>NW_003852449.1:11992613-12010651 GCF_000181295.1 Otolemur garnettii | reverse complement strand
GAAAATAATTCAATCAGAGGGCTTTCAAATTTTCACGGCACACCTAAGCTCCTCTCAGGACACGCTGGCTGAAAATCCCTGGACTAAGGGAAGGGACGGGAATGGCACCAGGTAGGTGGGCCATGTTTTTGGCACTTTTCTCTAAGCTCATGTCCGACTTTAACAAAGAAAAAGTTAGAACCATTACGAGGAGGTGGGAAGGAGAAGCAGAAGGATCCCGAGTTAGGTGAGGGGATTGTTCATTGGGTATGAACTTGAAGTTTAAATTTGGGCAGAACTGGAAACTTTAGTAGCTCAGAATGTTCAGAAAACATTGCAGACTCTGGCTCAGATTTTTTTTTTTTTTTTTTTTTTTTAAGCGCTGGGAAAGTGAGATTCAGAAGGGTCATTACTGAAGACAGTGAAGCCATGTTGTGTTTGGACTCCTCTGAACTCAGATTATTCAATAAACCGCCTACACTTGTACACCAAAAATTGCTCTTAGAGGCCTTATATAGAATGCCAATTTTATGTATTCTTTGTCTTGACCGGTGCATTTATGGTTAGAAAGGATAAGAGATTTTTAATAGTCTAAAACGAGTTGAACCTCAGGGCACAGATGATTGACTAGGTAGCTTTTATGATGCAAGGAAGCATTTAACATTTCCCTTAGTCTTAATGACAGTCCGTGAAATGAAACCTAGAAAGTTTACTCAGGATTTCATTAAATGTCTCCAAATTCATTAAGAAGTGTCTCTCTAAGCCAACTGTTCAGCCTCTGCCTTTTTAAGGATGTAAGAAAGCAAATATCCACATCTGTAGAATTTCCAAAAATCTTACAGAGTGTAGAATGCTACTTGAGAGAAATCTCTAAGCCTTGGTTCACGCTGGTTGCCTTTGGTAAACTTAAGGTTTGAAGCTTCGCGTCCTTCAGAGGAGGGCAGTTTTCATGCTTCCGCACTGGACTCTGAGGACGCCTGTGAAGTCTGGGAATGTTCTGGATGTTCTGTGAAGTCATTCCGACTTAACTTAAAAAGCACAGATGCTCAGAACAAAATTCAGATCTGAAATGTGAATTCTTTCAGGAATTCTGTACACTATTTTAAGTAGTACAGTCTTAAATGAAGATTTCAAAAGAGTTAGGAGAAAAATTTATTTTTGATTCTTTGCTTAGCTCCTGACGTGCACGGAAGGAGAGGATTCTTAAGGTGCAAACGAGTTTGGTAGTTTAGTTTTATGTACCATTGGTAAAGACACATTTTGCCTTCTAGATGTTTCAGGAGTCTTTGAAATGTTGTTAGATGACGACCTAAGCTGCAAATCAAGGATTAGCATAAAATTACAATAATGTCTTAGTGTAACTAATTATTTTAGGAGTAACTTTAAAAGATGCATTGAACTCAAAACTGTACTACAAGGCTCCATTTGCTGAAAATGCCGTGTAAAAGCCACAGCGATGCTGAACGTTTTCCTGGATTTCAAATACAACATGGAGGTTTTGATTGGTGATCTGACACTGCCACTAGGCTCACAGTCTCTTCTGTCCTGGAGACAGACTGTGAGCCTGGTGGCAGTGTCAGTTACCAGTCCAAACTTTCCCAGAGCAAAGCTAGGCAGAGCCACAGGAATACTCACGATCCCTGAATGTGCTTGTGTGTTTGAAGGGAGGGCAGACTGCTAAGGAATGCTTAGGCCCCTTTTGCTTTGGTTTGCAGCTGGGGGCCCTGTGTGCATCCCGGCCTGGTAATTATTCCTGTTTTTCCTCACTCTGTTCTGCTCTGCTGGCCGGAGTAAAGGGCAGTTCCTGACTTCCTGTCCATGTGCTCCATTTCTCTCTCTATCCTTTCAAGGGCCTTTTAACATAATATATATATATATACACATATATATATTTAGAGACAGAGTCTCAGTTTGTTGCCCTCGGTAGAGTGCTATGGCATCACAGCTCACAGCAACCTCCAACTCCTGGGCTTCGGCTATTCTCCTGCCTTAGCCTCCCGAGTAGCTGGGACTACAGGCACCTGCTACAAAGCCCAGCTATTTTTTGGTTGCACTTTGGCCAAGGCTGGATTTGAACCCGCCACCCTTGGTATATGTGGCCAGTTCCCTACCCACTGAGCCACAGGCACTGCCCATATCCCTCTTTTTGTAAAGATTCCATAAGATATCTCCCAAATGGGCCTTTTTGTCCTATTATAGCAAAGTGGACGCTTAGTTTTTTCTTATTAATTCCTCATGTTACACAAGTGGTGCCTTGACAGATATAAAACGTGGGTAAGAGGGATAAGAACAGAAGATAGAGGAAGGAGTAGAGGAAAGGCCGAGCCATGGAAATGTGACAACTAAGGAGAAGGGTGAGACAGAAACGAGAGGAAGGGTGTCAGACGCGACGTCAGAAGTTGCTTTGAATTTCTCTCTGCTACGAGACGGTCTGGGCCTCCCTGCTCTGGCTCTGGTTTTCTGCTTCTGTGATTGGATGGGCGTATGAATGGCCTTGCTTGTGATTAAGGGAGTCTGAACAGCTCACTGTCGTGTGGAAGTGAATGAGCTCCGTGTTT
Organism: Otolemur garnettii; assembly: GCF_000181295.1. Lineage (NCBI taxonomy): Eukaryota > Metazoa > Chordata > Mammalia > Primates > Galagidae > Otolemur > Otolemur garnettii. Next base: position 12,008,114 of record NW_003852449.1, on the reverse strand, counting down.
GACTACGCGATGAGCCTACTTTGGCAGCTGTTACGTGATAAGTGATTGGAGAATTAATGAAATGAAGAGATGATTATGTTACAATGTATTTCCACCCAGCAGTATTAATGATAATTCCCTGTTAGTCAATGAATGAATCTCTCTCACAGGAAATTTCTCTTCTCATGTTCTATCTATTGTTGGGGAACACATCTCTATTAGGCCACATATTAGAAATTTATTTATATGGAGAGGTACCAACGTTTTGTGTTTCAATTGAAGGAGGGTGTGGTCAGGAGGTGGTCAGGATCTCCCCTTTCCAGCTGGCTTCCTTGGCCTCTGGTTACTCTCACACACACTTTTCCCCAGAAAGTTGTCGACTGATTCACTGAGGGCTGAGTTGAATCCACCAATTCATTACTGTTACATTTCTTCATGCATGCAGAACAAATTCATTATACAAAATTCAAAAATCAATTTCTATTTATAAGAAAAGAAGGATTATCTGTCCTTCCTGTAGATTGTTTTTAGAGGAGCAAGTACTCCTATCAAATGCTATTCCATCAAGTAGGCCAAACTTTCACACAAACCCACTTCTATACCAGAGTATTGGAAATTAGAATCGCATGAGCACTTGATAACTTTCTTTTACATACTTTTTAATGAGGGGATTAGTGACAAGTGAAAATTTTAAACAAAGACCCTATGAATTTGCCTTGGGCAGTTTGAGGGATAAGTCAGGTAGGAACCTGTTCCTCCACCTCCAGCAGGCAGAGACACACCCAAATTGAGTATCTCCTGGGGCAGGGGCTTTCCTGTGCTTTCTCAGTGGTGGCTGAATCTCAAGGTGTGGTCTCCAGGGGGTGGTCAGCTTGCTTCCCCAGGAAGCCCCTATAAATACCTGCCACCCTGTTTACTGTATAAGAAGTGACATTGTAGTGGGGTGAGGGGTCCTGCCCCTGGAAGGAGAGTGCACGGGCATGTGTGGCAGAGCACTTTGGTCCCTGTGGACGTTGGTGTGGTGAGGACTGGCGTCTTCTCGTTTCTGATCGTGTCTCACAAGTTCCCCTAGGATTGCCCCTGTGGTGCTGTAGCACCCTGGCATCCACCTTGCATCCTGAAATTTCTATATATTGGCTCTTACAAACCACGACATGAGGCACTTCTTACTCTTTGGGTTCTCTGAGGAGGAATTTCCTCGAGACCATCCCAGGCCTTTTGCTATTACCCCTTCCTTTCCTCCAGCTGAGCTCTATTGAGTTATCAGGCTGATTGGAAACAGCATTGATGCACACTTACCAATTGTCAGAGCTAACCAATCAATAGTCTTAAATGAGGAACATTTGGGATTTCATTTTTTCCCTTCTCTTCCCACTGTGGACCAGAGGAGGCGTGACTGATGTAGCAGTTCTGCTCTACAGACGTAGCCTTTCCTGGGCGTAGTCTGTCCCCAGGGCTGGACTTGGAGGGCAGGGATTCTTTAGGCCTTGTTGGCCCTCCCACGACACTTAGTCTTCCAACTCAGGATTTATCAGCGGCGGGTGGTGTTGTGGACTCCCACTTGCCTCATACATTGGTCTTATTCTCTAATTGGTTCAGAACTCAGAGGAAAGGGATGGCACTGATCGGGCCTCCTCGGATCCCCACATCTTCAGTGGAAAGCTGGTGCAGGGTTTAAACATCAGCGAGCTGCTTCTCTGCACAGACGCTCTGTTGTACTCTTAGTTAAAAGGTGGTGCTGTGGGGAGAGAGATGTTTAAAATTCCAAATGTTTAAATTAAGCATTTGGATCTGGTGAATTTTGAAATCACCACTCTAGAGAAATTTTCCTTCCAGGCTCAATAAACAAGTTAATAGATTGTCTTTTGTAGCCCAAATGCTTTGCTCAGCCCCATCCTCATTATGCCAGTGGTATAGAGATGGAATAATATTGTCTGTGAAAGACACAGCCATAGGTATTTCATGGTCCATTAGCTTAACTCTACCCTGGCTATTGTGGGGCTTCAACGGCTTCAGAAGCCTCTATGGCGGTATAGAGTATTTTAAAGAAGTAATCAAGCATGCAAATTCTAGCATTTGAAAGTCTACATCAAAATTCTATGACACTCTAAAAATGCCGTAAATAAATGGGTTTAATTACTAAGTTGATTTGTTGCCATTGAGTTCAGGTAGAAGAATCTTTATAGTTGTCTAAAAGAGAGAAAATAGAGACAGTTATGCATTGGTGAACAACAGGGATATTTTCTGAGAATACATTATTAGGCAATTTCATCGCTGTGTGTGAATGATAGAGTACTTACACCAACCCGGGTAATATAGTGTACTTCACCCCTACTTTAGATGGTACACCCGTTGCTCTAGACTATGAACCTGGACAGCCCAACACTATGGAGTGCTGTGAGCAGCTGTAACACAGTGGTTACATATTCGCGCATCTAAGCATGTCTAAAAATAGAAAAGATACAGCAGAAACACAGTCTCAAAGATAAAAATGTTCACCCTGTAAAGGGCACTGACCATGAATGGTGCTTGCAAGACCAGAAGTTGCTCTGGCTGAACAGGTGAGTGAATGTGAAGAATTAAAAAGATTTGTTCTGTAAAGTTTGGATTCAGCCCAAACTCCACACTCCAGGATCCAGAAGGCCACAGGTTCCTGTCTTTGCACATAACTGTGGACTTTATAAACACTATGTGTTTAGGCTATACCACATTTATAAAATTTTTTCCCCTTCAGTCATAAGTTAACCTTGGCTGATTGTAACTTTTTTTACTCTACAAACTTTAACTTTTTGACTCTTTTGGAGTAACACCTTAAAGCACAGACGCATCGTGTAACTGTGCAAAGTGTTTTTTTCCCTTTATATTCTTAGTCTATGTGCTTTTTTCTATTTTTAAATTTAATTTTTTTTTTACCTTTTTAAACGTTTTTGTTAAAAACTAAGACAGAATGACACACATTGGCCTAGACCTGGAGTCAGGATCTTCAATGTCATTGTCCTCCACGTCCACTTCTTGTCTCCCTGGAAAGTCTTTAGGGCAATAGCACAAATAAAGCTCTCCTGTGACAGCAACACGGTCCTCTGCCTGAGGCTGTTTCATAGTTGTTTAGGTACATAAGCAGTCATATACTCTAAATAATACGTATTCTCCTGAGTAAAGTGTCTCAAGAATGGAGGAAAAAGTATCCAATGTACTCAGTGCTTCTATGAAACCTACTTGTATTTACTCACACTTTCTTATGAAAGATAGAACACAACTATAGACCGGGATGAAGGAGAGAAATGGAGTGGGAAGGGGGGGGTAAAAGGTGGGACTGTGCCTATGGAGCATATGACAAGGGTACAAGTCAAATCTGTGAAGTGTAGAACATAGATGTTTTGGCACAATAATCAAGTAAATGAGGTGAAAGCTAAAGAACAATGACAAAAGCATAGTGAACACATAAGCATGTATTGTAGTCCTTATCATTATTGAGTACTGTGGACCATACCTCATTGCTTGTGCTATATTGTTATATGGCTGGCAGACCAGCAGGACAGTAGGTCTCTTTACACCAGCAGCATCATAAACGTTTGAGTGATGCATCAGCTACAACCTTAAGATGGCTACAATATCACTAGGTGATCGGAAATTTTCAGCTTCATTATAATCTAATAGGACCACCGACTGTCCCGCGCGTGACTGTAGTTGCTTGAGATTTAAATCCCTCCCCAGGCTACATCTAGAATCATCTGAACACAGCTCCTTTGTGCGGTGTTAGGCCTCACTGGATCTGTTTGCTGACATTATTTTGAATCTGGAAAATGTGCTTTGATGTTAGACTTAAAAAAAACCAGGGAACCCTTTCTCTTAAAATTAAAGCAAAAGTATACAACTTGCGAATTTAAGTGAATTAAACTGTTCTCTTGGTGGGGAAGAATTCTCACTGAGTTTAATTTACTATAATGCTTTGTAGGCAAAAGCAAAATCTCTTTATGGAAAACTGATGGTTTCCTTTGTAGGTGAATTTGTTACTATATTTGACAAAACTGCTAGAAATTTTATATTGCTTGTCTAAAGGAAATGAGGATGGGTTAAATTTGTCTAGGTTCTCTGTAGATGATTAACAAATGTGAAAAAATGATAGGACAGAATGGGAAAGAATAATCTCCCTCCCTCCCCGCCCTCCCTCTCTCCTACCAGCCATTTTAGTACCCTAGGAATTAATTCAATTTTAAGTTTTGAAACTTTTCAAGTGTGCTTTAAATAATATCATTTATGTCCTTTAGTCCATTTTACGTTTAATTTTTCTTCTGATGCTCTTATTTTCCTTTCTTCCTAACTTTAATGATCTTTGCCGATAGCTGTGCTATATTGTATTTTTCTAGGCTGGGACTCCTTGAAGGAAGACATCGCAGTGTAATTGTTGTATCTACTGAGGAATGCTTGCACAGGATGGGACCCAATCAGTATTTATTAACCACATAAATGACCTATTAGTATGTGAACACACAGTCATTTTGTTATGTGGAAACAATCTTCGTCATGCATTATCTTTGTGATTTTATTATGGAAGACTATTTCGCACACATTCTAAGGCAGAGCAACTTTATCCTGACGTTCTTCTTTCCTCTTCAGCAGAATAGGTTTAATTGCAAAATATGCTTCTTTGCAAAGACCCAGTAATGATTCATTGTTTCTCATTATTGTGCTGGTGTGTAACCATCCATGCCCCATTGCCTGTGCCGTCACCAGTAATGAAGAGGCACTTTCAAACCGGGGGACAGACTTTGTGTTGTATCTTGTCTGCTTTGCCGGAGATTGTGGGGAAAATAAGTGATTGGATGTTTAGCTGTTTCCTAGAAGTGTACTTGTAATTTTTTTACTTGATCAGGCTGGAATTTGGATATACCTACTCATTTATAGTCCTTTTTAAGGTTTTGGGTAAGTTTCTTCTATAAGGAATAAATTAGCGTGTCTTCAAAGTGACTCAAACGAGTGTTTATTGAAAGGACTCAGATATATTCACTGAACAAATGAATGAAAACAGCATAGGATTGGTAACAAACACATAAAAACATGGTTTACCATTTCTTTCTTAAATTGCAGACTAGTATGACAGTGTGGGGGTACAAATGTTTTTGGTTACGTGAGTCGCTTTTGTGCAGTTTGAGACAAAGTTTTCTGTGTGCCTCTTATCTGGACAGTGTGCCCTGTACCCATTAATTCTGTGTTTACCCTCCCCCCCACCTGCTTGCTTCCTGCTGTGTTTTAGTACCAAATGGGCACCTGGGGGTTGATCAATTCATTCTAGTTTAATAGTGAGTACCTGGGGTGGATCTTTCTCCATTCTTGTGAAACTTCACTCAGAAGAATGGTTTCTAACTCATCTAGGTTGTGGTAAAAGGATTAGTTCTTTTTATGTGGGAGTAGTATACATATACCACATTTTAATCCCTTCACATATCGATGGGCACTGGGGTTGTTTCCACATCTTTGTTATGAATTGTGCTGCAATGAACATTCTTGTGCAGGTGTCTTTTTTGACAAGATGTTTTTTTTTCTCCCCTTTGGGTAAATATCCAAAGGTGGGTTTGCTGGATCACACAGTAGGTCTACTCTTGGTTCTTTGAGGAATCTCCATACCGCTTTCCATAGAGGTTGTATAGTTTGCAGTCCCACCAATAGTATCTAAGTGTTCCTTTCTCTCTGCATCCACGCCGGCATCTGTGGCTTGGGGATTTCTTGATAAATGCCGTTCTCCTTGTGGTTTGGTTTGAATTACATGATGATTTGAGACATTGAGCATTTTTTCATATGTTTCTTTGCCATCATTCTATCATTTTTTGGAAAGCTTTTTTATTCGTGTCTTTTGCTCACTTTTTAAGAGGATTCTGATGTCGTCTTGCTGATTTGCTCGAGTCTTGTATAGATTCTGGTCATCAGCCCTTTATTGGATGTACAGCACACAAATGTTTGCTCCCACCCATAGGTTGTCTGTTCACGCTCTTGTTTCCTTGGCTGTGCAGAAGCTTTTTCATCTAATCAGGTTCCACTGGTTAATTTTTGTTGCTATGATTGCCTTTGGGGTCGTCTTCACAAATTCTTTGCCTAGGTTGGTATCTGTATGAGTTTTCCAACACATCCCATTATAATTTTTATAGTTTCATGCCTTAGGTTTGTCTGTTATCCTTTGTGAGCTAGTTTTTGTGAGTCGTGAGAGGTGTGGATCCCATTTCAATAGTCTACACATGGCTATCCATTTTCCCCAGCACCATTTATGAGTAGGGATTCTTTTCCCCAGTGTGTGTTACTGCTTGCTTTGTCAAAGATCATGGTTCGTCATTTCTGAGAGCTGTGCAACTCCGGGAGTGTGGTAAGAACACCACAGGCAGGCAGCTGTGCAGAGACAGATGCCCAATCTGGAGAGACACATGGCCTACCCTGTACCCACAGGGCAACATCCCTAGGAGTTGTCCTATGCCTCCCTACTTTCTTCGAAAATTCTATCTTCTAGAATTGCATTTCCATAACTTTGCAAATGGGAAGCCTCAATGATATGAAAAATGCATACAGCAAGTTTATTGTCTGAGTGAGGAGTAAGCTAGTGACCAAGTCTTTTCAGGTACATAATTCTCAGAAGGGATGTGCTTTTGTGCTGTGCTTTCTTTTCTGAGGCTCCTCAGACAAACTCCTATGACTCCTGCTTCCCAGTTCGGGGGAGGTGTCACTCAGCTGTGGGAAAAAGTATTTTGACATGTTTACCGTCTGCTATTATTAGTAAACTGACATTTTGGTTTATAAATAAAGGATTTCCAAATATCTGATTTTTAACTGAAAGGCTGCATTTCAGCTTTCTGTCTGGACAACTTGTTGAGAAAATGCCATATGCATAAGGGTCTGGTATTTTCCCATTAAATATATTTTGTTTATTACCATGTTATGTGCTGACCTGCATGTAAATCTTCCTGCTCAATCCCAGGATCTGGAAAATGTCACATAAAGGCTATTGTTAGCTGAGAGCCTTTGGGTCTTAAAATGCCTCTGTGGAACAGTACATACCAAGCAGGTGAGCCAGGCCTGGTCACGCAGAAATGCGCAGTAGTTTCTTCTGTTTATGCACAAATTTGAGGTATTGCTTTTTCTTCATTAGAGGTTTATACATGATCTTGGCTGCATCAAAATGATCTTTCAGGTGAGGGACATTTAGCAACTTTATCAAAAAATCTTGGTCACTTTAATCAATAATTTAAACAATCGATTTGGTACTAAAATTCCTTAGAGGAAAAAGTGGGTGATAAATTTTTCAGCATAAAATTTACATTTTGTCTGTGAAAGAGCTGTTTTCCAGTAAATGTAGTCAATAAATTTATCTCTGAAGGCACAAATGTGTACACAAAACCCCTCAAACATCTGGTGAAGTGGTTTCTTTGAGAAAAGCCAAAATATCGTGCTTTTGACATTGGTAAAACATGAGAGATTTCCTTTTAAAATGGAATTGAAATGTTTTTGCTTGTTGTTCCAGGACAAAAAAATGACTTGGACATGTTTTTGAAAATGAAGTATTACTTTTGAAGAAAGAAATTAGCAAAAATTTAAAAAGCTGGTTAACATAGTTTACACATGAGGTAGTGTAACTTCAAGCAGTGGTGTGGGTTTTAAACACAGGCGGTGGATTATGGGAGATTAGACTGGATAGGTGTGGGATAGACTTTAAAGGGACTGAGTTTGCTTGGTGAGGGAGTGAGACTTTGTTTTATGGTATAGGGGCTGGAATACTTTTTGCAATATGTAAATATTAAGTAAATGTTAAAATTTTAGGCTTCACGGGCCATTTGGGGTTATTTAGTTGACTCTCATTGCAGCATAAAAGCAGCTGTGTACCGTGTAAATAAGTGTGTCTGTATTCCAGTGAAACTTTATGGATATGGAAATGTGAATTTTATATAATGTCTACATGTCATGATAGACATGGCTAATTTGCCTAGTCACTTAGTAAAACTAATTGAAAGTATTCTTCTTTTGATTTTGTTTTTTTGAACACTTAAAAAATGTAAAAACAATCCTTAGCTTGCGGACCGTACAAAAACAGAGTGTAGGTTAGATTTGGCCTGTGGGCTGTAGGTTGCAGACCCCTGCTCCGTGCTACCGTCACTGACAATGAAGAACCATCATCATTCATGACACTGTTATTATTGGTGAACTGTCATTGATGATTTTTAGTTAGGGAAGCAAGATGATCTTATTTGCTTTTAAGAAAGATCTCTTTAGGGGAGCATTTGATAAACCATGCTCCAAGGAACTGTACTGGAAATTGTTCTGGGTCAAAAGATCCCATGAGCAAATAATCTCAGGAAACGTTCTATATTCTATCCTCCTCTTAGAGCTTCACAAAGCACATTAGTATATTAAAGGCTTTGAGAAGGTATGCAGAGAATAAGCTGTTTATCTTCTAAAAATTGTTTTGTTTGCTAACTTGGTGTTCACTATACTTATGCTGTGGTTTGTGACTTAGGAAATACTATGTTAGTGGCAATTATTAATATAGTAAATGAAAAAATGAGGTACAGGAAGTGGAGATCAATTGAGTAGAAATCCATTGAAATATTCATTAAGAAACATTGAGGGACAAACCAGAGAGTAACGTGGAATGTAGGAGTGTTGTTATTGTTGAGGAAACATCATTTCTACAGGAGAGAAGGAGATAATCTTAATTTTTTTACACTGAAGTATATAGAAAATTAAAATACAGAAGAAACAAAAACGCACATATGCTTGTCGTATGCAGGAGATGTGAAGGCCACATTTTAGAAAATTAAAACAAATAGAATGAAAAAGGAAGAGACATTTGAGAACTTAAAATAGAAAATCCAAAGCTCAGAGCTTACGTTACCAAATCCAATGAAGTAGAGTCACAAGGGTACCAAGAATCTAAATGTTTTTTCAATCAGTCAAAAAGAAAACATCACTCAAGATGATTTAGAAAAAAAGGCTTATTTCTTACAACTATGTCAGTCAAGATTCTTGACTGTTAAAAGAAATTGACTGGATAACTTAAAGCTACAAAGAGCTTGATTAGAAACATACTAGCTCACAGAAGCACTAGGAAGGTGGAATCTGTCTGAGAAAACAGTGACACAGAAATCAGAAGCCACAATGTGGGTCTCCACATGCCATTAAATTGTTTTTATAAGGGCCTGGCTAAAAATAAGGCACAGGGCCAGCTAAAAATAATGATAGTAATTACTGTTCCCCTGTCTGCTCCTCCAGGGTCACATAGCTGGTGGTCATAAAGATTCTTAGCTTTCTGCTTAGACAACATCACCTTTGTGAATCTAGAGATGGTTTCTGAGATGTCGTCCAGGTCCTGCCTTCCTGTGGATTGGCTGACCGCCCAGACCAGTGGGCCACACCAGGGAACTGACTCGACTGGTCTTGTGACCCTCCCACCCTGAAACCTGGTCCTGTGTTCCAGTGGATTATCTGGCTCACCCAGGCTGGGGGCCTTTACCCAGGGCTTCTGCTTCCACACCGAACTCAGCTGATTAGGAAACCCAATCACCTCATCCTTGGCCTGCCAAACTAATCCTTAAAAAGTCTGTCTCCCAGATTCTTGGGGAGGCAGATTTGAGAGATTCCTCCTGTCTCCCTTCTTAGTGCTCTGGGGAATTCCAACTCTTTCTCTGCTGTAAACTCCATTGCCTCAATGTGTTGGCTTCCTCTTGGGGAGCAGGTAAATAGACTTGGTCAGGCGGTGACAGACAGACCTGTTATGATGCTACCGTTGGGCCCACGTGCACTTCTGATAGATCCGTGGCCCGACCCCGCTGCTGCTGCCAGCCTCCCACTTCCTGCTGCTGCCATCTCTGCAGTGATTGATTTCCAGACTTCTCCTATAACTCCATGTTCTCCTCCCTTAAGATTCAAAGCTTTGGGGAAAAATATCAGATGTCTGATTGGCAGAGCCTACGCCCCCTGCCTGTGTCATGGACCTCAGGGATAGAGTGAGGGAAGAGGCTGGCTCCCCCTTCTGCTTCCTGGTTAGAGGTGAGATGCTGTACCTCACCTGTGTTACAGCTATTTGAGAATCCTTCACGTAGGAAATGGGTTTGTGTTGTCACTCCCCCAAATGATAATTATCCACCTCAAAGAGCAAGAGAGGGAACTGTCCAGGAGCAATGTGCTGAAATCCGCAGTACAGAATTCATGTTATTGAATAGACGAATCACATTACTGGACTGCACCACTTATTTAGGGGACAGATGAGCTAACATAAAAAATTAAACGTTCATGGGTGGTGCCTGTGGCTCAAAGGAGTAGGGCACCGGCCCCATATGCCGGAGGTGGTGGGTTCCAACCCAGCCCTTGCCAAAAACTGTAAAAAAAAAAAAAAGCAAAAAATTCAAATATAAATGTAATTTGGTCAACTTGAGCCGACGGCACACAGTAGAGTTAGAACAGCTTTAATGAATAGGGTTGAAACTCCAGAGAATTTAAATGGTGACTAAAATCTTTAATCTGAAATTTTTTCTGATGACTTCAACACATTTTCCTGGATAGAGTGTAAGGGTTAAGATTTAAGGAAGTGTCACTTACTTTTCTGTGGATTGAAGAATGTAGTGATACAAAATTAAAAATGTTTATGTCCTAGGGATTTAGACACTTTGCCAAAATATTGATGTTCATTGAGATTTGTGTGCTGCCTTCATTTGGTCCTGACATTGTCAAAGAATAAAGTATTAAGGGGTTTCCACTATCCTCACTGGAATTTGTGAGTGAATATTCTTGTTACTTGCTAAAGTGCTGCTTCCCTTGTTGCCCCCACCCCGGGGATTTTAGGGGAATTTGAATATAAACTACCACAATTAATATAACAATATAGGGACGTGATAAACTGATACAGGTGACGGTGAGCTGTCGTCTCTGGTGACTTATTTCAAAATGTAATAAATGTAATAGTTCAAAATTTAGTAATAATTATTATTTTTTTTGCCTTTTAGATAGTAATAACCGTCTGCTAATTTTTTTGCTTGGAAATAAAATTACAGAAGGGGAAACAACGGATGCTTTATAATAGAAGTAAGAACAGAGTTGTTTCAGGGAAGAAGTGTACGGACATGCTTGTGCGTTTGTGCTCACTTGCTCTGACGTAGCAGGTTAGAAACACGTGAAGTGGCTAATTTAGCGTCTGTGACGCTCAGCGGCACCTCAGAGCAGGAACCCGCTGTCCTGCCTCATCTCCCCTCTGGTGAGCGTGCACATCTGTTCCCACCTCATCTCTAACGCACAACTCTTTTTAATACCTAGAAACTCTGTGGAGCAGGAGTTATAAGCAGTTTTTATGAGGCTACATTGGATGTGCCTAAGCTGCTTTTAGGATATGTTACAACCAAATGCTCAGTTGATTCTCTAACTCATCTACGGAGTGATTTTCTTCAGCACTGGGAAAAGAGCACACACATTTGATAAAACTTCCAAAGGGATTTCATGGCATCTTCTAACAGACGAGCCGAAGATAAAAAATTGTAGGGGTTTGTGAAAAATGTGTTCTAATTAAGACATTCTATTTTAGCTACATAGGCGATAAATTGATACAGTCTTAGAGAAAGTAAATATACATTTCTAGGGCTGAATTTAAAAGTTACACAAAAACATCTATCAAGGGCTTAGTATTTGCAGAGCACGTATCTAAGTATAGATAGAAGTTCGATGTGAATTAGTAGATGCATATCTTGTTTTCAGACATGTTTTGTTTGAATGGGGAGATAGGATGTGCAAAAGATAAGCTCTCTAGGGTTAGAGAGCTATTTTAAATGTGCCTCTGCCAAGAGGCTGAAAGAGTGTAAATAATGTAGTGTAAATAACGACTGGCTGCCTCCCTCTGACCCTCCTTTCATCCCCCACCCCCCGCCCCACTTCCTTGCTCTACTGTTCTGGGCTCTGCTGCTGAGCCTTTTGTGTCATCTTGGGGTTGCTGCTGCCCCCCAGTTTAAACGCTGGGATTTCCCTCTTTCCGTAAACCTTGTTCCCCTTGGCTGTCTCCTATGCTTTTGGAAAGTAAACAATAAACAGAGGAAAGTGACAAATACTCCAGAATTTTGCAAAGTTCTTACAGATTCCATTATGAAAGAGTAACTAGAACTTTCCTGAGTGTCTGCCCTTTATGTTTATATCCAAGTATAGTAAGAGCATTGAACAATCTTCGCTCCCTTTTCTCTAATTTAAAGTAAATGCCATTCATATTTCATGGAAGAGAGACGCTTCCCTTTGAATGCAGGCTTTTGGGTAACTCGAAGGGCCTCTTGATATCGAGGGAACAATTGTCCTTTCTGAAGATCATTAGCCCATGTGACTTCTACCTCTCTGCTTCACACAGAACTGGAAATTTCGAAGATTTCCTCCAGAGCTTCTTGCCACATTTTGCTATATTTTGGCCTTACCAGTGTGGCTCAAAGTGGCTTTAGTCTGTTTTCAAGAATCAAATTCATATTGAAAGAATAGATTCATTATAAAACCAGAAATTAAAATGCACCATGACTTTAAGACATGTGCTTTGAGCTCTACAGGTGTTCCGGGAGAGTAGTTTCATGCTGGTTTGTGCTATAGCAGAGGCACTGTTAGGATGTCCAACCTGCGGCCCATGGGCCACATGCAGATTATGTGAGGACTTTTTTGCTTATCTCTGGTGGCGGATATGATGAAAATTACTCATGGACCTTATTTTTGCTCATCAGCTTTCGTTAGTGTTTGTGTATTTAATGTGTGACCAAAGACAACTCTTCTTCTAGCAGAGAAGACAAAAGGTTGGACAGCCCATATGCTTGTTAAGCAAACGGTGGCTCTTACAGTGACGGGGTCTAGAATGTTCTCTCCTAAAGGTGACACCTATACAAATTAAAATTACCTTTCTATTCAGCTATTATTTACTTACATACAAGGAGTGAAGAGGCCTTTATTCACATTTAGATTTTATGCTTAGAATGGTCTGACTTAAACTATTGGATAGACATACAGGGAATTCAGTCTGGCCAGCATTATGGAAAGGGTGAGAGATGGGCAGGCATTGTCCAGAGAGCTGGCCACTGTCCTGCCTCACACGCCTGCAGCCCTGGGTTAGATTTCAAGGGATTTACATGTCTAGGGATGGTTAATGCTTCCTAGAGCAATGTGAAGTGGTTACTTTCGAAGTCGGAGTCTCAAAGTCGGTACAATGCTAGTTCATTTTGATTTATCTGCTCCTACTTGGAAAAAAAGGATTAATATAGTTGATCTGTGAACAAAGTGGGGCTTAGGGATGCCTCCCTCCACAAATCCATGTTTGACTTTTTTTTTTTTTTTTGAGGACAGAGCCTCAAGCTGTCCCCTGGGTAGAGTGCCATGGCATCACAGCTCACAGCAACCTCCAACTCCTGGGTTCAAGCGAGTCTCCTGCCTCAGCTTCCCAGGTAGCTGGGACCATAGGTACCTGCCACAGTGCCCAGCTATTTTTTTGGTTGCAGCCATCATTGTTGTTTTGGTGGGCCTGGGCTGGATTTGAACCCGCCACCTTAGGTGTATGTGGCTGGAACCTTAGCCACTTGAGCCACAGGCACCGAGCCATGTATAACTTTTGACATCCCTAAAAGTTAACAAAAAAACCCAGTTTATTCACACATATTTTGTATGTTATATGTATTATATACTGTTATATTAAAGTAAGCTAGAGAAAAGAAGACATTAAGAAAATCATAAGAAAAAACATATTTAGCATTCATTAATTGGAAGTGGATCATCATAAGGGTCTGTGGTCTCATGGTTTTCACATTGAGTAGGCTGTAGAGGCAGAGGGGGAGAGGTGGGTCTTTCAGTCTCAGAGATGGCAGAGGCCAAAGATAACACCGGGTGGACCTGTGTGGTTCACCCTGGGCTGTTCAAGGGTCAAGCACAATTCTAAGTGCCTTTAACTTTGGTTATTATGTAATTGTTTTGAATGAATTACTTGACCCTGTAAGTAAGTTTACTGGTCAATTCTGTCATGTAAATCATAGTTATCATTGTTGTTTTTTGACGTACTGAGGTAGAAGTCAGTATCTCGCATTTAGAAGACCCACATTTTAGCTCTAACTACTCTGGGCAACTTCCATATTTTTCTGGAAATAAGATGGAATGTAAATAAGTAATAAAAATGTTTCCTGTACACCTAGGAAATTAATCTTGAAGCTGTGTTGTCATGTATAAAGAAGGAATAATAATTATTATCCATCCTATCTCCTGAAATAGTGATAAGAATATAATGAGGCAACGGTTGGTGCTCTGGAAACCACGAAATACAACTTGTATGGTTGTGGGTGTCATACTTTTGCTTTTGTTCTGTCCTCCCTACCCCCCAAATCTTCTTGAGGTGGAGATTTGTGTGCAGTGGGTTTGTTTTTAAGATGTTGTTAGTATCGGGTCATGTGAGAGAATAAAGAGACCAGAATCGAACAGAGGAGGGAATTGAACAGTGGTGGATGCATTTGCAGCAAAGGCCCCTCCAGTTACAGGGGAGCATTGAATGGTCTTTCAGAGTTGTTGTGAAACACGGTAAGGGAGCCAGACCTGTGTGCCCCCGAACCAGCCTGTCCTCCCCTGGGAGCTGCCCTGGGGGACAGCGGGTAGCTGTGGTTGAGTCCCAGTGTCTGTGAGCAGATACAAATGCCTAGGAAGGGCTCGGCTGTGCAGCCTCAATGGGAATCGTTACCAGCAGCTGGGGAAAGAGCAGGTCTTGAAGGCGGCTCTTGCTGCTCTTAGCGTCCATTGCACTGTGCTGTTCGGACGCATTCCACCTGTGTAAGTGCACCTCACTGGGACCTGCTCCTCCAGAGTTCTAGGTTGTCTCTGCTATTGTGGAAATTTAGAAAAGGAAGTTCAGGGGATGTACTGTAGCCCCAGCTGCTGCAGGTGGTCTCAGGACTATGCAAAAAAAAAAAAAAAAAATCATTTTCTACTATCCATTCTAGATTTTTTTGTGTCTGTGGCTAAAACCTGAGCTCATCAGCCAGCTATGGGGTGGAGTGACCCACACCATCTCTGGGGTGCTTACTCCTTCCACAGTTGTCCTTCCCCTTCTTTAATAGGCCAGTTAGAACTGGCTGTTATATTGTCTTCAGGGAGATGTGGGGTAATTCTGCAAGCTCAGTAGTTTCAGGGCAATTGGGGCTTTAAAGATTTTTGAGGGCATTGATCCTGATGTCCTGATCCCATTCTTCCCAAATGGGGCCTTGATTGTGGCAAAGCAGACTTATTGAACTTCGAACCTGATTCGAACTTTCTCCTGAGCTCCACTCTCTTTAAATTATGTGCTGGGCCTGGCCCTCAGCCTGTTTGGATCTCTGGCTGCCAGAAAGGAGTCTGTAAAACGCTGCCTTAACTTGGTGAGGACCACCCTGGGCCTTCATCTTTCTCTAGTGCTCCAGTGGCGCTCATGAGAGCCATATGATGCTCTTGTCCTTATTAATTACTATTAATGCCTGTCAAGCTCATGACAGATTAACCTGCCAGTGTGCTCCTCAGTTCACGCTGGTG
>NW_003852449.1:11961033-11968608 GCF_000181295.1 Otolemur garnettii | reverse complement strand
TGTCCCTTCCATGCCCATGTCCCTTCTATGCACTGTCCCATCCATGTCCCTCCCACTTCCAGACACAGCTTCCTCGTGGCCAGCTTGCTGGTGGGTGATTCAGATTGCAGCTCCTACTTTTAAAGGCTGCGTCCTCGGATCATCATAAGCACCACTTATTTTTGGTCAGGTTCGCCAGGAAACAAATTCTGAGGTTTGTGTGCAGGAAATTTTCTGGAGAGTGCTTTCTGCACAGGACCTGTGAAAACTGGGTGGAGGGCGAAGTTGGCCTGGAAGCTCCAGATGGTCCTTCAGAGATGTCCCAAATTGAGGCAAGGATGTGGGACCCCTGTGCCCCTCATGATTCAGGGGTTGTTTGATGCAGATTTGTTGTCAGCGAGGGACTATGACCATGGGCAAAGGAAGTACCTTTTGAATGAGGGTAATGCTTTGTGAAAAACTTAGCTGTCAGCTGGGAATCGTCAACAGATGACACTCCCAGCAGGCAGGTGGGCAAATAAGTGTCTCGGGAGTGTGTGTGGTAGGAGGTTTATGCAGTACCACGTAGCATCTGCTTCATTCTTGGCCTCCAAAAGCAGGAGGGTGATACCATTTAGTAATTATTTTTTAAAAGACAGGGTCTTGCTCTGTCACCCATGCTGAAGTGCAGTGATGAGTCGAAGGTTCTGGACCCAAGGATGAAAGATTATTCCAAGGCGTGAAACAAAGGAAAATGGAATCCCTGTTCCGCGGGAATCCCGCGGTCTTTATTCCACTTGGATGCAGGTCGTGTGGAATCAAGACAGGAATTCCACACGTGGGTGATGGCAGATGGGGATCTAAAGGGTCAAGGGAGCAGCAATTGGTGGCATTCCTATTTCCTGTGAGGACACCAACCTGACCCTGCCTGGGTGGGGCAGGTCTATTTGGGCAGGTACATCTGATTCTATCAGTGAAATCATAGCTCACTGTAGGTTCAAACTCCTAGACTCATATTTAAATATTATGTTTTTGTAAGTTAAATATGATCACGGGCATTCAGTATGTAGAGCATAGGATATTTAAGATGCTTAGAACCACAATGAATTTATACCGACTGACTTCAATGTAGAACACAGTTTGGCAAGATGTTTTGATGAAGTTGAGGGGAAAAAAAATCCCTTCAATAGTTTTAGAGGATGCATGGACTGGTCATTTACTGCCAACATTAGGTATAAATCACAGAATCCATGCTTATTCTTTCTTTCTTTCTTTTTATGTTGCCCTCAGTAGAGTGCTGTCATGTCATAGCTCACAGCAACCTCAAACTCTTGGGCTAAAGAGATTCTCTTGCCTCAGCCTCCCAATGCTGATTCTTTCTTTCCATGGGGGGTGGGAATGTGACTGTAGAAAGTGGATAGGGCAGAGAATGTGTTGCTCGTAGGATATTTGAGGTAATTAATTTTTAGGAAGCAAGCAGTTTTCATTATTGCAGACACTGTTTAGCTGTTAATTGAATTTTTCTCAGGGAAATACTTTCATTTTGTTCCTGCCAGTTTTGAGGGGATCGTATTTCCCCAGGGGGCATCACTTCTGAATATTTCTGTTTGCCAACCTTTTGTTGCCCCAAACCAAGAAGGGATTATTGGTTATCTTTACTCTTGGATTTCAAAAATTGATGTCTTCATTGATTAATGTGAGAAAAATATAGTCTCAGAGAAACAAGGTGTTATTTACCTGAAAAGGGAGGTTTTATTCCAAAAACTTGGAAGCGTTTTGTTCTGAGAGCAGACCAGTCTGACTCAGGCAACAGTATTTTTGTCCTATTTGAATACATTTCTGTTGATTTATTCATTCAACAAATATCGAAATGTTATCCACCGGAGATGTGTCTCACAAAGACTGTTCTTAATATTCCCATTTTGACCTAAAATGAACAAAATCTTAAAATCTTGGCACCAATAATTCCACTTTACAACTCTAGATGTGTATATATTCCTGTTTTCGCTCAGGGAGCTAACTTTTGACAGTCTTTCCTACACTAATTTGATGTCTCTTTGGTGAGGGATCTGACATTTTCTCATAGCTCTTGTTTAATACTGACACTGTGCTTTTAATTATTGGAGAAGCCACAGGCAATGAAATGTAATTATAATGAAATGAATTACAGACCCCTCCACCATTTCACCTTTTGTCTCCTGGTGAAGATTGGATAGTCTAGGCATCAAAGCATCTGATCTCCCTATTTGGATGAGGCAAAGAGAAAATCTGACTGAGAAATTACCTGTTGTGCTATCACAAGATGAATCTTTTGAGAATGACATTCTGTATATGAGATGTGGTGTGAAGTGTTCCCTGTCTGCTTCAAGGTATAGCTGCCTATGGAGAAAAAACTGTTTGCCTGGCTTTTAAAGTAGTATAGTCTTACTTTTTTTTTTTTTTTTGGTAAAGAAAGTTTTGACAGAAAGATATAAATACTTGTATTTTCTTTCACACAGTTTTGAGTAAATTTATTATCCCAGCATACAAGTAGTTGGTAAATTGATAGTTGCTATTGTTGACAACTATGTTTTAGCTGCCAAATATTTAAGTGATACATTCTACTGCATAGATCGTTTGGACATGAATGAGAGTTAAAAGATTAATATTTTAAAATTTCTTAATGTAAAGGACATTTACCCATTTTAATGTATGGTTGCCTCTTGGGTGAGAGGGTTCTAGAAATCATTATCTTCTTACCTTTAGGTAATTTTCTTTGGCAAGCATTGGTGGGTGGACTGAGGCAGGTACTGAAGCTAATTAACTGCCAAGTTATTTAATAGAACAACTCATTTTTCTCCTGATTATTCCATAGTCAATAATCTGTTCTTGAAGGATTAAATTTCATTATCTCATTTCCTGGAGAAGGTATTTAAAAGATCTTGGCTTTGCAAGGACATTAAAGTGTCCGCATACTTGTAGTACTTATTCTATTTTAGTATTTCACTTTCTTGGGACAGTTTCATTTATGAAGTTATAATGTATCAATGTTAAGGCCAAAGGCTTCCCTGTGAGAGGAAACTCCAAGGAGAAATAGGTTATGTGATACAATAGAATTTCTCAACTGATGAAATGACACATTGTATCCATGGAATAGATTCAACATATGGGAAAAAAATAAGAAGGGTAAGCACAGTTTCCTGTAGCTTCTGTACTGGCCAAACCAGCCCTGCTGTTGCACTTGCCCCTTGGAGGGCCCACAGTGGTTAAAGTAGTCTCATTCCCGAGGGGTTTCTACCCCAGCTGGGGCAGGTAGCAAGGTTCCCCTTTCTGACTCTAAGCCTCTAGGTTGTTGGGAGCCCAGTACTGCTACACACAAACCCTTTTTCCTCCTCCTCCTCTCTTCCTTAAACAAAGACACAAAGGGGCTGGCTAGCCCCGCCTTTAGCATTTTGTAGCAAAGAACCCTAACTTTCTAACCAAGCTGTGGAATTTGGCAACCTCCTATATCCCGGTAAGGTGGGTCACTCTTCCCATTCAATAAACCGGGCCCTGAACATCTCTGCTGCAGCCTTCTCTCTGGATGCCATCCTTTATGCCTTTCATAGGTTTTGGTAAACCCTGTGTCTGTCCTTTATTCCTCCAACTCCTGAAGTTGTAGCTGCTTTCTGCACTTGTCTCTGAGGGACTTAAGTTACATGCCAAGGGGGTGGGTGGGTCAGGGGACATTTGTTTTGGCAGGTTCTTGACCCTCCCCCATTGCTTTGCAACTGTTTAATTAACTTTGTTTTTTGCTGTTATTGATTTAACATCTGTGAAACCAATTCCTCATATTAAATCTCCCCTGTTTGAAAGATCTAGTTTGGGTACTGGTTTTTAACTGGCCTCTGACACAGTGACGTATTATACACTATTTTCAAATTGGCAATTGACAGACAACTCTGTTAGGCTCTGCTTCAGGGTTTTTATTTTTTGAAAGCGAAGAATTGGGGAAAACAACCCCCAACTTGTAAAATTATCTGATATTCAGTCAGTATGATGCTGGACAAGGTGGCACTGAGACTGGCCACCTTGGCCCTGGCCCTGTTGCTGAGAATGGAGGAATTCAGCCAGACACGAGCTGAGGAAGACACTGGTGCCGTGCTATCTCCTCACATGGACTTCTGGCAAGTCAGTTCCTCCAGTGCACCCTTGATTCATCTGTTTCCAAAACCTGCTCCTGATTGGTCTGTTTTCTTATGAATTCAATGGCCCAGGGTGGTGGCTCCCTGGCTCGCTGGATCTTTACTTCCTAATGTTACTCTTTCTAAGTAAGCAGTAGAGGAAAAAATGTAAATATGTTAATCTGAATTTTTGACTTATAAAGAGCACACCATTTAAAAAAATAGTAGAGAAACGACTATGATTTTTAACTGGACACACTTCCCTGTGTGTAGATTATAGGGTGGCCTTTAGCTCTCTTTTAATTCTGTCTCAAAGATTGATATTGTTCAGAATTAAAAAAAAAAAACCTGACATACTTCTGATTTAGGAAAACCTCAATACTTTCACGCTGTGATATTAGAGTCACAGATGAAATTATCTTTCTGCTTTCTCACAAATCCCCTATTTGTATCACAACTTTCATGCTTCTGTTTGACAAAAGATTTCTTCTGATTTCCTTCTTACCTGACAGACAACTTCCAAAATGGACTCAGGAAAGACAGTGAAAATTGTCGCTTAATGTGATTATCTCATTTCAAGTTAAAGGGGTAAAGTCAGAGAATAACCCCGACTTTTGCCTGTGCCTGTCTGCGGAACCCCGGCTGTTTTTAAGGCAGACATTTCCCCAGGAGTATCACTACGAAGTGCCAGGGCTGTCGGGAAGGTATCTGTCCATGTGTGAGGTTGGACCATTAAGTGCGCAAACTTATCGCAGAAAAAGGGCCACTGACCTCATGCTGAATACCACTACGGTCACCTTGGAAATGCTCCCCGCGGGAAGTTATGCAGTAAGGCCAGGCCCCGTCCACCCTTCAAAGCGCCTTTTCTAGGATGAGTTTGCAGACTTTATTGTCTCTCTGATGGCCATTCCAGAACCAGAGCTTCAAAATCACTTTGAAGGGGGGCCAGGTGCTGGCCTCGGTATGCAGCCTTTTACTAGGATGAGTCCACAAACTTAGTGATCTGACCTCGTGTGTCTCTAGTTTCCACGTTACATGGCTGAATACTTTCCAGACAGACCTTGTATAAGGGAAGGAAGAAAATCTGCCAGGAATTTATGTAAACATCTATGTCTGTTAGGAACCTAGGATTTTTTTTTTTTTTAATTTGAAGTAAAATTGAGTCTTTAGCATTCCATTTTCAGGAATATCAAAGCCGGTGCCTCTTTCAGTTCTTGAAATAGCTCATGTGAATTTCTCTATCATCTTTTAAACTTGCTCATTCTTCTGCTCTCAGATTTGCTACGTGTAGAGATAATGTTTCTCCTTCAAAAATGCGGTACATTAAAAATGAAAATAATTACTATGAAAAGCCTTTCCTATCCTGCAGTAGGTTTCCATCTCCATGGTTTCTATTTCAATTTATCTTCTGAAATCAAATTAAACCTTTTTCTTTCTTTGAAATGCCAAGCTCCATTTGCGGTAATGGTTTCTGACAGTTCGAGTCTTTTACCAAAACCTCTCAGTGAAAATGTGTTAGATGATTTCTTTGTTCCTCATATTGTTATTTAAACATGGAAAACAAAGATGACTACTTTTTCTTTTTATGAGAAAATCTAATAGAGAATTGGCATTTCCTGCTAATCAGAATACAGTATCTTGCTTATCACTTTAATTAAGTTTATGATATCTAAGTCTGAGTGTGTTTTGGGTTATGCTGCAAAAGAAAAAATTCAATTACCACTACAATCACAGGGAAAACTCAGAATGAATACTTAAAGATGAATGATGGTGATCAATGGCAAGCTTTGTGTCTGTCTTTAAAGAGGATTAGAAAGTCCCTTTACTATTTTTTCAAGTCTGACAAATTTTTATGGTGGAAACACTCCTCTTCACAGTGTTTCCCTTAGGAAAACATTAGTATGTTTTAACCTTCTGAGTGAATAATATGTATACGCACATACCTACCTGGGCACATGTAGTTGAGTTTGTATGCATTTCTCTCACAAATTATTTTTAATGGGTGTTCCCTATATTAAACGAGGAAAGAAAAATTGTAGGTAGGTAAAAAAATTGTAGGTAATTTTAAAAAATTGACTTTGCAACACAGGACTATTTAGATAATTTATAG
Organism: Otolemur garnettii; assembly: GCF_000181295.1. Lineage (NCBI taxonomy): Eukaryota > Metazoa > Chordata > Mammalia > Primates > Galagidae > Otolemur > Otolemur garnettii. The sequence goes on along the minus strand of NW_003852449.1, from coordinate 11,962,398 downwards.
GTGGTTGTTATCTAGTGCTGACTCAGAGATCACAGGCCTGTGGACGGTGTGGGCATTTCAGCCGTTTTAGGGCAGCCAAAATATTTTACCCAGTTTTCTTTTTCCTCTGGCCTATGCTTTTCTTCTTGATGCCTAATTGGTACATGGAGGAGCTACTGATAATTATGACTTAGTTAACAAGTCTCTTAGTACAGGAAGCTGGGAGATTCATAAATACAGAGCTGAAGTTTAATCATTAAACCTTTAACACTCAGAGTTCTCTTTTGGTCTCTATATATTTAAGTTTAAGAAAGTGGGACAACTGACTATAATTCTTTTAGTTACTTCTGAAAACATTTTGGATTCTACTATGACTGTAAGATATTTTTGATGAAAATGTATTTTTAATCAATGGTTAAGTGTTAACATTGCCTGAGGCTTGCTCAGACGGTCACAGAGAGAAAGAGAGAAGGGAGTTATTCTATAAGGTACCAGAAAAATTACAAATTAAAGTCCAAGGTTGTTAAATCTGAGGGAATTAAATTAACAGATCAAATTTTCTTGTCTATGTGGGTTAAAATTCCAAAGAAATTAAAGCAGCATACTCTCTGGTTTCTTATTTTTTGATGAGTCCTAGCTGAGGCATATGATGGCTGGAAGATATAAAGTTCTTTGAGCAGCCGTGGATCAGACCCTCTTCTATTCAAGTGTGTATAACTTTTTTGGAAGCTCAGAAGAGGAATCATTCTTCCCTGTGTGTCACTTTTGAAAGAACTCAAAGATTCAGTGGTCCTATGTGATCATAGTATCATCTGCAGTGCAATGCACAGAACTGCTGGAATCATGAGTGAGCTGGGACTTGACCCCTGCTTTCTGTGGGAAGGTCTATGCCCAACTCAGCTTCCCATGAGAGCACATTTTTTTCTTCCTGGACGGGCAAGAATGATACAGGACCCAAGACCTCTAGCTGTTGGGTGTTAGGTCTTACCAATGAACTCCTATAAATAGCTGGGCCCACAGACTGGTTGGTACCAAGCAGCCTCTGTATTCCCCCATTGACAAGGGGAGAGCCCCGTGGGCTGATGGGAAAGAGAGGAGTCCCTCCATGGGACACAGAGCCGTACTCTGGGCCCAGACAGCCCATGCCTCTTTATGGGACTGGGGTGATAGGAGGTTCTAGGGTCCAAGCCTTCTGTTTCCCTCTTAATTTTTGGCCTATGTTAGTATTAACTTTCTTCATTGTTTATCTTGTTCCCTAATCCACATGATAGGGACCCTAGGACCCATGATAGGTGTGGAGCTAGAAGTTACCATTTTATATGACAGTGTCCCTCTCCTCCCACAAGATTTAGTAAACAAAATACCTAGTCTTAAAAATACCAAGCT
>NW_003852449.1:11959281-11960802 GCF_000181295.1 Otolemur garnettii | reverse complement strand
TGGAGACCTTCTTGTTGCTCAATTTAAAAATTTAGAATAGTCACAGCCACAGTCATTGGTCTTATATTACAGAAACTTTTTCAGCATATTTAAAATTTCTTAATTTTTGTTTTGCCTTTAAGTGCTGGGATTCTGATGTCCTACTTGTGCAGTGAATGCAATGACACTGCTCTCGAAGGCACTCTCCCATTCTCTCCTCAAGGGACTCCCCCATTCTCTCCTCAAGGGACCTCTTGAGACCTGGGCCACGTGCCTGAGGACACTGCTGCTTACAGAATCGCTGTGGTTTGGCCACCTGGTTTCCAGGAGATATTTTCCCCACCCTTTGTCCAGTTGGAGATTTACCTTGAGATGATTCCCCTGGTTCCTGGACTTCAGCTCTTTTGATGCTTCTTAAGCTTGTGCACACGGGACCCTGGTGAGAGCTAAGACCATGTCATGTTCTAGAGCAGGGGGCCTCAAACTTTTTAAACAGGGGGCCAGTTCACTGTCCCTCAGACCATTGAAGGGCCCAACTGCAGGACCAGTTGGCTGCTAAGCAGGACAGGCAATGGTGGCAAAAACACCTGGTGGGCCAGATAAATGTCCTTGGTGGCTGCATGTGTGCCATAGGCCGCAGTTTGAGGACGCCTGTTCTAGAGGCACTGCTTTTCCTCGATTTTTGAAAGTTCCAGGCTTGAACAGCATTCTTTCTTTCTTTTTCTTTCTTTTTTTTTTTGCATTCTTTCTTTCACGAGCAGTTGGCTTGGCTTTAACATTTTGCTTCCCTCAGTTCTTGCTCTGCCCCCTCCTCTTCATTCTTCTCTCCGATCTACTTACCTGACGTGAACGTCTGTCGTCGTATCTGCATACTGTCTGTCCTTGACATTCCTTTCTACTTTCTGGCTTAGGCATTTGTTTCTCCTAATTTTTTCTTTTTTTAAATTTTGGTTTCTAAGGTCTCCTATAGCAAGAGACGAAATGAAAATATTGTGTGTGTGTAAGTACGGCGACTGTTCAAACAAACTCCTCACCTGCACCATCCAGGGTGGGGGCATCCCACCTAAAAGGCGATCTTGCCTCAGGCCAACATCTGTGTCAGACTCGCTGGACTTTTATTGTCCCACTTGGCTCTCTTTCAGGGTGCCTTCTACTTTTCTGCAGCCTTTCATAGATTTCCATTTGTTTTTTTTTTTTTCTGAGACAGGGCCTCCCTCTGTTGCTCTGGTTAGAATGTAGAGTATGTAGCACCATCATAGCTCACTGCAGCCTCAAACTCCACACCTGGTTAATTTATAATATATATTAATATTATATAAATATATATATATATTTGTTTACTTAGAGACAGAGTCTTGCTATGTTGCCCAGACTGGTCTGGAACTCCTGGTCTCAAGTGATCCTCCCATCCTGCTTTCCCAAAGTGCTGGGGGGTTACAGGTGCGCAGACTGTGCCTGCCTGAAGTTTCGAATCCCCCAGGGCCCTCATGCAGGTTCTCGAAGAGCACAGGCTCATATCCTCTGAACACACATCTAAGAATT
>NW_003852449.1:11952469-11959103 GCF_000181295.1 Otolemur garnettii | reverse complement strand
AACACAGCTTTCATGTCATTTTCTTAGTTATTGTTTTAAAACGTTCACATTCTACTCTTAGAAAGATTCACTTGTACCCTTGTAAGATAAACCACAGAAGTGATCCCTCCAATCCTCCTCCCTCCACCCATTCCCCCCCGACCCATTTCTTGAATTGTGTTTTTCTCTTGCATTGGTGTGTATTGAGTATATTGGGTGTTTGATTTTCCATTCTTATAAAGCTTTACTTAGGAGGGTATTCTCCACATCCTTCCAGATAAATACAAAAGATGTAAAGTCTCCCTCTTTATGGCTGAATAGTGTTCCATGGTGTACATATACCACAGTTTATCCATTTGTGAGTTTATAGGTACTTGGGTTGTTTTTACATCTTGGTGATTGTGAGTTGATAAACATTCTAGTGCAAATGTCCTTGTGGTAAAATGATTTTTTTCCTTCTTGGTGGATACCTAGTAATGGGGTTGCAGGATCAGATGGAGAATCTATATTTGGCTCTTTGTGGATTCTCCATACTTCTTTCCCCAAAGTCTGTATTGTAATCACAGTTCAGGGGCCTGACGTATGTTCACACTGTGTGTCCATCACAACTCCACCTTCAGCACTTTCCTCTTCCCAAACTGACACTCTGTACCCATTAAACAGTCACCTCCCCTTCCCATAGCCTGGTAGCCACTACTCCTTCTGCTCTATGAATTCTGCTATTCTAGGTACCTCTGATCAGTAGACTCATATAACATTCGTGCTTTCCTGTCTGGCCTATTTCACTCCGCATACTCTCTTTAAGGTTCATCCATGTCGTAGCATATATCAGAATTGTGTTCCTTCTTAAGGCTCAGTAATACTCCCGTATGTGGTATGTACCCCACCTTCTGTTTACCCACTCATCTGTCCTTGATCATTTCAGTGGTTTCACCTTGTGGCTATTGTGAATAATGCTTCTGTGAACATTGGTGTTCAGCACGTTTGATTCCCTGCCTTCATTTCTTTGGAGTGTCTAACCAGAAATGGAATCATCAGATCATGTGGTCACTGTCTTCACTCTATTCAGGATGCCCTCCCAATACGGTTTTCTTCAGTGGCTGTAGCATTTTATGTTCCCACCAGCCGTGTACAAGGATTCCAGTTTCTCCACATCTTGCTAATGCTTGTTACATAGTGTATGAAGTGGTATCTTACTGATGTTTTGATTTGTTCTGCCCTGATGATGAGTGATGGTAAGCATCTTTTCACTGGCCTTTTGTACCTCTTTTCTCTTTGGAACAAGGTCTATTCAAGTCCTTTGCCCATTTTTTAAGTTCAGTGGTTTGCTTTTGTTGAGTTGTCGGATTTCTTTACATAGTCTGCAAAGTCAGACATAAGACTTGGAAATATTTTCTCCCGTTCTGTGGGTTGCCTTTCCACTCTGTTATTCTTTGCATAAGTATTTTAAATTTTGATGAAGTCTAATTTCTTTTTCTTTTTTTTTTTTGCTGTTGTCTGTGCTTTTGGTATCACATCTAAGGATCATAACCAAGTCTAAAGGTATGAAGATTTCCCCCTGTATTTTCTTAGCACTAACAATGTCAGGCACTGAAATTTATTGGTGCTCATTGGTGTAAGCCACTGACAGATTTAGGGGCTGAGTCCGCTGCAGGCACCAAAGTATACTCTAGGCCAGAGAAGATGGAATGGAGGAGGGAAGGATAGAGTTGTCAGGAAAGCAAAACTTTCCCAGAAATTCCCAGCAGGTTCTGATTCAGTCTATTGGCCAAAATTGTTGGTATGGCCACTTGCAGAGGCAAGAGAGGATGGCTGGAAAATAAGTAAAGTTTTGTGGGGGGTGGCGCCTCTGGCTCAAAGGAGTAGGGCGCCAGCCCCATATGCCAGAGGTGGTGGGTTCAAATCCAGCCCTGGCCGAAAAAAAAAAAAAGTTGTTTGTTTTGAGGTTGGGCCCAGCACCGTACTGCAGGGCTATCCAGCCTGCAATCCCACGGGGCTGTGCACTGTTATGTGAGAACATTTTGTGCTTATTTGTGATGTTAAATATTATGAAAATTCTGCACCACCCTTTCTTTCTTTCTTTCTTTTTTTTTTCTTTTTGCTAGTCAGCTTTGCTTAGTGTTTGCGTATTTAATTTAATGTGTAGTCCAAGACAACTCTTGTTATTCCAATGAGCAGCAGAGAGAAACGAAAACGGTGGGACGCCCGTGTGGAGAGTGTAGGTGAGCGTGAAGCAAAGGGTTACATGATAGGAGAAGGGGACGTGGTGTCTGTAGCAAGTTTCAATTTTCTGTTGGCGGATCTGAAGCTTCTTCAGCAGAATCGTTGAAAAGTTTGTGGCACGTAAACCCCATTCTTTCCCAGAGTCCAGTATCCGCATATACTTTTCTCAATTTTGTATTTAAGTCTGTTTCTAAGGATGTGAGATTGGGGGTGTTGAAGAGACTGGAGGTCAGTGTGACCTGGGGCAGGAAGGGTATTGAATGTACCCATCATGTTCTTCCCAGAGCCTGAAAAATGCACCTTGGGACAACATCTGAATGATGAATTCAATTCTTCCAAGCTTCATGTTTGGCTGAGTTACTGAGTTATAATTAGGGGAGTCTGCAGAGCCGCAGACAACTTCCCTGCACTACACCCAGCGCTCAGATGCTCTTTCCTGATGCTGGTCCTCCCTGGGGAAGCCCTCCCACAGGCAGACTGAGCCCCATCAGGCTACGTGGAGAGAGCCTCTTCCCTACAGAGCCACCCAGACCTTGTTTCCTGCCCACTTCTTTGGAAATCCGTTCTATCCCTTTATTATCTGGTTTGGATGGCTGCTTGGTGGGCACCAAACATAGTCACTGAGAACATGTTCTCGTCTGGCCCCCTTTTCCCTGTGGACCCTCTGGACTTGAGTTTCACTTCTGAATCACAGGTATTGCTGGTGGCCTTCACCGTACAGTTTTTGATAAGATATTGCAGAAGTTGTGACTTTTAACATTTTGTACCATAGATTGAGTTACAAGAAAGGGAAGTTAAACATAAGAAAATTCATTTCAAAAGGTAAACGATATAGAAAGAAAAATAACCGTTTCTCTGTTTTCTGGGAATTTGTTAGTTGAAAAACCTTGAAAGTAATTTATGTTGGTTTTTGGATTTTTTATCTCCAATATTAGGTCTTAGATAAAATATATGATATACCTCTGGGTGAAAGGAATTATATATTTACAGTGAACTTCTTTACAGCCTCCATTTTCTTCCATTTAATTTTTTCTTAATCTTTTGGACCTTTTTTTTGACTATTTTATATTACCCTGAAGTTTCCAAAAACAAACAAACAAACAAACAAAAAAAAAGGACAATATGTTGTGTGGCTTTCTTTGCTGTGTGGCTCTCACAGCTGTGACCACTTAACCTTTAAGTGGGAATTTCAGTCTCTACGTCCTCCAGGCCTGGGAACAATGAAGTCCTTAATAAAGAGAAACTCAAGAAATTCAAGTGCAGAAACTTAACATTTTTATCCCTTTGGCTTATTTTTCTCTGATTTTGTACCTTAATCCTAAACGTGTGGGGGCTGACTTCTTTTTTTTTTCTTTATGCACAATACTCTATTTTAAACTCTTTTTTTTTTTCTAAGAAAATGAATTTCTGTTTCTCATTTCTCTTCCCAATGCACGGATTTCTCCAGGATTAACTTCCTGTGCTCAATGTCTGGGCCTCAGCAGCTGATGCCCCATCTTTGGGCTGGCTTTATTTCTTGTAAGCACTATGGGAACCTGGAGTCAGCCTTCCAAAAGTTAACCCTTTGCTAGTTTAAATAACTGAATTAAACACTTGAGAAATCATGGTTTTGGAGAGGGGCTCTTTTAATTCAGTGTCCCACTTTCTGTGGTGGGTTTGGTCAGAGAACATGTGGAGGGATGAGTTAGTGCAGAGAAGTTTGGTTGGCAAATGACTGCCTCTGAAGTATGCCTATCCCTTGCCTGCTTTATTTTATTTTTGTTATATCGCAAGAAAAATGGACATGTATTCTTTTCATATAATACAATGAGGATGTAATGCTATAGTAATATTCCATTTTGAGATTTCGTATGCTTGAATCTTCCCTATGAAATGACACATTCTGGCGTGTATTATAAACTCAGTATGTGCTTACTTACAACTATTAATGATGTGCTGTAAGATTTTAACTTCACCTTTTTTTCCTTAAGCACTTTTAACTAGGTGGCCAAATGGTACTTTCTATTTTTCTTGGGTCTAGAATCTTATTTGGTGCCAATGCAATTATTCAAATTTCTATAACATGACATTTCCTTCAATACTCTCCACAACTTGCCAATCTCATGCTTTATTTTTTGGTCATATTCAAGAATTTCATTTAGTTCTTTCTCTTTTTAAAAATCTTCCATCTTTGCCTCCATATTTTCTGTTCCCCAGATTTTTCTGTGATAATGAGGGAGAGGGTATTTTTAGTATGTTTTGATGGGAAGGATCGTGTCTATGCTGTATTATTAACTGCAAACAGATCTCCCATTGGAGAGAAAGTTGACAAATATGATGTTGTAATATCATCAAGCAAACTGTTTTTAGAGTCATTCGGGGTTTTGTTTTTTTTTCTCTGCTCAACCTTTTATTTATTCTTTCCCTCAATAAATATTTCTGGGATATCAACTAGTGCAAGACACTTCGTAGGCACTTGGGATTGAGCAGTGACCAAACAAACTCCTGCTGGTGTGGAGCTTACGTTCTGGTCAGTGGGTCTCAAACTTTGCTGCATATTAGAACCTGGAGAGGTTTAGGACTCCCCTGTGCCCAGGTCTTGCCCCCTGCCAGTTAAACCCTAATGAAGTTGGGTGAAGGCATCCCGATGATTCCAGTGTGCATCTAAGCTTGGGTGCCATTAATCTACAATAGGGGTTATCACATTTTAGCGTTGTTCTGGGCTTGTTAAAACAAGTTTCTGATTCAGTAGCCTGGAGGTAGGCCTGGGAATTTGCATGTTTAGTGAGTTCTCTGGTGATGCTACTCCTGCTCATTTGAGGACTAACCTTTGAGAATGACTGTTACAGAGCCTTGACGCAATGTGTGATAGTCTAATGAATATTCAGTAATAAAATTGTCTTTTTTTCCTCTTTTACCTTTCTGGAGAAGTTTTCTGGATAGGGATGAAGTTTTATTTTTCATTGTAGCTCTTCAACAGGATCTAGTTAGTATTTTATTAAATTTCCAAGCTACTCTCCTCCATGTAACCAGCAGGGCACATGTTCTGCATATATGACATTTTTAAGTTGGATAGTAATCAGAGGGACTATCTAGAATACATTAAATGTTAGTAAAATGCAGGTCTGTAAATACAAAAGTCTAATTCAGGTTTTCTGTTTCACAATCCTTTAAAAAACCCCTTTACTTATAAAGATTGTCCATCACGTAAAAAGTTAGAATAGTATAACACCACTGTACTGATATCCCAACTTCAATAATTAAGATTTTTATTTTAGCTATATCTACTTTTTTTGACTAAAGGATTTTAAAACAAAATTTAGGCATCCTGTAATTCAACCTTGAAATACTTTAATATATATCTCTAACATATTACTTAAAAAATAACTGTACCAAGGTGGGGGGTAGGGGAATGAGGGAATGGGGAGAGGAAGTGTGTGGGGTGGGGCGTCATGGTGTATGCGCTCCTACTGGGGGCCGGACACCATTACAAGAGGGACTTATCTAACAAACGCAATCAGAGTAACTAAAGTCTTTATATCCTCAATGAATCCCAAACAATAAAAAAAACCAAACTGTACCTATTCACAAGAGATGAGAATTAGAAACAGCATGAATGTCCCTCAGTGGATGGAGAAGTAAATTGTGGTACCTACGTACCACAGTGTAATGTTTCCAGCCATAGGTTAGAGGACTAAGACAGGCTACAATAGGGATGAACCTCTGAAGCATAATGTTAAGTGAAAGAAGCCAGGCAGAAAAGGTCAGATACTGTGTGAGTCCATTGATATAAAATGTCCAGAACAGATAAATCCATGGAAGCAGAATACATGTTGGTGTTGGCCAAGGCCCAGGGGGAAGAAGGAATGGAGAGAAATTGCTTGACTAGTAAGAGTAACTCTGAGGTGATGGAAGGGTTTCAACTATTTAGTGGTTGACAACATTTTGGACGGAGAATCTTTCATCCTTCAGGATCTAACAAGAAGGAGGTGAATATTAGAAGCAATCCCAACGTGTGAAAGGTTATAATGAGAACATTGTGCTGAGAGGAAATAATTGGGAAATTCTTCAAATGGCAAGGTCAGGGAAGACCTCTCTGAGGCTTTGATATTTGAACTAAGGCTTAGAAGTGGGGGAGAGGCTGCCGGCAGAGTCAGGAGTGCTGAGGAAGTGGGGCTGTTTGTGGAAGCGAAGTGCAGGTGTGTGTCATACATACGGGCTCGTCCACATTTGGAGTGAGCCTGTGTCCAGCTCACACCCTGTAGCTGGACAAATAGAACGTCACTGTTCACATCATGAATGAAGTTGTCATTTACCCTTCTCTAAAATCACAGTGGAGTGAGGACATTTATCTAAACTAGGTCAACGGCAATTGCATTTTTATTTGTTGCTCAGTCGGATGAGAGCAAGAGGCCTAAAAAATTTTGGTGATAGTGGGCTGATAGCAATAAAA
>NW_003852449.1:11950110-11952345 GCF_000181295.1 Otolemur garnettii | reverse complement strand
TCTATTGTGTGGTGGATAGAATGGGTTGGTACCAGCTCTGTCCCGTTAGCTGTGTGCCGCATAAGTCATCACCTCTGGAAGCCTCAAGTGTGGAAGGGGAATCATATAATAATAGTAATACTTTCCTTACAGGAATTATGTGAGGTGTTAGTCAAATCTTATTTGAAACTGGCTTAGCAGGATGCCTGGTACAAAGAAAACTCTTAAGTGTTCACTTCTGTTATGGATATTTTGAAATGTTTTTCCTTAGATTGAAGTTGAGTCAGTTATAAGTGTGCCCTTCACCCAGAGAGTGTGTACTACATGCAATATGTGTGAATTTATCCATCTGCTCCTCCCCACTCCCCCAGCTTTATTTTCACTGGTATTTACTTCCATATGTGCACTTAAGCATCGAATGATTAGTTCCAATTTGGTATTGAGTACACGTGTTTTTCTATTCTTGCGATGTTTCACTTAGAAGAAAGGTTTCCAGCTCCATCCAGGTTGTCACAGAAGTTACCGGAGCTCCATTTTTACTGTGGCTGAGGGGTACTCCGTGGTCTGCACACACTGCATGTTGTTAGTCCGTTTGTGTATTGGTGGGCGCGCAATGTTAATAGCAGCACAATTCACAATCACAAAGACATGGAAACAGCCCACGTTCCTTAGCTTTGTAGACCTCAAATTAAAGTTTTATTCTCATGTCTTTATACCTTGAATTTATATTTTGGTGGTCTCTTTGTGGGCTTTTGAAAAATGCTCCCGCAGAGAAATTTTTGGATGGCCCAGATTTTCTCTTCAACCTCTTGTTACTGCAGTTGCCAGCCCTTGGGCTGGAGACTGGTAGCGTTGGTGGCCTGTCAGGAGCTGGCCACACAGCAGGACGTGAGCAGCAGATGAGCCAGAGAAGCTTCATCTCTACAGTGGAACTTGTAAGTCCACCACCCCAGTAACTGGTGCATTTGGTGCATGTCGGGTCTGTGAAAAGTAGGTCACCTTAAGGAGGGAGGTGGTCAGTGATGGAGGCTCTGTTGTATTTACAGCTGCCACACTTTGCTTATGTCACCACCTGAGCTCTGCCTCCTGTCAGTCACATCGGGGGTGGCATTTGATTCTCATAGGAGCACGAACTCTACTGTAAATAGTGCATGTGGGTGCCTTATGAGGATCGAATGCCCGCTCCCCACTTCTGCCTGTGGAAAAATCGTCTTCATGAAACCTGTTCCTGATGCCAACAGGGGTGGGGACTGCTAGCTTAGTCCATCTGGAATAAAGGAGATGCTTTGGCACCAGAACTCAGATTACTGACTGTGGTCAGTGCCTTATGACTCTAACAGCAGAATGTGGTTAGTGCAGCCACACAGTCCTCGAATGCGTTCAGTGAGGTGGGAACTGAAGTCAGCCGTTATTCAGAATATCCAGTTGCTTGAGTTAAATCACTCAGATGCTTTTGTGTGTGGAAACTCTGGCTTAAAATTTTGAATTGTAAACAATTTGAGTAGCAATTGTAAACAAAGTGTACTAGATGGGTTTGAGGAGGTGGAAATAGGTACGGATAATGTAGGTTTAATATTTCTAGTCCTTTGTGACCATCTTTGCCATTATCTCATTCAACTCATATTAAATTTTATGAGTTCATTGCATTTTGTGGATTTTTCTTACATATGCAGAAACAGAAGTTTAGAAAGGCCAAATGATTTTCCTGTGGGCAGTAAATTATGGTAATAGGATCTGAGGTGGTTTTGTGTCAAAGTCCCAGTGCTGTCTTGGCCTCCCAGGAAACCAGGGAGATAAAGTATACTCACCCCAGCCTTGAGCGAATGCTCAAATACCTGCTTATTAGTAATTGAAGCTAAGCAAAACTTGCCAAGTAACAAAGCTATAAGCTGTAAAGAATGGGAGCTACTGGACATAGCAGAAAATCCCCAAGATTTTATAGTCCAAAGATATATGCTCGAGTCTCAGCTCTGCCATTTACTGTCTTTGGAACCTTGAATGAGGTCACTTAACCTTGCTGAGCTTTAATTTCCTCATTTTCTTGGTGTGAAGATAAAATTCCATGCTACAGTGAAGACTCTGATAAAGCTACGGTGCTGTACAAATAGAGCAGCATTCCACTGATTGTCAGCTATTGACTTAATGTTTACAGAATGACAATTTTTTAATAATTTGCATGTATTTTGCAATTAAAATACTTAAGAAATGCTGTATAGAACTGATGTGGGGTAGGTTTCATACACTTTTTTTTTTTTT
>NW_003852449.1:11948297-11950090 GCF_000181295.1 Otolemur garnettii | reverse complement strand
TTTTTTTTTTTTTTGGCTGGGGCTGGGTTCAAACCCACCAGCTCCGGTATATGGGGCTGGCGCCCTACCCTTTTGAACCACAGATGCCACCTGGTTTTATACACTTTCATGTAGGATACTTTTGCTGTGAAGAACTTTTGTACTATGCAACTGACCTGTTTTAAGGGACATTATTTACCCTGAATCCGTGCAATCAGAAGGCACATTACAGTCTTGCCACACCTCATATATTATTCTTTAAAAGATCTTGAAAAGTACTATTTCCCCTCTCCTTTAGATTCTAGAAGTTAATTTTAAGTTCCTCAATATGCTATGTACTTTAATTTTTTTAAATTTTATTTCAGATTCATATAAGGGTATATATAATTAGGGCCCTTTGCTTTTGTTAGGTAAAGTCCAAGTTGTCGTTGAGCCCTTCATCCAGGATGTGTGCCATGTACATGGCTACGGACTTTTAAAAGGTGCTTTCATTTTAGGTCCTCAAATTCTTTCAGTGAAGTTTTAGTTCTGTCTACCATTATGAGTACGTTAATTTCCAGAAACAAATAGTCAATATACTTTTAAAAGGTATTGATTAGGATATATCATGATAATTTTTTTTTTTTTTTTTTTTTGAGACAAAGTCTTCACTCTGTTGTCTGGGCCAGAGTGCCGTAGCCTCAGCTTAGCTTATAGCAGCCTCAAACTCTTGGGTTAAGTGATTCTCCTGCCTTAGCCTCCCAAGTAGCTGAAACTATGGGTGGCCACCACAGCATGAGGCTAATTTTTTTTATTTTTAGTAGAGGTGAGGTCTTCCTCTTGCTGAGGCTGGTCTTGAACTCCTGAGCTTAAGTGATCCCCCTGCCCTGGCCTCCCAAAGTGCTAAGATGGCAGGTGTGAGGCTGCACCTGTCTTATGCTAATTGCTTTTGATTTACCTTAAAGAGAGCAATTTGCAACAACTTGAATTTTATCTTAGGGGATAGGAACATCCTTATGACCAAACTTGAGATCTGGGTCCTCAAAGTTAATCAGAGAAAACAATGCTTCTAATTTTATGAACATATTTGAAGATTAAGCTGTTGTGTTTCTCACACCTTTTTTCATCGAGACACATAGTACAGACTTCCTTTATGAGGGGTTAAGTTTCACGAGTACCTAAATATTTAGTAACTACGGGAGTCTAAACTGATGATTAATAGTTGAGCATCATTTTAAAAAATGTATGGCTGAAGGCAGAAAATAAAGTGCCGATTGGTTCATTAAGCAATTCAATCCCAAACCATAAAAGTTTAAGTGTGAACCCGCCTGAAGCCTGACTGATCTGTCATAAACACTTTTCATAAACTTTGCACTTAAACCTGGTCTTGTGGTTTTATTAATGTAGCTATAATTCAAAGTGATACCCCATATCGCAATATAAATCTATAAGATGAATATCGTAAAGCTTATACCATTACAAAACTATGGTTTTTAGCACAGTTAAAAACTCTTGCCTTTTTTGACAAATGTGTTTCTGTAACACGGTTTCAGGGTGTTGATATGCCTGAAGGAAAAGAGAAAAATTCAGACAGTCACTGGCAGAAAGTTCTGGAGTTTGGGGAGCCTTATTTGCAGAACTCAGGGAGCGATTTAATAAGACCCACATTCGTATGGCTTTGTGTGGTGGGGGAGGATTCCTCTTTCTTGCTGTTCTGTGGCAGTTTTGCCTCTTGGATTTAACTGCTGTATTGATATTCTGTAGACGTGCTTAGCAGCTCTGGGCATTAGACACCCTTGAGAAACTCAAATGAAGTCCTAAATGTCAGTCTTTGT
>NW_003852449.1:11875297-11948271 GCF_000181295.1 Otolemur garnettii | reverse complement strand
AGTTTTCCATCTGGGGAAAGTCTCAGATTAGATCATAACAGAGTAAACCTCAGAAACGTCGTGTTCTTCCAATCTTGTTATTCGGAACGGAAGACTGTACTTGTACTTCGTGGGGAGCAGAGAGAGGTATTTCCAAGAATAAGCTTAGAAAGAGCCCAGAAGGACTGGAGGGTTTGTTCTCCTGTGTCTGCCAGAGTCATTCAGCAGCAGCAATCTCCTCTCAAATAAAAGTGAGCCTTAAGGGAATGTTCAAATACACACCACTGAACCCACGGGATAGCTGATGCTTTTATGAGACAGGTGTTGGAGAAATATCGGAAGCTGTAGGCCTTTTTTTCCCCATATGTGATTTATGGGTCTAGATTGACTATAGATGAGGAGAAAAACCCCGCTTCACTGTGACGGGGATCAAAGCTAAGGTTGCGTTAGGCACTGGGCCTGCTCACAGTCTCGGCTGCCACTCGGGGAGAAGGGTGTGTGAATTTTTACTGAGGATCTTCTCCCCTGGTAGAGTTTGAAATCCTCTTTGGTGTTTCATGCAATGCTTGGCACAGCGTGGGTGGCCACTTAGCGTCTGTTGAGTGATATAATCACTAAGGTCACATCTGTACAATGGAAAAGGAAATACAGCGTTTTCAATGTTATCTGTTTTAGTGACCAACAAGTGGCATTGACATTTCATTCCTTTAGCAGTTATCTTGTAAGGGGAGTGAGATGGGATTTGTGTGTGTGTGTGAGTTTGTGTTTGGGGACAGTAGTGTAGCCTTGGTGAGGTCGATTCACTAGAAGACAATAAACAATCACTGCATCTTTTATTTCATAATTTGTTAAAAATATAGTAAAATAGAGTGCCGCATTCTTACACGGGAAGTTAAGGCATCAGATTAGCACTTAAGCTTTTTATGCGCTTCCCTCATCAAAGTTGTCTCTTTCAAAGGCAGCTCGCAATCTTCAGTCTTCCAAACATCAGAAAACACAATATTAATGTGAATTTGAATATCATAAATATTTGACAGTCAGCTCCCATCTTCTGCCAGGCACTGGTCTCAAACAAGGCAGATGGTGGGGTGGGTAGGCTGAGGTTACTATCGTGTGGTGGCCGTGGTGGTGGTGAGACGGGGAGCATGGACCAGAGGTGAGGCCTGTGAGGAAACGCCAAGTGTCAGATAATCCCCTTTCTCAGAAGTAGTGAGGCAGCAGTCGGAGACCTCAGAGACTTTGGCTTCCAGAAGTCCCTGACCCACCCTCCTTGGCCATGCTGACGAAATCCACCCTTTCTCGCTCCCTGACCCCAACTGTCGTATTCCTGGAATTCTTCTTTAAAGTTTTCTTGTTATTTAAACTGTAACATAAAAACTACCACCGGGGACAAAGCTGTGGACAGACCAGATGGACTTGGGTCAATCTCTCGTCAGCTTGGCGTAATGGAAGCCTACGTTTTAGCAGAGTGGACTCCACTTGTAGCCTTAGGGCAAGGTTTTACTGGGTTTATCTTGTCTAAACAATGAAAATTTAAGTTTCAATAAATACTGACTATCTAATTTTTCAGTTGAATTATGTGGTCTATTACTATTAAGGAGCAATTTTACAGTAAGTCAAACGCAAGCCATGAATAACGTAATATTCCTATTGCTATATGATCAAATAATAAATAGGTAATTGGTGTCTTTCTTCTTTTACCCTCATGTGATAGAATAATTTTTTTTACTTCAACTTTCAGGTGGTACAAACACTTCTCTGATTTACATTCACTTGCTGTATTTAGGACTCTTCACGTCAATATTGAGCTGCTCTAGAACCAGCACCCGCCAGACCACTGCATTTATTATCCTAATTGATTTTGCTGTCCCGGTAGAGATACATTTAATTATTTTATTCAAATGAGAGGACAATTATAATTCACAATAGCAAACATGCATATTATAGTAATAAACACCAGGGCTGCCACTGTTGGCAGAACCCACTTTGTTGAACCCAAAAGCTGAATGTTTTGAAAATAGCTCACTGATAAGAGGCTGTTTTCCTTTGGCCATTAAAATAAGACTGTTTGTGTATTTTTGTCTGCACGCGAGGCCTACGAATCTGTTACCGTTTTTATCTTTCTCATTGGAAGGTGAGGAAGGACAGACAGAAAGTGGATTCGTCCTTCGGATGAGCAGACTGTGCCATTTCCCTTTTGCTGGTGTTTGTTAAAATAGGGTGCTGAGAGGGAGAAGAGAAAGTTAGCAGGTGAACAGCTCTTAGAGATTTTGGCTTAATAGGAACAAGCAGAAATAAAGCAGGACTTTTACGGGTCTTTCATTAGTGCCTTTGGATCAGAACATAAGAGTTTTGTAACTCTAGAATTTGCCAGCTGCCTTTCCATATGCTGTTAGGCTAGGAAAGAACAATATTTAGTAGCCAAAAAAATAGACTTGGCTTGCCTTCAGAATTTACTACCGAAAAGACCTCTTTGAATCATTAAGAAGCATTTACAAGGGTATTACTACACTTTTCCCTCCTTTTTTAGGCCATAAATACTCATAACTGTAGAAATTACTTGTTGATGTTACGGTGTCCTAATAGTTCTGTCTGTCACACATCTTTTGAGAGCAACAGAAAAACTGAAAATTTAACTTTAACAATGTTTTTGAAATTTATATTTACTGTTTCATTTACCCACAATAAGCGTCGTTCTTTTTGTATAGTTCTAAGAATTTTAACAAATGCACAGAATCACGTAACCACCGTCAAGACATGGACAAGTCCCGTACCCTAAATCGCTTCCCTGCTCACCTCCTTCCTCAGCCTTTCCTCTCACGTCGACTGCTGGGGACAGTGATCTGTTCTCCATCCACATACATTCCAGAGGAATGCCTTGCCCACAGGAATACAGTCCTTCTCCTATAAATAACACAGAGACTAGCCTTTCAGGCCCAGCTTCTTTTACTTACTGTAATGCAGAGTTGTCTACGCCGTTGCATCTATCGATAATTTGTTCCATAATTTTGCTGCTGATTGCCACGTTTTGTCTTTCCAGTCATAGGTAGAAAGACGTAAGGATTGTTTCTAGTTTTGAATGATTATGAATAAAATCACTGTTACAGGTTTTGGCATGACCACAGTGTTCATTTCTCTTGGGTAAATACTTAGAGGTGTGATCACTACATTATACAGTAATGCATATTTAATGGCACAGGAAATTGACAAACTGTTTTCTAAGAGGATGTACCAGTTTTGGTTCCCACTAGTAATGTGTGAGCACTCCAGTTTTTCTGCACTTCCGCCTACTTTGGGTATTGTTGACATATATACATATGATGTAAGTTGTTTAGAAGGTGGTCCTCATTTCTTACTGTTTTAATTGGCATTCCTCTAATGAATAATGATGATGAACTTCTTTCCATGTCCTCATTTGCCATTTGTGTATCTTCTTTGGAGGTACCTGTTTGAATATTGTTCCCTTTTCTGTGTTTGTATTTTGAATTTGGAGGGCTTTCTACTCTGGGTAAGTCATCGGTAAGATACATGATTTGTAAATATCTTCTTCTGGTCCCAGGACTCATCTTCTTACTCTGACAACAGTGCCTTTCACAGAACAAAAAATTTGATTTTAATACATAACTTTATTTTTCTTTACGTATTGTGATTTTAATGTTGTGTTTTAAAAACACTCTGCCTAATTCAGGATCACAAAGAATTTCCCTTACGTGTTCTTCTGGAAACTTACAGTTCTAAGTTTAATTTAAGTCTGTGATACATTTCGACTTAAATTTTGCATATGGGTTGAAGTTCTTTTTTGCATAGAGAGGCCCAGTTGTCTTAAAAGGCTTTTCCTTTGGGTCACCTGTATGTTTTAGTCAAAATTCAAGTGTCCCTATAATGTGGGTGATATAATGTAATTTTCCTGTTACACATTAGGCACTGGCAGGGCCGTGCCGCTTCTTTGGTTTGGGGAAAGGATCTTTTTCGGGCCCCTCTCCTAGGTTCTGATAGCTCCTTGGTTGTTGAGGGGAAAGATAGAAGTTTCCCATCACACAGGGAGAAATGCAGTTAACTGTGAGTGCTGAAAATGGTTAGTAACAAAATAGGTTAAACAAACGATAAAGTAATTACAAGGCTCAAGAGAGAGGCTTCAGCATTTTCTTGTGGCAACCTGTTTAAACCAGCTTCAGTTGCTTTAACTATCATATAGGACCCTTTAGCTAATTTTAATACTAATATTCTCACCTAATAGAAAACGATATCGTTAACATATGGGTTGTATGAAGGCACATGATGGTTGCTCTGAGCATGCTTGATCTGTTTTGTATGTGAACACGCAATGACACGGGAATAACTCGGCAGTGACCACTGAAAGGGATCACAGCTGCGCAGCAGATGGGCTGCGCTGCCCGGAGTGAGTGAGCACCCCGTGTAAGTGACCCCTGAAACTCCCGTTTAACTGGCCACGCTGGACTTGTCTGAGTCAATCTTTGGTTTCTGGACTCCATCTCAGTTTGGAGGGTAGATTTTCTATACAGTCCCAGGGTTTTCCTAGGACAGTTGTGGCAGTGTCCTGGCAGTCTTCACATGCCTGCCTACTTATTAAGCTTGTTCTAAATTGCTTACTTCTGTAGAGACCTTATCTCCAAATAAGGTCACATGCTGAGATAGCACTAGGGTTAAGACCCCAACACACAAGAGGGGATGAAATTCAACCCATAGCATATGGAGGGGGAAACCAGAGAACTCGCCACTATGTACTGGTCATTTCTTTAAACTTTGATTATTCTTCCTAATCTACCCACTAGGTTAGAGTAGGAGACTAGGGGTGGGGCTGAGACCAGATGCAGGGGCTTGCAGAATGGGTGCAGCTGTTAACATCAACAAACCTCAGGATGGAGCGGACTAACGGTGGATGAAAACCTCAGGCAACAACTGGCTTAGCTGGCTTGTCAGCTCTCTCTGCAACCTTACAGGAACTTTGGCTAATGATAACGTCATTTACAGTATGAATTTAAAATTTCTTTTCCCCTTAAAATCATCATGAGAGTTTTGAAACACCCATATAAAGTATGAAGATACGAGGGGACTCAGTTCTAGGAATCACTACCCAAATTCTTATAAAAGCCAACCCCTTAGTCTTGGACAATCCTCCTCTCAAATAGTAAGACTTCAAAAGACCAAAGCCTACTTCCTTCCTGGGCAGCTGCTGTTTTTAAGCCCAGCCTGTGCTTGCTCAGAAGCATGCTCCCCCCACCCCATAATTTCCCTTTCAATCTTTCAATAAAAAGCTGCTTGCTTGGCTTATGTGGCATGTAACGAAATTCTTTTCTCCCACTGATCACTGATTACCTGGGGAAGTCTCCACATGTGGACCACTGACACTGTTCCTTGCTTTTCAGAGTTTTCTCATTGGCTGCCCCATGGATATTGGTTGCAAACTTTATTGTAGTCAGTGGGAGAGGCTCTAGGGGGTTGGCGTTGTGTCGACCAACATTGGAAGTTTTAACTTTTTAAAATAAATAAATTCATTTAGTTTTAGTGTAGTACTTTTAAGGTTCAAGTAGGTATAGTGGTCAGAATGTGAATCAGAGTTGAAATGGGCAATAGGCTGATAGTCTATTTGAAGGTGAGTTTTTAGGACAGTTTGCAGGACATGGCCTGGGGTGGAAGTTAAGTTTATTCTAGTCTCAGAAACATTTATGACATAGAACAACTCAGTTTCATATTCTAATTGTCTTTCTGTTGTATCACTCTCAATTTATTTCTGGAGGGTAAGAATTTGTCAGTGGGATTGGGACTAGAAAAATAAATTGTGTATTAAATATTGTTATTTATGGTAAACACCACTTCAGCTTATCATTTATTCATTTACTACTTTCTGCAATTGTGAAGATGTCATGGAAATAGTTCCTGAGATAAAGAGGTCACAGAATAGAAAGGGTATCAGAAATGTAGATCAATCATGTAGTACTATGTTAAGTGTTTTGATGGAAGTACAAAGGCACACAGGATGAGGGGGGCAGGTTAGGATAATAGTCCATCCCTAAACCATGAACCGAAGAAAAAAATCTCACTGCGTGAAGGCTGGGGAGTAAAGACTAGCTGTCCAGGTGAATGTAACTTTGCTAAGCAAACAAAGCTACAATGCAAATAGGCCTGAAGGTTGAAGGGTGCTCTGGTGTGTATTTCTTTAAATATTAAAGCGTTATATACTGGTGCTCTAAGACTTTTTTTTTGAGTCAGCATCTCAGGCTGCCATGATGTAGAGTGCTATGACATCATAGCTCACAGCAACCTCCAACTCTTGGGCTCAAGTGATCCTCTTGCCTCAGTTTTTCTACTTTTAGTAGAGATGGGGTCTCAATTTTGCTCAGGCTGGTCTTGAACTTTTGAGCTCAGGCAATCCACCTGCCTCGGCCTACTAGAGTGGTGCTCTAAGATTTTCTGCTATTTGGTGACCAGGATAAAGATTTACAGCCGCCCAAGGAAAAATCTCTTAGATGAAGAAAATACAGGATGGCCATAAATTTCATGTGCAATTTAAAACAGACTATTTTCAATTGCACCAGAATTTTATGGCCACCCCACATATATTAGACAAAAACATTGGCTACTCTTTTTGAAATTCTCTTTTAAGTATTGATCTGAGAAAGATCACACAGGATGAAAATACAGAAAGATCTCAGGAAAATGAACTTTTATCCCCACGGGCATATTTTTATTTCTTTGGTTCATTAGATTCAATAATCCAGCATGGCTTATTCACAGTTGGAGCTGATCTTGATCAGGCAGGGGAAAGGAAGTGATTTATAAATGCAATCCAAAGTTAGGTTGTGCCCTGAAGTCTATTACTGGAAACTTTATTTTGTTTTGAAGTGGAGGACAGTGTCGGATGAGGAGGTGGAGAAAGAATTAAGTCTCTATGAAAATCAGCACTCAGGACTTTGGTGACCCATAGAGGGCAAATCTGGATAGTTCACTCTTTCTAGTTAGCGGTTGATACAACCACAGCGAGGGCTACAGAGTCAGCCTCCTGCGGTCCTCTTTTGCTTCGTGCTTTTCAGAGCCTTTAGTGATGTAATATATTTTTTAATAATAAAAACATTTCTGAGGATGAGATATAACATGTAGTGTTTCTTAAATATTTCTTACCAAATCCTAAAATTTGCTTTGCTTGTTTTATAGTGTATCCATTAATGTCTCTCAAACTAGATGTTTTTATTTTTTGCAAAGTGAATTTCCAAAAATGCTGCCCAAGCTTACCCAGAACAGAATATCACAAAATGTTACCTTAAATGCCTCACTTCATTACCATCCATTTTCCTGTTTGAGTTAATAAGGTATAAGAATATTATTTTATTCCAGTCAAAATCTAGGACCTTAAATTATCATTTGAATATTGAATTGATTATCTGCTTTGGTCTTAAGCTCTAAAGAGTGTCTCAAACTACTTACTGTGTAGCTCTGAGGCCAGAGAGAATGATCACAACTAAGAATTATAGGGATGCAAATATAGTCTCTTGTGAGATATTCTTTTTTGAAAGCAAAATAAATTGAGAACTATAAACTCCTTGTTAGCAGATGTGAACCGAGATGCTGCTAATTTGTTTTACTGCCAAGCTTATAATTATATATATATCAAGACTGACAATATTTTCAAGGACATTTATTACTTAGATATTTTCAGCAGGAATTAAAAATTCACCTATATAATAAATTGTTCCCTCTTTGACTGATAAATATCTCTTATTACAGAATAAATTACTTTTATCAAATCTAGCTAGATCATAAATTACAGATTTTCATCAAAGTAGAAGAAACTTGCTGTATTGATAACCTAAGTGGTCATTAGCAGGGACAGCCACACGAAGCCATTTACTATAGAAACTTTGACATGCTGAGAGATAAATCTATTTATCAGCATTACTAAATTCTTAGTACACCTGCTTATGTGCTCAAAAATTTCAAGTTTTTTCGTTACTCTGGTAACTCTTGAAATTGTCATGCTTATGCTACGGCATTTCTAAAGTTCAAGCACTGGCATCATGAAAGGAACGCGGGTTCCTGAAGGCGCATTTATCAGCTATAGCAAAGCTAAAAGATGACAGATGTGTAGGGCAAAGAACACAAAGTCTATTCTAGTGTTACGTGGTATGTCTGACACAGGAAGAAGAGCAACCATGACGGGGCGGTGATTCAGACATAATGGAAGAAAACTTTCCTCAACCAAAAAATAATTAAATGAAACAAATCCAAATGCATAGCGGAAGTGCTCATCAAATGTTAGGCAAAATCCAGGATAAAGACGTACAATTTTCTGCTAAATCTAGAATAAAGATTTACAGCAGCCTAAAGAAAAAACTCTTAGATGAAGGAAATACAGGATGGCCATAAAGCTCATGCGCAATTGATATTTAATTGCACACGAACTTCATGGCTGCCCTGTATATACTAGGGAAGATATTGGCTATAGTGGAAGTGTGCATCAAATTTTACACAAAATATAGGATAAAGATTTACAATTTTAATAAAATTAGGTAGATTCACACTTAGGAATATAATAGCAAAATATTAAATCACAAACTATAGAGAGAATTCTACCATTACCAAGAAATATATATATGAATGAAGGAAGAATCTGGTTCTTACAGGATAAGATATCTCAGACTTGTCTGTAAAAGTACACCCAGCCATGCAAGGGCTCAGAAAATAAATTACCTAAGTACTAGTATTAAGTCTTCATATAATGTTGTTGCTAGGTTCTTGAAAACTACAGCTTGAAGGGAAAGGACGTGTAACAACCAACTTTACCACAGGCTAATTGATACAAAAACAGGTAGTTCCTACAGCAAACTACTGGTCTCAAAGACATCACCAAACTTCTCAGTAAGGACCCCAAACACTTCTAATATGAAACACTGAGATCAGTGTGAGCCATGCATACATTTAAGAAACATGAACGGAAGTATGATAATTATTTACCCCATTTTTGGTGCAGCAGTGTCAGTAGTCATAGTAGGGATAGGTTACATCAGGGAATAAATGTCTGCAAGGAAAAATGGTCAAGGGGCACCGCCTACCCCTAGGCAGTTCCAAAACATACAACAGTGGCTACACCAGGCTTGCTGAGAGATTTTGTGTTGCATTGGTTACTGTCAAGCATTTATATGATTATCATAGATCTTATGAATTTTTATTTTACAATA
This sequence comes from Otolemur garnettii, assembly GCF_000181295.1. Classification (NCBI taxonomy): domain Eukaryota; kingdom Metazoa; phylum Chordata; class Mammalia; order Primates; family Galagidae; genus Otolemur; species Otolemur garnettii. The sequence goes on along the minus strand of NW_003852449.1, from coordinate 11,939,098 downwards.
ATTTGGGTTCATGCGTTCAATCGTTTGTTTTCCAACCTGCTTGCTTCAGTTCAGGGTCACAGGTGACTGGAATCCATCCTGGAAGATCAGGGAGGAAGGTGGGAACCATCCCTGGATAGAATGCGGGTCTGTGGCAGGGCACACCATCCACACCACACTCAGGCTGAGGCAGTGCAGATGAGGCAGCCAGTGAGCCAACAGGCCAGTCTTCAGGAGGTGGGAGGAAACTGGAGAACTGGGAGAAAACCCACAAGGAAGAATGTGCAAACTCCACACAGACCGTGGACCTGGCAGGGAATCCACTTTTTTTTCCTTATCAGCGTTATAAGGAAACAACATTGAACAAAACAGCATTGTTAGTCCCTAGGAGGTCAACTTACAGAGGTTCTACTGTATTTACTTTCATTACAAAAAATAAGCTTTAAAAAGCTAAAGGCACAGAATCACTAAGCTACATTCTGTGTTCTTTATATTATAGATCTCCCCTTCTCTGTGTCTCAATTTCATGGTCTCCTACAGCTGTGTGAATAGGGTTGATGACTGCATCACCAGTTGGTCAAGGACATTTCTGAGTCTTGCAAACATTGAATGTATTTTATTTTTAAATACAAACTCTTAATGTCAGAAGAGCAAGAATGAAGAGTAGGAAATTCTTTGAAGGTGATGACTCTGTAAATTCTTTACAAGTTTTATTTTTAATCCCTTTGAACAAATGAACAAGACCTTACCCCTTCATAGAAGATACTCATTCCTGAGATTTACACAGAGAGGGCCCGTGTCCCTTCCTGGAGGTGTGTGTGGTCCCCTTGGTAAGGCTTGTGCCACGTGCTACTGGGAACCAGGCAGGTCGTTGGAAGGGGGTGAGCAGCAAATGATCTAAGACTTTGAAAGTAATAAAAGAAACTGTGGTCTGACAAAAAAAATAAAAGATGCTCTAGACATGATTCACAGATTTATTGTAATCATTTTGGAAGCGCTGAAATAGACCAAATGTGTGGAGAAATTATTGCTGATTGCGTACTGAAATTTTAAAGGCGCTCAGATGGCTGAAGTTTGTGTTCTCTGTAGAAACTCACTTTGCATACGGAGAGACAGAAGCCAGAGAGGCAGAACAGCAGGCAAAGCTTCACAGGAGCAGGGGGAACCTTGGAGTGATTCAAGTGAGAACTGGCCTGGATTGCACGGGGAAATGGAAGCAGGCTGGACATAGAAAGGGCTCAGACACATTCATTGCCATGCAGGTAAAGACTAAAATTGAAAGAATATGGTGGCTTACTTTATGGAAGCAAGAGACAGGCGTAGGTATTTAGTGGGGGAGAAACATACTGAAGACCTTAGTTCTATTTCTGATTCTGGTCTGCTCACCAGGAACCTTGGGAGTCCCCTGTGCCCTGGGCTGCATTCCCTGTGAGACGTGGACAGTGGCACCTCACCTGTCTGTACATCACATATGGGTACAGTGAGCAAAGCTTTGAGATTGGTTCCCAGATCCATTTCTTGGTGGTTTCAGGGAACAAAGGTGTCTTCTAAATGTGATGACAGCTGCGGGGAAGGCCATGACGAGCCAAGCGTAGTTCCAAACACTCTACTCCCCCTTCCCAGGGGAACCCTAGGGAGATGAAAGTTGAAATGGAACTTAGACATTATTTTCTCATTTACTGAAATCTCTCCGTACCATCTTTAAAAGATGGCCATCTGACCTCAGCTTGAATTAAGATGTACTGTGTCAGTGTCATCAACCCTGATTCTCCCATTTTATACATCCTGTTAAAAATGTAGGTACGGTTATTAAGTATGAGATGATCTTGCTAAATTCTCTTAATAGTCTTCTAGAGTTTTGTGGGGGAAGATATCAGTAGCACACTTACAGAACATAATTTGTAAAATCTATTTTTTCCTGTTAAAAGCTGAAAATTTCTTCAAAGCTCCTAATTCTGTGATTAAGCAAAGACAGACATTCTGACATCCAGTTTTTTTTTTTTTTCCCCCTTCTTCATCTCCTGCAGTTGCACCTCCAGGCTGGGCCCCCTCTGATTCTTCTGTCACATTGCAGCTGGGAGAATTGTTCTTAAAACTCTTCAAAAATGTCTCCTGCTAAGTCATTCAATGACTTCATTAGCTTCAATGTAAAAATTCAAATGCCATAGCACGGTATGTGGTGTATCCTATAATCTGGATATTTCTGTTTCGGTCATCTGTTGTGGCAAGAGTTCTTCATAAAAACCCCACAATTTAGCCACTTAAAACAATAAGCCATTTTTTCTTTATGGGTTTACGTGTCGGTCAGGGAGCTCAGCTGATGTCACCTGGACCCTCTGAAGCGTCTGCAGCTGGCTGGCAGCCGTGTGACGGCTGCCTCCTGTCTGGGGTGGTGGAGCAGCTGGGCCACAAGTCTCCCTGTGCAGCAGCCAGGCCAGGGCGTGTTCTCTGGCCGTTCATCAGGGTTTCAGGAGAGAGAGTGGATGTGCACGGGCCTCTGGAGACCTGGCTTTGCTCCTGGCACACTGCCACTTCCACTCCCAAAGTCAGTGATGAAAAAGCCCAGAGACAGAGTTTGATGGAAGGACGTCAAAGCCACACAGCAAGGGGACTGGGTACAGGGAGGGGTGAGCACTGTGGAGTCTCTGCTGTCAGTCTGCTGAACTCTCCTGCCATCGCCTCTTCCATTCTCACGAAGCCCCAGCCATAGTGAACACCGAAGTTCTCCAAAAATGCTGCGTCATCACTTCCTATAATTTTTGCACCTGCTGTTCCCTTTGCCTGGAATCACCTTCTATAGACTACTTCTATACTTCTTCATAAAAATGTAGTAATAACCACAATAACAACAGCTGAAGTATTAAGCACTTATTATTAATATATATTGGGCACAGTTCTTTACATGTGGCAACACATTCAATTCCCATTTTGAGGTAAGTACTATTATTTTTCTGGATTCTACAGACAAGAAATCTGAGGCACAGTGAGGTTCTATAACTAGCCCAAGGCACGGCTAAGCTTTTATGAACAGTGAGGATTTGAACCCAAGCAGTGAGTCTGTCAGCCACTGTGACAGCCAGCGCCAGCAGCAGGTGCTGAGGTGTGGGAAGCCTCCTCCCAGCCTGGGGCCAGTGCAGACACACGTCCCCATTCTACAAACTCTCCTGTGACCAGCCCGGCCTGGTTCTTACCCTACTGTGTGGTGCTTCGTGGTTTCCTTTATGGTCCTTGCTTGTGGGTGGTGATTCTGCAGAACAGAGACCCATCCTTGGTTTCTGGGTCCCCAGCCCCAGCAGTATCTGTGCAGAGTCCAGCTTGCCTCATATGCTTGGAGTTAATGAAGGAGGGTTTTTCAAGCGTGGCACTGTACACATGGCTGGCCTGGGAATTCTTCGTTGGGGGCCGTCCCGTGCGTTGTAGGGCACTTAGCTGTATTTCTAGCCTCTAGCCAGCATCACTTCCTTAGCTGTGACAATCCCTTATGTCTCTGATCACTGCCACATCTCCTGGGGACAAGATCACCTTCAGTTCAGAACTACTGAAATAAGTGGAGAAAGGGAAGCAATTATGGGAGTTGTCTGAATAGTGAAATAACCTGGGGAGCTTCCGAAGACTCTTGCTCCCTAGATGAATTAATCAGGGTTTCTGGGCAAGAGGCCTCAGGAATTTTTGTTGGAGCTCTGCTGATGATTCCACTGAGCAGCCGTATTTGAGGATCTCTGGCCTAGAGGCTTAACCATACTTACTATAATACATAGTTGGAGTTTTTTTTTTTTTTTTTTTAAATCTTACAAGTCAGATTGAATTTGTATTAGACAAAAAACAAAAAAACCCAAAAAAAACAAATCACAGCTCTTCACCTTCCCTTCCCCCAATGCTAAGGAAAGATGAGGTGAAAGGAGCTGTCTGGGGGCTTTGTTTGGCTTATGGCAGTTCTTCAAATTCCCTGAACGGGTGGAGTGCGCTGCTGTAGTGCCTCCGTCCCCGGGACGCGGGGTCTAAGACCATTACTAGGCCTCTGTAATGTTTCTCAGGCTCCAAGTGCCTCCCTTATGCTGCCGGGGACCCATGTTACAGGTGAAACTTTGGAGGCGGTTGTGCATGGACTATATTATAATTCTCCATAATCAGAATAATTTTCACACTTTCCATTTTGCTAAAAATCTTTACTTTCCATTTTGCTAAAAATCTTTTTAATTTCAAGCAGCTTCCCAAATGTATTTATTGTTAAGTTTTTTGTTTTATAACCTGAATTGTTATACCCGGGAACTGGGGTTCTACGCTAGACTTTTTATAGAGTAGGGCATCACAGTATGTAAAATACACAATTCTAGGAGGATGTTTGTGATCTTGTGATTTTGTAACAGTGACTGACACTCTTACAAAGAACATAAGTCAAGTGGAACGAAATTGAAATCAGTTTTCTGTACAGTGCAGTTGCAAATGTTGGCCATCCATAACATTACAGAAAGACAACGGATTAAATAAACCACTGAAAATAATCTTGGCCTTACTTCATTCTCAAATACTATATTAGGTTTGTTTTAATTAACATCACTATTCTTTATTAGATAAAAATTTCATGTTAAAAGGACTAAAATATTTCACTACTCCTTAGCTATAATAAAACTTCTGTTTTCATATTGATAACTGTGTTCAAAATGGAGGGGTTGATGAGATTGTGTCTCACTTAATTTAAGGCACTGCAGACTTTCCTACTCTGGATTGTGTTTCTGATTTTATATAATTCAATGGTAAGAGGAACCCTAGCTGTGTGTTTTAGTCTGTTATACTCAGTGGTTGATAACAAAAAACATTTATTTCTTGCAGTTCTGGAAAATTTTATGTTTTTGGCAGGAAGATACACCTGCAGTCATTGGTAATGGCAGTCATTAGTGAACTTTCTTTTATTGCTGTAAATGACTATGACATAATTAGGCTAAATAAATGCAGATTTTTAGTCAATAGTAACTGTTCTACTTTCTTATGTCTGATAACTCCATTTTCTTGGGGAAGTACTACTCTATTTTCATTAAAATATAAGAAAATTATTTATTTGGAAAATATAGCCCCTATTTTATATTAAGAATGGTAGATATAACCCAGCAAATCAGATCTTATTTTTGTCATGCTAACGTGACACAATCAGTGTGGCTCTTCAGCCAGTGAAGACCACCTTTAACCTGAAGCTGATGAAAAGGTGACTGATAGGGTCAGAAATATAACATTGTTTGTTCAGGGTCAAGCAAATACAATCACCTGAATCTGATACAGTTCAGAAAAAAATAGTCAAAAATTAGTTTTTGCCCATAAATCAGCCTGAAGTTGAAAAGTGACATAATGGACAGATGGCTAGTTACCAAATTTTGATGTCTGCTGAGAAGTCACTTCTGGAATCCTTTAGTACTGGATTAGAATAACTAACAACTTCAAGAGAAATGCTTGTCTTATATTTGAACAAAACGTTCTTCTACCTTAGGAATGGTCTATAATATTTGTCCCATAGAAAATTTATATTTCAAGCTTGAAAACAATTGCTATAAATCAAAATGTATAAATAGAAAGACTTGTCCAGCTCCTAAATGGTCAGCAACACTTTTGCCGCGTCTTTCTGACTCTCTAATGAACCTCTGTCTGGATACCACGAATTGGGCCAGGTTGAGCCATGGAGAGCGTGCTATCACCACATCCTGAGGACTTCAGCCAATATTTTAAATTGCCTTATATGAAACAAATTATTTACATGGGCAATAAATTATAAATGCTGTAAAACTTTTTAGAGCAATTTTATTTAATGTTTCTATTAATAGTAAGACTTCAGGATAAATAATCTTATAAATCTTATAAACCCATAGTGGATGAACTATCTTCAAAGTTATTATTCCCCATAACCCTTTTCTTTTTAAGCTTTGACGAAGATTAAAAATAACTTATTTTAATTTTCATTAACAAAATGGCAGAAGTAGATAGAATAGAAATGTCTGTGGAAAGATCCAGATCTCTGCTTTATTTCTGCTACTGAAGGGAGTGTTATAAATACTCTTGCACCTGCCCAAGTTGTCCACGTTCTTGGGTTGCCTTTCCATTATTTAACAATCACTGAATAATCAGGCAGGTCTGGACTTGCTGTTTTAGTATAGACTCACCCTCAACTTGATTTTGAGTTGCTTTGAGATATCTGGTAAAATTTTGCAGATGTCAACATTTGTATTAAAGTGAGGTATAAATTAGCTCCACATTCTTTGTCCAACAGAAGCAATGAATAGGGTAATAAACCAATGGGGTATGGCAAGAATTCTGTATTCATCAGCCACCTTGGTGAATTAATTACAAAGGCACCAAGAAAGAAGACATTTCTAATTCTTGTGCCATCAGGAAATATGCAGATGACACAGTTGAAATAATATTTATGATATAAATCAAAACACTCAACAGAATTCTTCTATAGTGCAGCATTGTTGGAGCTTCCAAATATCAAATAATATCTTCCCAGGGATGACGTCCGAAGTGGGGGTCTTTGTGAGGGGGTTTGCGCCATGTGAGGACATAGAAGTCTGTGATCTTCAGCCTGGAAGTGGCCTCTCAGGTGCTGGCACCTTCTCAGACTTCAGCTTTCAGAACTCTGAGGAACTGCGCTTGTTTGCACTATCTAGTCTATGGAAATTGTTATGGTGCTCCGAATGGACTAAGCTACATGCATGTTAAGATGCGTGAGAGCTCACACAAATCACACCTGTGCAACTCATTTCCAGTTCTCCAATCCCGCCATCCTATCTTTGTCTCCTCTCTTCTTGCTGGTTGGTTATATGGCCTTGTGCCTTGTAGCTCCTCGACTTGTTTAAGGCTGTTTGCTGCCGGGATTAGCACTCTGTCCTGATTGTGCCTTATGGCTTCATCTTTTCCCGAAAAGTGATAAATCTCAGTTGTCCTCTTGGGGTCATTTTTCTAGGGATCTGGTTCTGGGCCATTTGTGGTCCCAATGCCTTATCCTCCTGGCTCAGTTCCCTGCACCAGAGCAGCAGATTTGTACTGTGAATTTTCTGATTTTGCTTCTCACTTCTTGGTTTGACTATGTAGATGATCAGAATTTCTAGTTTGGTTTCGCTTGATCCTGTAAGGCTTTCTGCTTGTTCATTTCTGATTATAATTCCAGTTTTAAAATCGGTCTTGTTTCTGGTAGGCAAGACCCCCTCTCGTCAGAGCTCTAGCTCTTTTATTGTGGGAATGTTTGATGTGCTCCCTCCTTTTCTAGGAAGAAGCCACTGCTGCTTTTCTAGTCTTATGGGGGAATGTGATGCTACCGTACACACACATATGCATGTTTTCCTTCACGTTTCATGGCTTGTAACTACTGCAGCTCTTATTTTCTTTTGTCCTTAGCTCTTGAAGCAGCTTTAGAACACCTTTAGAGCAATAAAGGTGAAGCTGGATTTTTGTTATAATGACCAGGCCCTCTCGACCTCAGAAGCTGGCCTCTCTTTCTCCCTGACCTGTTCCTGCCCTTCTATCATATGCTCCTTTTTCTTCCCAAGGCAAACCACAGAAACTAAAAATACAATCTCCTTGCCTTTCTGTCTTGGAGCTGGCCGTAGCACAATTCTCTGACCGACCCTGTCTGATTATTGGTAGATCAGTGAGAAGGGGTCCTGCCACATCCCTGGGGGGAAGAAGTGCTGCACAGACAGCCCCAGAATCTAACCAGACAGGCCTTTGCGGGTTTTCCACTCTGGCTCCTGGTATTAGATCATCCCCTTACTGTCCAATCACATTTTTATACCATTGTCCATGTTTTAATTCTGCCCGTTTGGTGAAATCTCCATAAAAGGCTCAAGAGGCATGGTACAAATTACTTTGAACAGCTGAACTCATGGAGGCTTTCAAGAAGGTGAGCAAGAACCCAAGCCCCTGTGGGGAAGGTGGTGCACCCCAGCTTCACAGGAATGGGAACTCTTGAGCTTGGGGCCCTTCCAGACCTCACCCTATGTATCTCTTCATCTGGCTCTTGTAACGTTGAAGATATCCTTTATGATAAATTGGTAAATGTAAAAAGTGCTTCCCTGAGTTTGTGAGCCACTCTTGCAAGTTAATTGAACCTCAAGAGAGTTGTGGGATCTGCAACTTGAAGCCAGTTCGTCAAGTTCCAGAGGCCCACCCTTGGGACTCGCATCTAAAGTGGGGCCAGTCTTGTGGGGCTGAGCTCTCATCAGCTTGTGCAATCTGAAGCTACCTCATAGACAGTATTAGCAACTGACTAGCTTAGCAGGCACCCAGCGAGTAGCTACTGCAGAATTAATCGCTTGATTAGTGGTGGGGCAAAATCTCCACACCTTTGGTCACAGAAGTCTTCTCTGTTGATTGTGATGGTGTGAGAGCAGAGGAAAAACAGTTCAATATTTCTACACAGGGAGACTCTTACAGTTCTTTCAGCCAGGTAACATTGCTATGCATAATTCTCTCCGTGTGTCTGTCATTCTCTGGCATTCTAAAAGTTCTTAACTGCCCAAGCAGCTGTAAATGTGAACTGACTCCTATAATCTTGTGTGTGGTAACAGTATAGGCATGAGACACAGGTGTGGATCAACTTGTCCCTTGCCCTGGCCTCATGTTCTCAGCATATTTCACAGTATGAGCTGAGTGTGGCTAAAGATGCCCCAGTAGTGAGGTGGGGTTGAAACATACAGTGTCATTCAATATGAATTTGGGCAACTTGTTTTTAAAATTATACCATAAGCAAAAACAAAGTAGATTTTGGCAGGTGTTAAAATAAGGAGGAGTCCATTAACCTAAGACTATCTCCGTACTTTGAATTGCTGTGTGACAAAACCTAATTTAATACATCAACTGAAACCTAATTGAGGAATATATTTTGTAGAAAACAGTTGAATTTAGCCAATAACAAGCAACTGAGCTTCAGCCAGTCACAGGCAGCCAACCAATCAGACCAGGACCAAATAAGGCCTGTGCTGAGCTCTAGCCAATCAAATGATTTCTCTTCGTGGCTTCCATGTTTGGTCTGTAAAAACTCACTGTTCAGGCTGTTGGCTGGAGCTCTCTGAACCTCTTCCGGTTCCGAGTACTGTCTAATTCATGAGTTTTTAACTGTTTAACTTGTCTCAAATTTTTCTTTTAACACAGAGTAAATAAAATAGAGGTAACATTCCTACAATTTTCTTGACATGGTGACTGCCTTCTCAGTGGGTGGGGCTTGAGCACAGAAGACTAATTATACTGTGTTTTTGATGTCGGGGACAGAAGGAACATTCCCAACAATGTCAGAGGTTTATCTCTTGCCATTTTCTTCTGCTGAACTGATTTAATTGGTAATACATTCAGTGGTACATATCTGGCACCAATCTCAATTTTATTTACATATCTCTGCTTTTGTTTTGCTGTATAGAATCTATTTCACACAGTCTTATGTCTTAAGTCACACCATATGCAATCTCCCCAATTGTACTGCATCCAAACTATTACAACATTTTATGAATTCTCCATATAATCAATTTTGTGAATCAATTGATCAGTTCTTTACTTTTCATTATGAGTTCTGACAGTATATAAAACACAAAGTAAGAACTCACACCCCAGTGCTTTATTGAGGAGACTAATTAATTTGGAAAACTATACCACATCTGTGTCAAGAATTACCTGGGGACTAGTAAGCCTATGAAGAATTTGAGTAGAAGATGAGAAGATTGATTTAGAATGAATGGGATGTGAATAGGACAAGGTAAAGACATGGCGTTATTTTGAGTGAGATTCAGCTAAAATGGTTTAAAGAGACTGGAGCTTTAAACAATATGATGTGAAGCCAATTTGAAAACAAGTTGTAGGCCAACAGCTGGCCTTCTGCAATCAGGAATGGTGTGACTCAGGCAGCCTCAGGCACAACACTGTTTCACAAACAATGACATATTTTCCAAATATTGGCAAAAACACAGGGTTTTAGATTTTTAATGTATCTATGTACAGAAGTTCTGGTTCTAATAGTGTTCTTTTGGAAGCTGAAAAATAGTAATTTTAAACATCTCTTGGCTAAAATTTACTATTATAAAAATTTTGGGGGAAATTTTTTACCTGTCTTGATAGTTCTATTTTAATCATAATTGTTTATATATTTAACCAATGGCTACAGCTCTTAGGCCTCTGTTAGTATATTAGAATACTTTGTCAGCATGAGAAATTGCTCTTGTATTTACTTTCCATCTGACTGCTTCCCTCTCCTTTCCTATTTCCTCTGAATATAATTTCTAGGTTTTTAAATACCCCACTATGCAATAAAATTAATCAATGAAAACAGTTAACAGAACTTCTGGTTTAGAAAAGAAATGTTAGCATATGCATAGTCTAATAATTTGCTCACTATTAATGGTCATTAGTCAGGTAATCAACTTTATGTTATATACTCAAAGTATATAATTATTTTTAAATTCTCTAAATGTTCACACATTTTCAGATTTTTCTTTATGAAAATGAGGCTCCAAGACTCATAATTAGATCAACTTCTTTCAACTTGGATTTGTTTGATCATCTCATTGTCCCAAATCACTTTTCGGTAAATTAAGCTAATGGAAAATAACCTAGAGAATTGGAGAGCATGTGAAGTTAGGCATGAAAGGTAAAAGGATTAAACATATATCTGTTTCTCCTGGTCCTTTTAAACAGTATCTGTCCTCATAACAGTCACTTTGGCATAACTGCTGAAGCTTCGCAAAACCACTGAGAGGGTATGACCAGTTTTGTGAAATTCAGCTGTGAACTTGGGTTTAAAACTTTTCCAAATCTGTTTCCTCATAGACAAAAGAGCATTAGCTTAGGGTTGTGTAAGTGTCTCCCTTGCAACACAGAGAATCTATAGTAGTAGGAATGGAGGTCTTTGGCAGATAAGTGTATTTGGCCACTTAAAAATATCTATATAGTAGGGTCTTCCCTACATCATTCTCATCTCTTTACCCAGGTAAAATAAAATTATCTTTGTTGAAATTATCTCCTTTATATGTCCAGTTCTGAACATGTCAATTGAAGACACGTCTTTGTATATTGATAATGCAGCTATAACTTTTGAAAGGGGACATTGGGGTTTAGCTTACTCAACACTTGCTTTGCTGAAGTAGTGTCATTGAGGAGGCTTTATTCTTGTTCTTCATGCCTGAAAGTCAGGTATTTTTCATTTAATCAGCAACATATCTTAAGCTCTAGAGCAGTGGTTCTCAACCTTACTAATGCCATGACCCTTTAATATAGTTCTTCATGTTGTGGTGACCCCCAACCATAAAATTATTTTCGTTGCTACTTCATAACTGTAATTTTGCTACTGTTATGAGTTGTAATGTAAATATCTGATATGCAGGATGTATTTACATTGGTCATGACCCACAGGTTGAGAACTGTTGCTCTACAGCCAGGTGCCATTTGTCTTCTGTGTCGACAACTGGGGTATAAATAAACTTAGATTCTACCACCTGCTATCAATACAAAGTCATCAAAAATGATCCAGAAAAGCAATTCTTTTGATAACTCTCCCTAAAATTATGTGAAACACTGTGGTATGTAAATATCTGTGTGTTTTTAGAGAGAAGATCCATAGCCTTTCTTTGACATTTAAGTGGGATTCTAACTATTACAGATGTTTATAGTAACTGGTGTAGAAACAGGAGATGTTGGGGACTTGAGGTAAGATGGTGGACCAGAAGGATCATTTAGCTGAGCTCTCCTAGAATAACTGGGGAAAATGAGAGAACCCAGCCATACTTGGCACGGGGACCTTATCTGGAGTCATAGCTCAGGGAGCACAGTGAGGAGGTGGTGAACTGGATACTGTATATGAGCTGGAGCAGTGGAAGTCTGATGAAGTAGGCAAGTGATGGTGACTGGCTGGGATCAGATGGCCCCACATAGAGGTCCAGAATGGGAGGAAGTCTTTTTGGAGTTTTCAGTTGTTGGGGGAAGCTGCACGTTGAGTGGAAAGCTTGGGAGAATGGATGTGTAGCAAGCAGATTTGAATACCAGTTGGATGTAACCAATAATCTTCAGAATGGGAAAAGATATTTCCATTTTATGAATTGGACAAAAGTTTGACATCTAGGATTTATAGAGAACTCAATCAACAAAAAAGACCCAACAATACCATCTATCACTGGGCAAGAGACATAAATAGAACCTTTTCTAAAGAAGACAGATGAATGGCTAACAAACATACAAATAAATACTCACCATCCCTAACAATCAGAGAAATGCAAATTAAAACCATCCTGAGATATCACCTAACCTAAGTGAGAATGGCCCACATCACAGTCTCAAAGCTGCAGATGCTGGCATGGATGTGGAGAGAAGGGAATACTTTTGCACTGCTGGGGGGACTGCAAACTAAAATGATCTAAAATTAAGAAAGTATGAGAATCCTCAAAGAACTCAAACCTCCCATTTGATTCAGCAATCCTATTGTTAGACACAGAAGAAAAAAATCCTTTTATCACAAGAACATTTTCATTAGATTTTTTATTGCAGCTCAGTTTAAAATCACCAAGATGTGTAAACAGCCTACATGCCCACCAACTCTGGAATGGATTAACAAGCTGTGGTATATGTAGACCATGGAATACTAGTCAGCCACCAAAAAAGATGGAGACTTTATATCTTTTGTATTAATCTGGATAGAGATGGAACACATTCTTCTTAGTAAAGCATCACAAGAATAGAGAAGCAAGAATCTAATGTATGCAATTCTAATATGAAGGTAATAGATGAGTTAATGGGGGCAGGTGAGGGAATGAGAAGGTGGGGAGAGGAGGGAGGGGTTGGGGGTCACAGTGTACGGCACACCTCTTGGGGGTGGGACACAAATGTAAGAGGGACTTTATCTGACAAATGTAATTGGTGTAACCTAATTCTTTGTGCCCTCAATGAAAACCAAGTAATAAAAAGAATAACGAGAAACTAGAAGTATTAATAACTAAAATAACAGAAAAGTATAGTAAAATTGGGTTCTTTTAAACAAATAGTAATCCTAAATTTCATTGTTTAACCTGAATTTTACCCAAAATTTCTGTTGCCATTCCCATGTGTAATATTCAGTGGGATGTTATAATTTTATTATGTAAGGTTCTAAAACAAATAATGGTATTCAAAGGTTGCTATGTAACGGGTATCAATTTTATACATTCGGGCTGAAAAAATAGCATTATTTTATTGACATTCTCTTGGGAAAAAAAATCAACAGAAAATCACTGAATTGAGCTCTGTGTTTTTCCTACTAATAAAGAAAAAATAAATTGTTTCATCAGAATAGTCCTAAAAACTTCTGAACTTTTATATGTGAGTAAATATTGGCTTTGGTTTAATTATCTAAGACTGGGTAGGTTTTTACTGGTAGAAGTTTTGGGGAATCTTGTCCTAATATAACACAATGAGTAGATCTCGAGTCTTTGGAATCATTTATTTTCAAATCCCAGTTTCCATACTTCTTGACAGTTGTAACTCTTAGTCAAATAATGTAAATTCTCTTTCCACAAGTGAAGCAAGGCACACAGAAACCTTTGCCTAATATAAATGGTAAATATAAATGCTTCATAAATTGTAGCAGCAGTATTCCGTCTTACAGAGAACCCAAAGGGACTTAACATATACAATATGAAGTTAGTGAGGGAAGTTAGGAGTCCTGGGGAAGTTTAGTCATTTGGGGAGATATTATAATTCAGACTTTTATTTTTTTTTTTGCAGTTTTTGGCTGGGGCTGGGTTTGAACCCGCCACCTTCGGCATATGGGGCCAGCGCCCTACTCCTTTGAGCCACAGGTGCCACCCCACAGGCTTCAATCTATCAAATTAGCAGGCCCTGGCTAAAGAATAACTCCCTGTTTAGAGGTATAAATAGGTTTCTGTATTTGAAATAAGACTGGGAATCACGGGCAATGTACAAAGCACTAAGATAACACAGTTGTTAATCTATGGAGACACGCATTTTTGAGACAGTGCAAAATTGTCAATACTGTATAACTCCTGTGGTATTGACTGCATTGTGTCCAAAATGATTCTGTGTTATTTTCTATGTGAGAAAATTTGTACCTGTAAAGCATTTATGCATGTACATTAGGAAATAGTTGTTATATTGTTTTCATCTTTGGTTGTGTATTTTGAGAAAATAGCCTTATTTTATATGTAATTATAATTTGATAATACTTCAGAAAATAGTATCTTGTTCTTCCTTTTTTTTTTTCTTCTATTCTATGTGTGGGAATTATAGACAGGCCCTTTTTAAAATGTTTTGTGTTCATCTAGTTTCTCTCCTGGGGAGTTAATATTATTTAGAGCTAATGTTTATTTAGTGCTTCCTGTGTGTATGCTATAAGAGCTCTGTCAGTATTATTTTGTTTAATCCTTACAATAAATCTGTAAGGTAGAACTTACAGAGGAACTACCATCATCCTGATATGATAGATGAGGAAATTGGATCTTAGGGTAATTATTTTGTGTAAGCTCACCTACTTGATCAGCAGTAAATCCAGAATTCAAACTCTGTGTGTGATTCCAGAAACCATCTGCTATAGCAAGATGTAGACTTGCTTCTCAGGGGGGACAGCAAGGTGAGCCATTGAAGATAGAACTTGATTATTACTACTAAAAATGACCTGCACCTGTGTGCCTTGGAGCCACTTCTAAGAAGCTTTTGCCAAAAAAAATTGACAAGTGAATCTGTCTGATCGTCATATTCATAACGTCGTGTGCTTTCTCTCCAAACTCTTAAACATTTATAAATTAATTATTCCACCTTTGCTAAATATCTGTAGAGCCAGGAATGTTCTAGGTGCCTGGGACTCATTTACCTCTGAACAAAACAAAAAAACCCCACACAAAACAAAATAAACATGCAAGACAAAACAGACTCTGCCTTCTTGAAGTACTTTTATGGGTTTCAGTGTAAAATGAAATTGACAGTACTTCAGAAAAAAGGAGAACTTCTAACAGAAACGAGGCCGTCATTGTGGGGCTGTAACCAGTCCATTGCTCAAACGTCAGGGCCTCTGAGGTCCATTATGCCTGCTTTAGAATTTCCTCCTTTGTGTTCTCACAGATTAGACTAGCATCTTTCTTTTTCATTTTTCTTTCTTTCTTATTATATGAATATGGCTGCTGAGAGGGAAACTGCATTCTTTGGTCTTATATTTAGTCTTCATTTTTCCTGTATTCTGACATGTTAGTTTTTGGTAGTAGAAATGGGAGAGATCAATAATCAGTACTGTCGGCTTAAAGGATGCCACGTGAATCTTCCATCCATCTGAACTGAACACGGCTCTTTGTTGAGGAGTGGACACTAGATGCCACAAGATACCGAATAAAGGGCAAACTGGGGGTCTATCAAGCCAGAATGGCCCTTTGCTATTTGCATTAGTCTATGAATTTGGTGGTGATAGGGTTGTAAAAGATTTTCATGGAGAACTCCTTCTCCAATGTAATATAATCAAGATGTACAGGAATCTACAAACACATATTGCTACAATCCTAAAATGGGGGCAAATTAGAATGGTTCTCTTTTTCCTATGTTCTCTAGAATTCTCAAAGGTTTCTTCCTTAAAAGAGAGGCTTTGGTTATAATAACATATTGAAGGGCAATAATCTTCATGAGCATTGAGAAAAATAAAGTCAAGCGTGAATATCTTGATATTTTTTTCAAGATTTATTCAAGATTTTTTTTTTTTTTAGCTCTACTCAGGTGAGACTTTCCTGAACCTTTGAAGAACTTCTTATACATTTATAAAAGGACTCCTTGTCCTTTGTTGAGCTTGTAAACCTTGTGCACAAAACACAGTGAAAGCCCATGGCTGTATTCAGCAGGATCAAGAACAGAGAGCAGTGGAGTCATTTCTCCGCCTCTGTGTCATGAAATCTGTTCTGCTCTGATGAGCCTGTGTGAGCTAGGATTTCAGATTCTAAGCATTTTAACCAGGAATATGGAAGCTAAGGAAAATCGTAGGAAAGGGAGCTTCTGAGACACTGGAAAAACATAAAAGATGGATCTGAAGGTAAAAAAAAAAACTATAGGGTTTGTGATAAATAAGGTAGATGATTAATGAGCTGGTGGGTTCATGTCCTATTAAAAACTTTACTAAATGTGTGCTATTTTCTAAAATACTGTCACAACCTAAATGAATGCATATGGCTGCTTAATAATGTAAACATTCAGTGCTTACAATTTATCAGGTAAAGGACTGAACACTTTACACATATTAACTGATTAATTTACTTATATCAACTGTCCGGATTACGTCGTGTTATTATGGCCTGTTTACAGACAAGGAAGCGAAGGCACAGAGAGGTGAGGCCACTTAGTGATTATCAGATGCCAGTGGTGATACGGCAAGAATATCCCAAGTAGCCTTGCCCCAGAGCTCACACTCAGACCGTGCAGCGCTCCGGCCTCAGCAGGGTACCCAGGTTTGTTAGGCTGTGTTAGTAGCTTGCATCAACATGTACACTGTTGTCAGAACTGTGTTGTCATATTGAAAAGAGCTTTTTTCTATTCTTTGGTGAAATAGTTCAAGAAAAAGCTGGTAGGCTGATGACTGTTTTTAGGTTTGGGGTAGTAGGTGAAGGGATTGGAAAATAGCTGTGTGGTTTAACTGGAAACCAAAATCTAATTTTGTTGCTTTAAGAGAATTGGCTACATTGTATGCTACTAAGAGTTCACATGATTAGTTTGGGGTTTATTATTTTGGAAAATAGCTTACTTTAGCAGAAGTATAGAGCGGTTAAACTTAGAAACTTCAGGATCCTTTTGTTTTTTTAAACAGAGTGAGGAAGAGGGAAAGTTTTGAGTAGTTTTTGTAGTAGCAGCTCAGAACTTGGCACTTGGAAGGGCACGGTGGGAACAGTGGCAGTTTTGGTCCACTCAGATGTGCACTGAAGACCTGCCAGCTGGACGCAGAAGCCCTGGGCTCAAGTCTCCTCCCTTACTAGACATTTGATGATGTGCAAAGGAAAGGAAAGAATTTGCCTTTCGAAACCTTGTTAGTTCAGGTGTGGTCCCGGCATCACCAGAGATCTTATGAGAAATGGAGAATCCAGGCTACACCTTGACCTGCTAAGTCAGGACTAAATTTTATAAGGTCTCCAGTGGAGTCTTCTGCCCATTAAGGTGTGATCCAACACTGTAGTAGAAGAGGGGATACAAGTTTTAGGTTTTTGTTCTGTCTTGAAGGATAAGAGATGGCCTCAATAACTTTTTGACATAATCTTATGTGTCTCTAACTGACTGACTTTATTTTTATGCAAACTTTCTCCCCCCTTTCTTTACAAAATAATAGTAACAACGATGATGAGAAATATACAGGTTTGCTGAGTGAATACTGTGTGCCAGTCACCATTCTGCTTTGTGATTACCCCATTGAGTCTTTCCGTTAACCAGTGAAGTTGGTATTTTTACTTATCCCTGTTTATAGATGAGGAAATGGAAACATAAAACTTACTCAAGGTCATACAGCTAGCAGCATACAAACGCAGTTTGCGTCTAGACCTCAGTGGCATCTTTTCTAGCCTAAGGTATCTCTAAGCTAATGAGACCTGCTCTACTTTTCCTGCATTACTTCATTTCTTATCTGATGCTCCCATTAAAAAGGGAAATATAGAAGGATTCTCAGTGATATCTATCTTGATAAATGGGAGGTGATGGGGAGAGTTCTGCAAAGCTTCTGAGCATTATCAGAATGCTTTCAACTAAACCCTTCTAAAAAGTCTCAATCTCATTAATAACGAATTGACATACTTGCTTAGCACAGACATGGACACACATCTCTATTGAAGAACATATTTCAGAAAAAATGAAGTTCATGGCACTGGACACTAAGACCCTTTTTCTTTCAAAACTGTTACTTTTATTTATTTTATATAATTTGGACCATCCAAAGTATAACAGCTTTGTGCTGGTGTGTTGATGGAGGCTTCTGGAAGGAAGTGTACTAAGCGTTTAACTGGTAACAGCAAAACCATTTCGAATGAAACACATCATCCCTCCAGCTAGCAGGTCTCACCTGTTAACCTGATTCTATAGAACCTTTGAAGGCAAGACATCCTGGGGTGGTGGATGCCACTCGATTCATCTCAGGGAAGCTAGGATTAGGATAGAAGATATTTCCTAAACGGCTCTGAGTATATACTTTGACCTGAAGCTTCAACCTTGGATGAGTGTTTTTCAAATTGTCTTAGTTCAGTGAAAGACATTTTTAGTGTTCTTCAAAGAGTGGGACCTTTGTTGTGTGGTTCAAGATGAGTAAGGACCACAATTTTTTAGCCACTGCACCTCTTTTCCTATTTTTTACAGTTTTCCTCTGTATATTCAGTATTATGTCATGTTTTTTACTTTAAGGTCCTCATTCAATTAGAGCATTCAAGCATCTTAGTCTTGTACATTAAACTCTATCATCAATAAATTCAAATGGTGTTAACCTTGAAGTGACATCTTCATTTCTGTGATAATATACAGTCTGAGCATTGTCATGCCATTGGCCACAGCTTGATCATGTCTCACAGGTAAAGACCTTGGAACTTTAAATACGTTACTTCTTCACATTTAACCACTTGGATTCGCTTATTTATAGATGGTTATTTCAGGTTCTTTCATTTAGCTCAAGCTGTTGATTAATGTTTCATGTGACCATTTTCTTTTCAAAAAGCAGGAAGATAGGGGAGACATAACTTTCCGATGGCCTTTTAATATGAAAACCTATTTTGTGTATGGCTCTTTTCTGTAATCACTTGTGCATGACTGAGCTTAAGTGGTTTGCAGACCTTGTTGATAGATTATAGAACAAGCAATGAACTGGCAATTCTTTCTTGAGGGATTAGATGACTTTGCGCTGTGGTAATTGTGCATTTTGTCCCTCATTTCACTCTTGCTTTGGTGCTGTTTGGTAATTTGTTTGATGTGATCTAATGAGAAGTTCCATAGGTGTGCTGCACAAAGCATATGGTACCTTTTGATAAAAATGATCCTGTTGTCTGCTAGTGATAAATATGGAACAGGAGAAGATAATATGTTTGTATTTCCAAAAGGAAGGCTGAAGAACTAATGTAAAGAAGTAGTAGTTCTAGGCTCTTTCAGCCTTTCACTATTTCACTTGCTGGTCTGTGGAATCATAGAGAGACTTCATGTTGCCATTGATGACTATCAGCCAAGCAATGACACGCTGTCAGCAAAAGCAACCGTTTATTTCACTGACTTGTCCTATTGGCAGTATTTTTTGCTGTGTGTTTGTTGCCTGATCTATTAGGGGAAAAGTATTATTGTTAGAAGTTTGTCTAGCGTGAGAATTGATAATCATTTGAGTTAGTTACCTAAAAAATACATGCTATTGATCACAAGGTGGCAGTGAATAACAATATTTTTTTGCTGCCAAGAAGATGAAATTTTAAATTATGAAATATATGTGCTTTATTTGATTTTCTTCTAAAGAACCCACCCATCTTTGAATTCAGCACTCTTTTAGCTTTTAAAAATGTATTAGAAAGCAAAAGATGAATAATCAAGGGAGAGAGAGACTAGCACTGTAATAAATGATTAACAAAAGTAGCTTTTATCTATTTATTTATTTTTGTATGTGTGGAGACAGTATATTCACAGGCCAAGACTGGCCACTAGATGTGAAAGCTGAGCCAAGTAACAAGGTTTCTTAAAGTCATTGTAAAATGGGATAATGACATACCTACTTCATAAGCTCCTGGAACTTGTGAGGTTTGAATGAAACAATCCATGTAATTGCTGAACAAGTACATAGGAAAGGTGCCTAGAAATGTTGGTATCTTAGTCTGTTTTGGGTTGCTCTGGAAGAACACCACACATTGGGTAATTTATAAACAATAGATGTTTAGGAGTTTATTGGCTCATGATTCTGGAGGCTGGGAAGTCCGAGAGTGTGGCACCAGCATCTGGTGAGGGGTTTCGTGCTTTGTTCTTCTGTAGTGGAAGGCAGAAGGAAAAGGGCCCGAGGGTGAGGAACTTAACTTTTATTCATGACCCACTCCCATGATAACAGTAATTCATTCATGAGGGCAGACCCCCTCCACCTATGAACCACTTTTTAAGTCACACCTTCTAATACTCTTGCACTGGCAATTAAGTTTCCAGCACACGAACTTTGGGACAAATATTCAAACCACAGCAGTTTATTACCATGTGTACCTAAGGCCGTGTCAACCACACTCAATGCATATAGGCTCATCTCCCCATTTTTATGAGTAGGAAAAAAAAAGGTATTTTGAAAAGTTAAGCAAAATTTACAAAGTTACAGCTAATAGGTTCAAGCTGCCTCATATAAAAATAATATACCTTAACTGAAATTCTATATTTAATGCCTTATGCAGTTTTCAAGTATTTTGTCCTCATAATGTTATCAGGAAACCGAGAACCAGAGGGTTTATGTAATAGGCAAAATCCCCAAGTTACTCAGTCAGAAAGCCGGGATTTGAGAGTTGTTCTTCCCCAACTGCAGTTGCTGCTTGCTCATCATTCTGCTTCTCTGAACGCCACGTGGCAGGTGGGGAAAGGGCTGAGCTTTTAGCAACACGTATCCACTAGCTTTCTATTCAGGGTTTTGTTGTTGTTCTCTGTAGTCAATAAATATTCCAGTGATAGTTGAAAAAATAAACTTTAAAATATATAGGCAAAAACTACTAATGAGATACTACTTCACAATTACCAGAATAGCTACAACTAAAAAGACTGACACCACCACATGCTGACAAGTACGTGGAGCAACCAGAACTCTCCCACTTTGCCGAGGAGACTGGAAATGGTACAGCTGCTTTGGAAAAGGTTTGACAATTTCTTTCCAAACTAAACTTACACCTACCCTATGACCTATCCATTCCACTCCTAGGTGTTTACTCAATCTAAGTGAAAACTATGTCCACAAAAAGACTTTACAAAAAATGTTCAGAGTTCTGTTTATAAAGGCCCCAAACTGGAAAACATATGGCTGTTCATCAATCGAAAGAACAGATAAACAGACTGAGGTGTGGTCATATGGTGTTATACTACCCAGCAATAAAATGAAACAAGCTACTGTACTGGGGATGCATCTCAAAAACAGCATTTTAAGCGACAGAAACTTTGCATAAGACAGGATGTATATGTTTGGTTCCATTATGGTAATTATGGTCTAGGACAAGCAACGTTAATCTATTGTGGTTCTTTCCTCACCAGTTACAGGGACCTGCCACTCCACCGTTGGGTGGTAATAAGAGACCTACAAGTCCTACAGGAAACACCATGCCTCCTGTAACTTTTGGGCAGCTGTGCTAAGGTAGACTCTGGTGGTTTATCCAATCTGTCCAGCTGGTGGAGTCTAGAATCCTGAGGGGACATGGTTGAGAAACTACAGATTGAAGTTCTATTGACACAAGTTTTAATTAAATACTGTTTTAGACAAATTGGATGAATTTGGTCCCAGCCACTAATTAATTCCTGACAGAATGGTGTGCTCATGGGACAATTCATGGGAAGCCAAGACGGAGTAGAAATGAGGCATGGAGATTGTTCTGAGACCGCTCTCCATGTGTCCACTTGCATTTCTGCATGAACTATGTGTTAGGAATAAAGCTCTTTGTTTGAGAGGATTGTCTATTACAGATGTTCTTTGTTCCAGATCATCTTTCCAAGGATGTAAATAAGCATGTTTGCTGCCCGTTATAAAAAATTTGGTTCCCATGCTTGCTTTGGCAGTACATATACTAAAATTGAAACGATACAGAGAAGATTAGCGTGGCCCCTGCGCAAGGATGACATGCAAATTCGTGAAGCTTTCCATAGTTTTCAATAAACAACAGCTGAAGCACCAAAAAAAAAAAAAAGTTCCCTATGGAACCAGGATGAATCTTAGCACTAGTTATTTCAAGGGGGCTGAATTGAGGCAGATTGATTGGTGTCACCCACCCAAGAGCCAGGACACTGTTCAGGGAGAAGTGTGTGACGTCCTGGTTGGTGGCAGGTCTATAATCATGTCTTCGTTTCTTTCTCTCTTTGCTAAACAGTGCACTGGACTACCATTTATTATTCATGGCCCACACCCTTTGATCAAGATGTTTACTACCAATTGTCCTGGACTTCCTCCCTCATATCTTGTTAAATGCCTCTATCTTTTCTCTTTCGGAAATCCTTGTATTTTCCATACTCTGTCCTCACTGTCAAAACTATCAAGAATGGAAAGTGTCTGAGGTTTTACCCTACTTGCAAGCTAACAAGTTAACCTGGCACAGTTTCGTGGCTGCTAGTAGCAGATATGAAATTCCAGAGTCCAAGATAAAGGACTTTGTTTCTCATAGTAATAATGGTAACCAGAATATTAACATTTTACCCAGTTCCCATGGTTAAGAGGACTAGGTGATAGTGGAACGTGCAGTAAATTGCATTTTAGAAGAGAAATCTAAGCTTAAGGTGCCTGAATCCTATAATTAATATAAGTATAACATAACATTATTTTTTATAATCTAAGGAAAGGCTCTTCCCAATGGGAACATCCTCAGAAAGAGAGCCCAGAATGCAGAGTGGTTAGTGCATGAGCTCACAGTGTGTGTGGAAATGTGAGCGCCCTCCAGAGCACTGTCCCTGGCACTGATCCTCCAGCATGGGGTTTCCCTTCCATGTCCTGTTCGCAGCGATGCTCTTCACTTGTATTTTGTTTCACCTCCCCTTGCTCATGACTCTCTTACTTGACCTTGCCCTCATCTAGAACGTACTCCTGTAAAATCTTAAAACTCTGAAATGTCAAACTGTGACCCAAATCTCTCACTTCTCTTTCTCCTTTCCCGAGACTAAACATCTCTGAAAGTAGATCAGGTTTGAAGACTGAGCCCTTATTTTCTTGGTTTATTTTTTATCCTGGCTTCACCCCCTTCTCTTTGCAGCCTAAGCCCCAACTGCTGTCTCTCACGGTGTCCTCACACCTTTGTCCCTGTTCCTTCTGTCACACTTGTTCAACTCCTCATCACTCTGGATTACCTAATACTTAACATTTTTCTCTTTCTGAAGCTGGGCTTTCAAACAAACATGGAGAACATTGAATGACCTTGTTGATGAAAACATTAAAAATGATGTTTTCCAATTTTAGCCGCTTTAGGCCATCTCCCTAGTTCAGACTTCTTGTAAAATATTTTGCAGAGGTGGTAAGCACCATGGCAATGAAAACTGAAATAGGCCTCAGATAATGGTCACAATAAAATGTTTATTATAATGCTAGCGGTAAATATAAGAGGTACTTTTCTGTCTAACATCTACCTGGGTAATGGACCAAAAGCATTTTAAGTTTACCAAAGTGAAAACAATTAAATCTTTCCTGAAGATAGATTAAAACATGATCTAAAGTAACATACATGACAGGTCTATATTGTAGTTATCTTTACTGAATTTTAGTTCAAGTTCAGGGAAGTAGCTTTGCAAGGTGACTCACGAATTCTCCTGTTTTTCATTTTGTTATTTTCCATTAGACAGCGAAACACATTGTGAGGTGTCAAAAGCTTTTGCCATTAAGGTTGGGTGAAAAAATATGACAGCGAGTGCTCTGATGATGGCTTTAGTTTATGATGCATTTCAAGCTGTGCCTCTTCACCAGTTAAACTTTCCACTGTTTTTTGTGGGATGAACCATCACATATTAAGAAACTTAAGCACTTTTGTTTCAAACTGAGAAAGAGTAAAGTTTAATGTCAATTGATGAAAGCATAAAGTATGATGGGTTTTAGGAAGAAAGCCTGGAATTGTACCATGTAAGCATTTTGACATTCTTACTTTATGATATTACCTCCTTCAGGGAAGTTCTTACTCGAAATCAAATTTTCACTGACACTACCTATTAGGTTCGTAATATTTACATTCAGGATAATAAGTGAGGAAAAAACCTAAGAGGCAATAAAGTAGACACTCCTCCAAATGAGGGCACAGGGGAGGAAGTTACCAGCTAGAATAGACATAAGAAAATCTGTATCATTAACACACCAGAATGAGACTAAAAAATGGGTCGGTAGGGGCATTTTATTTTTTTAGTACATTTTCTAGAAACTTAACAAAGTATTTTTTTCAGAATACTTAAAGAACTGAAAGTCAACTTCCATTTCATCCCCCAATCCCATTACCAGATATCTATCCAATAGAACAAAAATCATTTCACCACAAGGACACTTGCACTAGAATGTTTATTGCGGCTCAATTCACAATTCCCAAGTCTCGGAAGCAACCCAAGTGCCCAACAACCCATGAATGGATTAACAAACTGTGGTATACGTTTGGAGTACATGGAGTACTATTCAGCCATAAAGAAAGATGGAGATTTTACATCTTTTTTTATTTACCTGGATGGAGTTGATACACATTCTTCTTAGTAGAGTATCTCAAGAATGAAAAAAAAAAATCCAATGTACTCAGTACTAATATGAAACCAATGTATGAATGACTACACACCCACATGAAAGATAAAACACAAATGTAGATGGGGGCAGGGGGGAGGAGGGAGCAGGGAGGGCAATTGGATTGGTGGCATCTTACCCCATGTGCACATGTGAGGGTGTTCAGCTCGTCCCCTGGGTGAAGGGCTCAACTACAACTTGAACTTCCCCTTAGAATTGAAAACAACATAACCTAAGCATTTGTACCCTCATATTAGTTTAAAATAAAAGTATTTTTTTCCTTTATAAAAGCTATGTCAAAAATGGTAGATCTTAGTCTTGGAAATAAAGGCCCATTTAACTTACTATGAATCTGAATAATAGAAATGACAATTCTATCAATATAATGGTAGACCTTAAAATAATTGTGAGTGGCCCTGCCAGGATGGGGAGAATTTTGGACTATTCCTGGCCACTCTGTTTCTTTGGAGTTGCTTTTACCATTTGAAGACATCTTAGATTTTATGTGCAGATATCTATCATCTTATGCAGATTAATTACTTTTTCTGCATTTTTCAAGTGCAAAGCCTGGTAACTTTCACCGGAAGAATTGTCAAATTAAAATCAGTGAATATGTTTGTAGCATAAATTTTGATTTTTAATCACTTCACTATTTGAATTCCTTTGTCTCCTTTAGAATGTCATCAGTCAAATTTGGAATACGTAAACTCACTTTTTTTAGAAAATTCAATATTAGGGCATATTTTCTCCTTTTTAAATTTTTAATTATTATGGAAGGTTAATTCTTTTGTCTTCACCCTGATATTAGGGATAAAAGTTAGAAAGTCTCTGTCTTTCTCTTATCAGAATAGATTATAGGTTCTCCTGTTGGGGACTATTATGTATTTGGGTGGTTTCACCTTCTTTATGCTTTTGAAGTAACAGCAGTCCTGTGTTTGTGCTCAAACAGCTCCTTTTGATAAAGATAAAAGCAGATTGCAGGAGGCTGTGATCATCTCAGTGACAGTCCTTTGGGTATTTTTGGTTTTGAACAGTAATTTATTTAGGAAAAGTGCAATGATTTAACATATATTAGCTCCCTGATATTCACGTGGGCCTGTCTGAGGCGTGGGGAAGCTGGTATTTCACTGTCGTCTGCTCTTGCAGACCAGCTCGGGGGAGCTACTGGGAGGTGCAGTGGAGGGAATGTAATCTGACTAAAAGGCATCTCAGGTTTCAGCCCTGTCCTCTGTGGGGAGAGCACACCCCGTGGGCCCCACAGAGCACTTAGCTCCTTGCATTTGTGGGCCTCTCTCACCCGCTGGGCTGTGAGCTCTCCAAGGATGGTGCCTAACATGCAATGAGCCCTGCAGGGTTTCCCCTGAAATGACACGGAAGTCACGCAGGGCAGCACAGGTTCAGGATTGCACTGGGGCCGTATTTGCAGACATGGCTTTGCCAGATCTCAGTATTTACCATGTACCGATCCCTGAGACCCCCCCTCGAGGCCTACATTTCAGAGCATAGGACTACCTGCACAAGTAACGGGCTGTCTCCAGAATCACATTTCTGTATAATTTTGTGCTATATCAGCTCCCTTTTCAAATGGGATTAAAGCTTTCTCTCTTGCTTGATGCCTACTTTTTCCAAAGTCGCCAAATTTTATCACATTATAAGAGTGACTACAATTGGGAAGAAAAACGTCAGGCTGGGATATAGATCATATACATCAAAGTCTAAAATTCCTGTGATGGGGTGGGGGAAAGGAAAAGAAAAAATATTTCTCAAGTCTTTGTTTATTTAAAAGAAGCATTGTGATGTTCTAAAATATAATTTTTGGAATATATATAAAAAGATAAAATTCCTGTGATGATGGCCACGATATTAGATACCGTTTGCTCCTTGCCATGCACTGTTGTAAATGTTTTACATGCATTTTAACTCATTTTCTCCTCAAAGTTATCCGTGGAGGTAGTAGGTATCATTCTGATCTAATCAAGAAAGAGAGACCCAACGTAACTGCACAAAATCAGCAGTTAGAGGCAGCAGCTTCACGCTTCCATATTCATCATTTGGACTCTATGCTCTTAACTGCCACTTGGATGGAAATTAATTTCAATGTATTTTACTTTGAACCATTTTAAGGAAAGCCTTCAAAATCTTAACAAAGACATCGGGATTTTTCTGTGATGCAGCTGCCTAATAAGTCAGTCAAAATTTAGAGGTACTACCAATGATTTAGTGTATTTTTTTAGCATTGGAAATTTCAGTATGTGGCACTTTTATCATTTGCATTTTACTCATAGGTTATTGACATGTACTTCTCTGTCATTTGGTAGAGGAAAGAATTTGAATTCTGCTTTGATACATAATGCACAGTAAATATTTGCTGTTTTGGCTGTTGGGCTTTTAATTCTTCTGTTTGGTAAGAACTCTCTGACTAGTGATGCAGGTCAGCATCCCCTGGTTCCAGGGGCAGAGCACGTAACCTTAGGTCATGATACCCAGTTCTTTCTTTTCCCCTGGGTACACTTAATGGTTCAGAGATGAGCACTGCCACACTGAAGGGGTCTTCACAGCTAACTAGATGTTTCAACTCGCTTCCATATGTCACCTTTGATACCAATGTGCTCAGAGGCTACCGGGAGGAGAAAAGCTTACAATAGAGTGGGATTAGAGATTCTTTCTCTACACGAGTCCTTGCAGCTGTCTAGCGTAACAATAAAGCTCAGATTCAAGAAAACAAGAGTCACGTTGCACAGGTGAGGAAATCGCCCCCTTAGAACCTCTATCTTCTGTGACAGGTCTGTAGGCTTTAGCTGCAAGGGTCTCTGGGAGAAATGTCAGTTATAAAAAGTCGCTGAACTCAGGGGAGTCTAAAGTGGCAGCCCCATTGGCTGTTTAGTTGATTTAGAGTTGTTCAAAGTCCAGGTGCAATTTATTAATCAGGGGTCTTGTTGTCTGGCAATAGAGTGGACCCTCTTAGAGGAACAGAGCCAGAGAGTTGATCAAAGGTCAGGATCTCATGCAGTGGGGGAAATGGTTTTGTTAACCCTTTATCCATTGGCACTAAATTCTGAGATTTAAAAAAAATGGTATCAGGGAAGCAGGTTTTTTCTTTGCATCTGTAGACTTTCACCTTGAAAGGAGATGTCCCAGGGAACTGCTATAGCCACATAGGAGAGGCTGTTCAAGAAGCAGAACCAGACAAGGAAACTTGGACCTGGTGCTTTCAAAAAATCAGGACTCAAATCCACAATTCGCTTTTGGCCACTGTGTATTAAGCAGATAGAATTGAGTTCTGATACATTGACATAAAGGGGGAATTCAATAAATGTTTGTTAAATAAATAAGCCAGCATTGCTGACCATTCATTAAATTTTATTGGCAAAATGAGGACGAGTTTTTTTCTTTAACAAATAAAAAATGACATCTATAAAGATGACGCTTAATGAGTGGCAAACATAAATCTTTAGTTCATTCAGATTTGGCAGTGAAAACTAGAGTTGGATAAAAATCACAAGAACTGAAAAGTAGTGACTCTTTTTCAGCTGAATGGTGACATTAGAGTTTTCCATCATTTGATGATTACATTTGTTTTTTGCTTTATGGAACAATTTCCTACTAAATAATCATTATGTGTATGGGAGGAGCCTTTTGATTTTTAGAACGCAGAAATGATCAGGTTAAACTAATTCAATAGGACGTTCATCTACGAAGTGGGAGACCCAGGGCTTCATCTTGACTTCGTGTGAGGTTAAATGAGGGCACACACTATTTAACCCTGCGCACGTCATGGGGAGATTGAGTTAGTCGGGGTTCTCCAGATGGGGAGGAGATTTATTCTGAGGAATTGGCTCCTACCTTATGGAGGCTGAGCTGAGGTGTCTGAGAAGTTTGTTGTCTGCAGGCTGAAGACTCAGAGAAGGAGTGGAGTAATTTGGTCTGAGTCTTTGAGTCCTGAAGCCTGGGGGAGCCAAGGTATAAATTGCAGCTTCAGAGCAGGAGAGAGGAGCTGAAATGAGATGTCGTGGCTCAATCTGCCAGACAGAAAAAAAGTAGCGAATTCCTCTTTCCTCTGTCTTTTGTTCTGTTCAGACCTGCAACAGATGGGGTGATCCCCACTCACATTGGGCAGGACAGTCTGCTGAGTTCATTGATTCGGATGCTAATCTTATCTCCAAACACCCTCACAGACATCCCCCCAATACTGTTTAATTTTGGCACCCTGTGGCCCGGTGAGACTGACACACACAATTAACCCTCACAGAGGTCACACGTGTGAAGCTCCTGGCATCACGGCTGCTGCACGGCCGACTCCAGGGGCCCTGTCACAGTGTCTCTGCTGCACATGGCCCCACGTGGGTGGCTCTGCCTACCGCAGCCCCTGCTCATCCAGCCTAGGCACTGATCAGTGTTAACACGATTATTTGGAATAGGCACAAATTGTGGGATAGAATCAGGAAGCAATTTTATTTTTGTCGTCTTTACTCCTTTAAAATTCATGGAGTGGGAAGATTTCTTTCCCTGCCACTGACAGTCCAACAAGCCAGGAAGGCGCCCCCCTTTTCTGGCTATTCACAGGTGGTACAGTTGGGATGGGTCCCCTCTAGTTAAATTGCCTGGTCCCCTAGGATTGTCAACACTTCAACTTGATTGAGTGTGGAAGCATCTGCCCTGAGCTCAAATGCAGGGTGGGCTGGCCGCGGGCAGTGGGAGAGGAGCTCGTGGACAGGCTTCTCCCTCTCCTGCCCTGTGTGTCCACTGTCCTTCCCACGCCTCCTGGCCGTGATTTCTGACTCCTCTGAGGGGAGATGGGTGGAGGGTATAGTGAAGATGTCAGAGGGGAGAAAAGATTTTATTTTTCCATTAGTACTGCAGACATTGCCCTTGTCTTCTCTGAGTTGGTGTCTGCTGTGGGACTCATTGTGGATTCATAGAGATTCTCCAGTCTCTGGAGATGTCCTCTCTGGAGTTGCCTTGACACAGGTGGCGTCCCTTTATTGTATCTTATCTCATGGAGTACCTCTTTGCTTCCTGAGAACTCAACCATTTCTATCCAGTTACTTTCTGCTGAGGACCCGTCTTTGCAGCCAGCCCTCTTGGATAAGACCCGGGTTGACCCCACTCTGCTGCTTCTTCGCCTGTGGCTCCCCCCAAACCCTCTAGAATCCCTCATTCTGATGCGTTCCTGGAGTGCAGGATAATCACCGAATTGCTGTCTCCCCTTTGCTCTGCCATGAAAGTGACCGGTTAGTTCTGGGCTTAGATTTCTCAGATATGAGTCAGGTAATTCAGCCTCTCTCCTGCTCTGAAATAGCAGTTATTAGGTTTCCTGAGTAGCCCTATCGAAGCTTTTTCGTTAGATTTTAGGGCAAGGAAAGATAGACCTTTCCTTATTTTGGGGGGAGATTAGGGTCTACAGTATCTAAAAAGCTCTATCAATTTTTTTTTTTTAATAAAAGCTGTTTCTACTCTTGACTTTTATATCCTTAACATAGGCAAGGGACTAAATAGTTTTCCAATGCTTTTTTTTTTTAAAATCAAAGTTATTGAGGTTATCTGATCTTTCTTTTAAAAAAATCAACATATGATAAATTGTACTTATTTTAAATGTATAGTTCATTGTGTTGACAAATGGATACCCCCATAACCTCCATTACAATCTATGAACAGAACATTTTTATCAACTCAAAGTTCCCTCATGCCCACTGGAGGTTAATTCACCTCCCCACCCATAGACTTAGCAGCCAGTGATGTGTTTACTGTGACTTATATAGATTCCTTTTCTGGAATTTTATGCAATTGAAATCATACCGTATGTACCTTTTGTTTCTAGCTCTTTTGCTAACCATAGTATTTTTGAGATTAAATCATACTGTTTTGTGGATCACGAGTTCATTCTTGTAGTTTTTGGTGAAGGATGCCACACTGTATGAACACCCCACAATCTGTCCATTCATTTGCTACCTGTGGCCATGTGGGTTACTCCTACTTTTTGGCTTTTACAGATTAAGTTGCTATGGTACAGTCTGGTGACGTAGCGTTGGTTGTCTCTATGAGACACGTTCTAGTTTATCTTTGTTTTAAGCTTCTGTTTAAAACTGCAATTTTGATATCACAGAAGATAATTTGTAACTATAAGAGTCAGCATTTAAATGGATTATTTTGTTTACTTGTGTACTGTGTTTTATATCCCAGGCAGTCTGAACATTTATGATATATATTCATCACTATCGGGACATTTGTGGTGAAATGGAGAGAGGCCCTGGGACGTGGCCCTCTCTGTCTTTCTGTGCAGCTTTGGACTAGCCTTTCAAGTGCCCATAGACCAACTGGTAGATATGGACCCATCAGCAATGCTCCCCTGTCTGCTGGGCCATTCTCCTGGGGGTCTTCGCTCTGCTCCTGTGTCTACCTGGCTGTACACTCTATGCTCTGCTACTTGTTATTAGTTGTGTTCCTTCCCCTCTGTAGTTGTTATTGGTATTAGTTGTCATGAGCTCGGATTCTTAGTTCTCCTTCAAGGATTTGGCTCCAAATTGCCTTACATCTAGTCACCGCGGGGGGTTATTGCCCTGGCCTCAGTCCAGATTCCGAATCCTATTTAGTTCTGAAGAGGTGGGGGTTTAGATGTAGAAACAAGAAATAGTATCATATAAGAAAAAGGGAAGGAATTGGACATATTTAGCATCATGTAGAGATGACAAAACAGATAAAGTTGTTGTCTTTTGTTGTCTTCAAATGTTTTAAGGCCTGATAAGAAGGAATAGTTGATTATTTTTCTTAAATGGCAGGTTCTAAAAGTAAAGAACTGGGATCATTAGGTAGAAGATTTGGGAATAGCAGTTTTGTTTCTGCTAAAAATTAGATGGGCTGTGAGTGAGAGGCAGAGAACGAAGGTCACTGCAGGGGTTTTAAGAGCAGATGCTTGGTGAGGATTTATAGACTGGGTGGATTAAATTACCTTACAGATCTTCTGTTCGTGAGAGTTTATAACATTGTTTGAGTGTCTGCTTGTAGGAAGTGGCTCAGACATCGCCGGCTAATGTAATCTCCTTTGTATATTTCTCAGCTCCTAGGAAAGGAACACTAGAACTCTGGCAGAATTTGTTTAGAGAACCAAGAAGGTAAAGAGTTAGTTAGGGTATGAGCTGGCAATGGTACAAAACAAGCAAAATAAATAAACTTCAGCCTTCACAGTGGCGATGAGTTGGTGATTTTTCGCCTTACAGTGATGAGGTGGGTAGGTCAAGAGACAACCAACCGTATAAACAAACTCACTTCAGAACACAAATATTGCCATGAGCAGATTTCTCACCCTCGAGCTGTAGATCACAGAGGTGCCTGGAATACTATGAATGCAATCTGGCTTTCACCTAAAGAGACCTGATGGGTATCTCTTCTAATTTTTATTTTATGGTAGTAAACCAAGGTCACCCTTTTCGTTACAGTGCAGAGTGGAGTTTCTATCATTAGTTGTTTCATAAAACTTTTATAGTAACAATGAAAAGAAATTCCATGTTGTTGCCAAATGAGCTCCAGGCTAATCAGATCCTGCGGAAATGCTGTATGAACTTTGGCTTGGTAATCAATATGCAGTCACTGAATTGTTTAAGTAGATGAAAAACAGCTTGTTTTCTTTGTTTTCCTATAGTATTCCCATGTTAATTTTTTGGAAGCTTCATTAACTGATTTTACCTTGTTACTTGAAACAGCGTTGATCTACAAATGCTTATATACAGCATAAATGCAGTTTAATGGTATACTTAAAATAAAACCACTTTTCTAGATACATGCTATTTTATTAGTTTAAAAAATCAATAACAATATATTTTTATGATTACAAATGACATCTATTTTCTAGTTAAGTAAATTGTGCTTTTTGTCTTGAATGCTGCTTTGTATTTCTTTTTTTAATTTCCCTTTTGTTTTAAAGAATAGTTTCTTCCTAATCAGCTGAGTTTGAATTTCATACTTTGTATGTATCTCAGCACAATTTTGGAGGCATGGCTAATTAATAAAATTAGTGGTTGGGTTTTCTAATTCTGATATTTTACATGAGGGTACATTTCATTAGCAGAACACCCTCAAGAATGGTACATTAAGAACTTGGCCAAGCGACTCCTTACAGAGTCAAGTAGCAGCTGAGAGATCAGTCTTTGGACTGAGCCTCATGTTATGATGCCTCCTGGTCTTCAAAGGTTGAATGACACTGGGCCAGCACACGGGGCAGGGAGATTTTTTTTCAATAGAAGAAGGTAAGACATTCATTCTCTTGAGCACTGCAGGTAGGTCAGAAGTTAGGATAAGAGTGACACCACCCTTTTTAACCATCGATGAAGGGCCACAAGGTGGAAACTATGGCAGGAGAAACAGTTAACACCAATATATATAATCAGCCATTGTTTCCTAGCTTGCTTTCCTGTAGTTGCTTACTACTCAGGAGTCCTGTAGTTGATGGTCATAAAGATCTTAGCTCTCTTCATTGCTCCCATTGATAACATCACCCTCATGAAACCTCAGGTTAGTTTCTGAGATATCTTCCAGGCCCTGCATTCCAGTGGCCGCTGACCCACCCAGACCAGTGGCCCATCCCAAAGAACTGACTCAACTGGTGGTGTGACTGCTACCCCGGAACTGACTCAGCAACAAAGATAATTTCCATACCCCTGTGGTTCTCCCAAACTCAGGCAATTAGCAGACCCAATTGCTTAGCCCTTTGCTCCTCAAACTATCTTTAAAAACCTTTTCTCCCAAATTTTGAAGTAGATAGATTTGAGAACTTCCTCCCATCTCCTGGCATGATGCCTGTGATATTAAATCCTTTCTCTGCTGTACCCCCACCCCCACTATTTCCGTGTGTTGGCTTCTTCCTGGGCAGTGGGCAGTGGACCTGGCCAGACTGTCAAGACCTGTTCCTGGGACTTTGGTTAAGAGCTGAAGCAGTAGTCCCTCCCTGTATGTTTTTGGTAAACCATGGAAAACACATTAATCTCAGGTGATCACAGCAAACATTTGGTTAGATTTATATTATCATCTTAAAACATATACTGAAGAATTTTAGAAAGCTGGTCATAAAGAGGGGTTAAGCTTCTGCTGGTTTAATGTTGCGTTTGGTGCTTGGAACCAAAAATCTCTTTTCCAATAAACCCCACAGTAATTAAGCAATAAATTCCCCTGGATAGGTGAGTGTCTCCTCCATGGTATTAAATGTTCTTGTGGGCTGGAGTTGAGTCTCATTTGCCTTTCTAGTCCCAGGGATGCGGGAGGGAAGGGGAGCAGGAGGAAAGGATAAAACAGGTGTGTACGAGCTTTAAAATGAACCCAGGTTGGTGAGTGGAGGGTCATTGCCAAGGTAGACGTAGACATAGGAGAAAGGCAGAATTCTTAGCAAACATGGAAGTGAGGTTGATGCCTGCCTGCTGGAGGTCTAGGTAGAGGTAGTTATGTGTTCAGATGAAATCACACAGTGAAAATAAGAGGCAGCCACCTCCCTTAGGGTATATATTGATTTCTCATCATTTTGGTTATTATCGAATTTTGCCGGGGGAAGGATTGTGCATCACCTGTTTTGATATTCCCAAGAGCTAGCACCTATCTCATGAATAGAGTTAAATACAGCAAAGTTTATCTTCCTTAACTTCTAGGTGATGCTTTCACCTAGTAGGAAAGTGTTTTGCTAGATCTTTGTTTTAGAGATGGGCTTGTGCTATGCTTGTCTGAGGTTGTATGTGGTATTGTGGTAGTAGAAACATGCAGAATAGAATGAAATGGAAAGGAATGAAAAAAGGGTTTTTTTTTTTTTTTTAATGTACATTACAAAAACGTTCTCTCCCAATTTGGATATTGATGAGTTCAAAAGACAGAAACTGATGTCTTGTTCATTGTTTAGTTCAAAAATCTGTGTTTTAAAGGGGATTAATCTTCCAATTTCTTAGTCTCTAATACCTCCTGAAACACTTATTCTTTGAACATAATGCCTCTAGAATCTTTTCACTGAATATTAATCCTCCTTAAAATTGGGATGTACTTTTTGTTAAGTGTCATCTAACTGGAATCCCTTAGAAGTCGTAACGTTGATGGGCTTTAAATATAGCCGAAGTGTTTCTCTGAGAAACATATTACTTTTCACATGATGAGACATTATTTTAGCGATACATCCATGAACCCTAAAGTTAGATATTTTTAATTATCCTTTACGTGGGGCAGGATTTATGTCTAATTTATCTGAAGGTGTCTATAGAATCGGGAGATAAAAGCCCTTTTCACTGTGACAGGTTGCTCAGGGATTCTGTGAACGCAAAGAATGCTAATAGGAAGAACATTTCTCCAGAATCTATTTCTTTATGCATAAAGGACTATGATTTAACAGCAAAGTTTCACAGAAAGAAACTGATGTGCATAATAGCTTTATCTAGTTTAATAGCAGAACATATATAAAAGGTATTTACTGTAAGAAAGTCATGTTCTTCTTTGGTAAATATTTCCATCAGCATGAGGTTAGTTGGAGAACTAACTACCTATGGGCATTATGGTCTGCCCAATTATCCCGGAAATGTGATGGTCACTGCGAATGCTTCAGATGGCTGCAGACTAAACACCACCCACCATCCCACTATGGAGGGATAGTCCAACTTTTGTTATTGTCAGCTGTGAAGCAATCCTCAAACCTTCTCCTACATCTTCCTCTTTTTTTTTTTCCCCAAAGTTATGGCAGATTTACAACTGATTTTGCATTGTGTTGGATAATAGCACATAAAAGCTAGGTGCTCAGAGAGTGCCCCCAGAAACCCTGAGACAGATCTCGACCTGTTTTTCCCTGTAAGCCATAGACAGTGTTTAGTGATACTCAGTTTAAAATAATCCAAACCTCATTCTGATGTTAGCTGAGAATCCCTGAGTATTCTAGCTGATTTGGCTGGGGGCTAATGTATAGGAGGGAAGGAATTGGAGAGTGGGCTGAAAGCTGACTCACAGGGAATGCTGGAGAGAATGCCTTTGGCTCTTACAGCTAATGGGTCTCTAGGGAGAAGATGAAGTTTTTAAGAGAGGCAGCAGTTTTTATTATTTAGTGTAGATGGAGCAAGGGAAAGTTCTAATTTAAATGTTGAATCCCGACTACTGAAGGATGCAGAGACAACACAGCACAGTGAGAAGGGACTTAGGCTACTCTAATCAGTTTGATCAGATAACGAGTTTCGTAACCACAGGGTAACAAACTCTGGGAGCCTCCACTCGCTTGTCTATTACATGAGGGCCGGTCTAGCCATGTCAGTAGTTTTAATGTCCCTGGGGTATTTGGGAGATCTAGGGGGACGTTTTTAAATTGCCAAGATGATCAAGGAAACTGAACTGACCTTTATAAGATGGATATCAGAAGTACCTGATGTCTTGAAATGGTTCCTGCACAACCACAACAACAAAAATTGTCCTTTACCCAGCGTGACTTTTGAGTATCCCTCTGAATATTTATACAGGCAAACAAAGCCTGTTTATAATTTTCTGAGCCTAGAACCTAACTTCTTTTACATATACACTATTTTCTTTATCATCTTAAGAAATACAGGTACGAAATTTAACAGATGTCACGCCTTACAGGAATCCGTATGCGTATCCTGCGAGCAAAATGTAATTTGTCGTCTTTGAGACTTTCAAAGAGTTGTTCGCCGTCCAGGAAATGAAGCTCTAGTAGCAAGCTCCTGACTTCTCATGGAATTTGAGTTGCTAATCCTCTGTAGCAGTCGGCAGTGGGAGCCGCGGCAGCCACGGTAATTCCTGCAGAGCTTAGACGTCTGCCTCCCTTGGGGGCTTCGCAGCACACTTGTACCCAAGCAGCTGTGCTCACAGTCCACATTACTTTAAGTGAACACCTTAGTCTTCTTTTTATTGCAGTATGAAATTACACACACATATTTGATATTGTGTGCAGGTTGGTTCTATTATCTTTGAACTTCAATTCCAGGATAATAAAGGGGTCGTTACTACATATTTGATATAAAAAAGGAGCATTTGGTCGGATGGGGTGGAGAACAATTGGATTAGATCTTCAAAATGGCTTCTATCATCATTAACCTCAAGAATCTGACTATAGCCCAAGGCTCTCTAATCAGTAGGCATCTGGATTTATCTGTCCAGTTCTAGCGGGAAAAGATAACTTCATGGAAAAGACCAAAAGAACGAGGAGGAGGTGAGTTAGAGGAGAGTGTGGTTAGGGAGCAGGAGAGCAGAGTCTAACGTCTCCTTTCCTTACGTCTCCTAAATTCTGAAACAACTCTGGTGTGCCTCCCGCTTGCTCCTAACCGGAGTTTAAAATAGAGTATGATACGATTATTGAATAGTCAGCGAAGAAAACAGTTATTTCTGTCAGTTTACATTTAGTGAGTGTGTATCACTGAATTCGGACATTTGCAACAAGGTCACAACTTCTAGATGGATTGATTACTTTGTCAAATTTTAGAAACGGTGTTAAAATACAAATAACGTGTATCAGTAGCCATTTTTAACAGGTTGCTGGAATAAACACACTTGCAGTGCCGTGCGACCATCGCCACCATCTGTCTCCACAACGCTTTTCTTTTGTGAGGCTCTGTACCCATCAAGCAATAACTCCTCCTTTGTTCCTTGTTCCCGCCCCTGGTGACCACCATTGTGCCATCTGCCTATGATTTGGGTTACTCTCCGTCCATCATATAAGTGTAATCATATAGTATTTGTCTTTTTGTGAGTGGCGAATTTCACTTAGCGCACTGTCCTCAGGATTCATCCACGTTGTAGCGTATGTTACAATTTCCTTTATTTTTGAGGGCAAATAATGTCCTGCTGCGTGTTTGTGTTTAAACAATAGGGCTTTGCAACAGAGGAATTATGCCATTTTTAAATAACGACCCAAGGGGACTGAAACTATATTCTGCATGTCTCCTGAGAATAGCTCTGTAAGGTGCTGGTGGTGTTGGAGTAGCAATTAAGGATTCCAGTGATAACGGGGGACGTCCACTCCTCTCTCACAGAGATAGTCACGCGTACTGCCTGAATAACACGTGGCCGTCTGCTTGTTATCTCCTGATGTCAGGGGCTGCAGCTTCGTCAGTGATTTCACTCCTGGCCTTATTCAGCACCTTTCTCAGAATTCATGCAACCTAGTGGTAAAATGCAAAGATACCCAGAGAGGTGAGAGAGGGCTGGCTTTGTTCTTGGCAAGGGAAGGACAGAGCATTAGGAAGCATGGATTGTGCATCAAATAACCGCCTGCTCTTAGGTGCTTATCTAGGTCTAAAATAAAGCACTGAACAGTCTGATGTCTTAGTTTTTTTCTAGCTCTAAATGCCTCTGGTTTCTGGATAAGCCAAAATGATGTTACCAGTGGTGGGTTTTGGATAGAATTACATCATGTCTACACTGCCAGCCCTATTAGCTCCCTGTCATTTAAAGGATTCACCATTATGCTATCTGGGAGGCTGAGACAGGAGGATTGCTTGAGGCCAGGAGTTTGAGACTAGCCTGAGTAACAGGGTGAGACCCCATCCACCTAAAAAAAAAAAGATTCCACTGATTTTTTTTTTTTAACCTAGGTAATAAGCTAAAGTGATTTGGGATTGAAGAAATATTAGGAGACCACTAACCTCTGAACTCCCCTCAGAGCTCTCTAAGAGAAAAGTCTAAAAGGCCACACTGACCAGACGAGAGGCCAGTGAGGAAGAGGATCCAAACTCTTAGACCTTTCCCAATGCCCAAGTTCCCTGGGGCACTGAAGTGTTTTGGACTGTTAGATAAGAGACACTGGCTGCATCCACCCACATTAGGACACGGCCTGTCGACAGCCATCTCACTAGCTTGCCTTTGCTTCAGTTATGGTAAGAGGTCACCTTCCGCCCTCGGGGTCAGTAGCATCCTGCTGTGCTGGTCCGGGGGCACTGCACTCTCTCCCGTCCTTCCTCAGACCCAGCCCATACCTTTAGAAGTGGCCCCTTTACTGAACTCTTTTAAAGTTGTCCTACTTGTCACCTGTTCCTATTGATACCATTAATGAACAGAATAAGATTGAAAAAGGATGTGTGTCACTTAGAGTCTAGTTCCTCGAATGAAATGTGGTTTTGTGTAAGAATCACACCCTAGGAAGGGGCTAGTGATGTTGCCCAGTATGGTAGGTGAATAATGGACCCCCCCAAATGTCCAGGTACTAACCCCCAGAATCTGTGAATATTACCTTATATGGCAAAAAGGACGGACTTTGCAGATATGATTCACTCAACAATCTGGAAATGCAAGGTTTATCTTATGTCATTCAGGTGGGTCCATTATAATCTCATGAATCTTTTTTTAAAAGGAAGGCAAGAGGGTCCAAGTTTGGCATGGAGATGTGACAACAGAATTGGAGGACTGAGTGGCGCCCTGGCTGGGAGGAGGCATGAACCCAGTAGTGCAGGCAGGCCCTGGAAGGTGGAAAACGCAGAAAATCCATCGTCCCCTGGACCCTGCAGAAAGAGATCATAGAACTCTGACCTCCAGGACTGTAGATAAGAAATGTTTTTGTTGTAAGCCACTAAATTTGCAGTCATTTGTTATGGCAGCAGTAAGAAAAAAATTCACCTGAGAGTTGGATCAACAATTGATTAGCTTTATGAATGTACTTACATTTAACAAAACTTACGACCATATGCAAACAGAATAGCATGATGAATTCCCTTTTGTGGGGTCCTAAAACCATCTCCTAGGGCAGCCTCTTCTCTCCTGCCCTGAGTGTTTATCATCCTTTTTGACTTCTCAGCATCTGACCCCTCGTGCTGTGCTCTGAGGAGTTCTGCACAGCTCTTGGTGGGGGCAGAAGCTCTCAGTAGGAAAGCTGAAATTCTTGTTCCTTGTTTTCAAAACATTCCTTGCATCTGGGCTAGAGAATGAAGACCTAAACTCTGTGGACAGATGCTCTATGTCATTGTTCAGAATCAGCAACAGAAGTGAAGGGACGGTGGCTGCAGATGGGGCTCCCAGCCCAGGAGTGGCCGGGAGGCGACAGCTACATGATTGAGTTTCTCCAGACAGAAGCAGCAGTTGATTGAACTCACCAGTTCTGCTGTGTGGTCTGGGGACTTTGTTACCAGTTGTATAGCTTTGGACCTAGTTTTCAAGATTCTGAATGATTTTAACAAATTGTCTTTAAACCAGGGAGAGTTGTATGCTTCTTGAAACTAAGAAATCAGACGAATACAGGTCCTTGAGTTAGGATAGCTCAACTTACAAGTTGTTGACATGACACCGGGTTGATCAGGATGTGACCTCACTGTGGGTGGAGGGCACCTGTGCACACTTCAGCGTTCTGCCTCCTTACTGTGTGTGCTCCGACCTCGGGCAAGCTTCCCTCTTGACCTCATGGTAGCTTAGTTGTTGCAGGAATTACAGGCAGACATAACATGCAGAGGAAGAAGACATTGCTTATAAATACATTGCTTGCTTCCTAGTGGACAATTCTTTACCTCAAGTCCCTGAGCAGATTTCCTCCCACCCCTCATTAACTAAATAGGTGGCACACAGCCCCAGTCACTGGGCAGGGGAAGGAGACTGCCGTGATTATCCCAGGTCAATGGGAACCTTATTACATGGTGCTGTGGAGGGGGAGAAATACCTGGGTAAAATCAGAACATTGCTTAAAAAGAAGGTAGGGCTGCATGCTTAACAAATCAGCCCTTCTAGTCACAAAGTTTCTATGAAAAATGATGTGCAAAAAAGGTTTTCACACTGTGCCCGACACATTCGAAGCCCTCAAGTGACAACCTGCAGTACTTACAAAAAAATCCCTTGGGAAACCTCGCAGGGGACATAGTCCTCAGGCTTCACCCCGGACCCGCTGAAACGAAACATTCAGATGCAGGGCCTGGTTGTCAGGATTTTTAAAACTTGATCGGGGATTCTCAATATATCCCTGCTTAAGGATCACCAAAGAGCAATGCTGGTAGCATTTTAAGTAAGACGGAATAGTGTCCCCAGTGGGGCAGTTTCTTGGAGCAGACCGAGTGGCAGATCTATTAATTAAATATGGCATTGTGTTGTATCTATTAATTAAATACAGCTTTGTGTTGCAGAGAGCAGGTGACAAAGGGAAGCTGGAAAAAATGACTGTACTCCCCTTCATCGTAAGGAAGGGAGCTTCAGAGCTGTGTGTCCTTGACCAGAGTGGTTGTATCAAGGAGGGCTTCTACCGAGGTGAAGTTTCCTACTGCTGCTTTCTGCCGGGTCATGAGTTAAACTGTTGGCAAGTCGAAGGCTGAGTGGTGAAAGTGGGAGGAGCTGTTAAAACCTGAGAAAATAAACACTTAAATTGCCTCGGGTGAGTTGGGGGCCACCAGTCTGTGAAAGGTGGATTGGTTTTTCTGGTTCTTGTGGTTTAACTTAACAGCTCTCTCTTTTATTGGCTGACATTATGATCCAGGGTTTCACCTGGAGGTCTAGTGCAGGGGACTGGTGTGGGGTGTGACAGCACCAGCTGGAAAAAACACATTGAACCTTATTGGTTTGGGTGTGCTTCCTGTTGATCAGGAATAAATCAGCAAAAGTAAAGATGGTGGTGAAATTAGCTATGCATTTAGTGAAAACACAACAGATGAAAATGTATAGTATGAAAAAAGCTGTCAGATACAGGACGGCCAAGTGTGAGGAGAGCAGCAGGTGTGGAAGGCAGAAGGTGGGCTTACAGGGTTTGGTGGATCCAGGGCATTAGCCAGGCTGCGGGTTAGAAGTTAACAGGAAATGAGGAAATGGACTCACCAAACTTTCTATGCTAAGAAATTTGGCCAAAGCAAAAATGAAGAAAGATAAAGTGATTCTTTGAAAAGTCAGAAGGGTCTTTCTTTTGTTGTTTGTTTTCAAAACATGAGAAAATTAAGGCTATTTAAAGGTTCTTGCCAAGGATTCATTAGAGAAGTGCGGATGGCAGATGCGGGATGTCAGTGGAATTCCTTACGGTGTAGGGTCCTGCTACGTTGGAGCTTTTATTTTACCCCCAAATTCATATGTTGGAATCTTAACCCCTAAGGGGATGGTATCAGAAAGTGGGGCCTCTGGGGAAGTGATTAGGTCATAGGGTGGAGCCCTGGTAACATGAATGGGGTATTAGTACCTTTAGAGAGGGATCCAGTGAGACACCCTGCCCCTGTGAGGACGCAGCTGCCGGGTGCTATGGGCTAGAAGTTGACCTTTGCCAGACACTGAATCTGATGGTGCTTTGACTTTGGACTTTCTGCCTTCAGGACTGTGAGAAATGAAAGCCTGCTGTTTGTAAGCGACCCGGTCTATGGTATTTTGTTACAGCAGCCTGAATAGACCGAGGCAGTTCTGAGAAACGCTGGTGGAACAAGGAGTAGTTTGGAGGGTTGCGTCTTGGCGTGGCTCCCAGGGGCAGAAACAGTCTCTTCTTTGGTTGCTGTATATGCACCTGCTGAAGTTTTCTGTGTTATGCTGGGAAGCTGAAGGAATAGTTACGGGGCACTGTGCATTTTCTCTGTGAGGCAGAGCGAGAGATGATTTGCTAGAACCAAAGGAGGAGGTAGGAGAACTGGAGATGTGAAGCCAGCGTGGGGAGTTTGAAATAGCTTCAGGAGGAGAGAAAAATGCAGATTGAAGATAGGTAGGCAGATTGAAAGGCCGTGCTGAAGAAACAGAAAAAGGTTCTAAGAAATGGGATTCATTTATTCTCACAAGCGTGAACTATGTTATGACTTTTTAATTAATATTCGCTTTTTTGGTGATCAAAACAATAAATAAAAGCAGTGCTGAGGGCTCAGAGAGTTGGTGACCACAGATTTACAGTGACATCATTCTGGCACATGATGTGCTGTGTGGTTTCCTCCGGCGGTACTCAGGTGCAGGGTAGGCGATGAGATGCGTATGTGGGTTCATGCAGTTTGGGGTTCTTATCAGGTAGGAGTGAAGAAGGAATGAAAGGTCAGGGTTCAGGGTGTTGGAATGATGATGTGGGATCAGGATGCGGCAGGGAGGGGAGTGGGAATGAGGAGGACACAGGAGGGGGAGTGGTGCCACTGTGACTCCCGGGGAGAGGCGGCTGTGCCAAGAGAGGAATGTGGGCACCTGGGGGGGAGAGGAATGCTCAAATCTGTGATTTCCAGGAGGGAGCCAGATTCACGGCGGACCTGTGGGAATGAGCTGCTGAGGTGTCGGAAAAGATGACGCGGCCAGGGAGCCACCCAGTCATGATGCTGTGCCGTACGGTCTCTGCAGACAACGCCCGAGTTGGGATGGAAGTGAGGACTGCTGGCGAGACCTGACAGCAAAGTGCAGTAAATGAGGAGGACAGCCCCGGAGGGGACAGAGGACAGCAGTGAGGAGGGCCGGAGCATGACACAGTAAAAAAAGAAGAGAACCTCAAAGCAGCTGGGGTTGTAATACGGGGTAGGGCTGCTAAGTCTGCTGGTGAAGAAAAGGAGCCCGAATCATGCCGAATCTCTGCCGGACACTGAAGTCCTGGCACGTGGGGGGTGAACAGCCTCTCCAGGTGGTGGTGCGGGGACGCTGCCTTCTCAGACAGGCAGGTTTCAGCTCAAGTCAGGAGGGAACGTTTTCCTGTTTCCCTTGTCCACTTGCTGTCTCCAGGCCCTCATTTCTACTCTGTTTCAGTTATTATGTCACTGAT
The DNA here is from genome assembly GCF_000181295.1 of Otolemur garnettii. Classification (NCBI taxonomy): domain Eukaryota; kingdom Metazoa; phylum Chordata; class Mammalia; order Primates; family Galagidae; genus Otolemur; species Otolemur garnettii. Next base: position 11,896,115 of record NW_003852449.1, on the reverse strand, counting down.
GACTTGGTTCACATCCCCCCTCTCTCACTGGTAGAAGATTCACTGTGTTAGTGCATCTCTCACGCTCCACGTAGCACATGTACGTCACCTGGTGAATTCTGAGAGAAGCTCAGCCTGGGAGTCAAGAGACATGTGAGTTTTAAGATTGTGACTTCATGCAGAAGGTCGGGGGCCCCCAGGAGTTATCATCTTCATGGCAGCGGGAACAGAGGAGGCAGCGGCTGAGGGCACCCGCAACGGTGCAGAAGAGGGTGTGACGTGTTGGGGACCCTCTGCTTTAGCAGCTCTCATTCACTTCTTCCAGGAAGTCCTCCCTGATCCTACAACAAAATGACCGGATTCTCTCCAATAAGTTCTCCGGTTTCCCTATACTTTCCTGTAATAAAACTCACTGTATTTTGTTGTAAATTGTAGTGGAGATGATTTGTCTTCCCCAAACAATGTATACATTTAGGGAGGGCAGGTGCATGGCTATCTCAGCATGAGGACCCCACCTCGGGCCCACAGCACCTCACCCTGCTCTACTTCATATCAAGTGATGCTCAGGAAACACTTGTAGCATAAATGCACACAATTCTGAGTTAGTAAAACATAAAATCATAGGTTTTTTTTTTTTTTTTTTGCTTTGTTTTTTCTTTCCCTAGACCAACCCTCTTTAACTGAGGTGCTCTTAGAACATAAGCTGATTAGGAAAGGTTAGTTTGCCTTGTTAAGTCTTTCATGGGGTGTCCGGCAGTAATCTCTAATAAGGACGCAGGTGAACAGGTATTCTGACCGGTGAGGCTCCACGTTCCCTTAGTTTCACTTGTTTTTGAAAATTAGATTTGTCAAGATGGAAGTTCAAATAAAAGCTTTTTTTTTTTTAAACCACTGTTCTTTTGGCACACTCTAATGGGAGGGGTAGCTTCTCAGTTGTTGCCACGCATTCACTTTTAATATCAAAGATATCCAAAGCCAAAAGGAGAGCTTGGGGCTGCAGAGCAGCAGACGGCATGGTCACCCCCTTGTAAGCTGTGTCTTCAATGAGAAAAGGCTCTGAGGACCACACGGTGCCTGGTGACAGTAAAGAAGTTGTCACAAAGGGACAGAGTGTCGACTTGCATTTGGAGTGCTTTCTGTGCCATCTTCAGCCACCTTATGTCACAGGAAGTCATGCTGCTGGCTAATGCCGTTCCCACCTGGGGGACCCCGTTGTTGAGTGATGTCCTTGCTGAGTCTCACATTGCAGCTAATTCCAACCCTATTAAATATTCAGTATTTTTCTTGGAACCAATTGAGCTAAATGGGAGAAACAAAATAGAACTCCCTTTCCCTAAGAATCATTCAACCAGAATTTTTATGACCACAGAAAAGGGACTGGAAATTCGGTATAATATCAAGAGCCTTAAAATGCATATAGCAACCATTCAAATCTGAAATTACATGAAGTGATTCACCTTATCCTGGGGAGGACTAACGGATAAAGAAGTGACTTGGTTTAGATTGGTAAATCTTCATTTGCCCAGCAGGGGTATTGCATTTTATTAATCTTTAGATATTTGGGAACTTACATCAAAACAACAAAAATTAAAAAAATTCAATCAAAGTAGCAATAATAAAAGAAAGTTACTGAACACGAATGCTACAGGAAACTGGAAGATTGGGAAGCGGGAGTTGCTCACTACTTTATGAGTGAAAAGAAAGGGAAAAAAACCTCAACAGAAACCACAAAAAGAAAGTGTAGACTACTGGAATTTACATGAAGAAAATAAACGTGATGTTAAGTAGAGATCACCAGGTCTCTACTGCCCCCTTTACAGTCGTGAGCAGAAATACTCTCTCAGATACTTCCACTTAGCAGATGCTTCATAAATATTACTGATCCACTTACTGGCCTAATGATCTTGTTTGTGAAAGATAGCCTGAAAAGGAAATTCCAAGGTCATGAATTTTGGTTGCTAACAAGTCTTCTATCTGGAACACTCTTTAGGAGAGACTAATCAAGGCAGCATGGATGTGAACTTCCTGTTCAGGATGTTCTCCTGGACTGTAGGCAAGAGGGTTGACAAATAGTAGGCCACGTTTTAAAATGTATTGGCATTCAAAAATCTCACCTTTGAGAGTTTCAAGGAAAAAATTATTATTTTTTGCCTTCACAGGAAAATGTAATTTATTTTTAAAACATAGTATACTTATTATATAGTAAAAATTTGTGATACAAATGTATCTTTGGGATTCAGAGTCAGGTCACCAGCTTAGAGCCTCATGTCTGGGTGAAAAAGACAATTCTGGCATTTTCTATCCAGGAAGACTTACAGAGTTTACTTCACCACATTGGGCTACAATTTACATCTCTGTGCGACAGATACGTTGTTGAGTTTATTGGGAGAATGTTGATACATGTGAGGTGCTAATTGTGAATACTGTTTAGCATGTGGTTGGTATTTAATAGTTTGAAGTTTAAACGTTAATGATATGATTGGTGGTTATTTTGTCCTGGTAGAGGGGTAATGAGACTTGCCAAGGTCAGAGGGCAAGTGAATGGCAGAACCTAGTCTGATTCCAGAGAATGTTCTGAATAGGATCTTATACAGGGTGGCCATAAAGGTCATGTGCAATTTAAAATAGTGTGCAATTTTGAATGGTACATGAACTTTATGGCCACCATGTATATTTTTTTGTTGTGGTTTATTTTATTTTGTTTTTTGAAACTTAAGTGTGTGTCAGAATCACTTGAGACACTGAATTCGACTGTAGAGTTCTGGGCTCTTTCTCTGGAGATTGTTTTGGTGGGTGTACGCCTAGGGTCTAGTGCATTTTTAACAAGTTCCCCTGCTAGCTTCTGCACTAGAGAACACGTAAAGCTGAGTTAGAGCGCGACAGTACTTATGTCTAATTATATGCTCATTTATTATTTAATTCATTATGTATTATAGAGATTCTCCTACGTGGTAAGCATATGGGGTGCAAAAGTTAGAACACCCTTGGTGTGCAAATAATTCTCTCTTGGCATTTTGTGGGCCTATAATCTCCATAGGGAGAGAAAAATGTTATTTTAAGCCAGCAAGATTCTGTTAGGACCCAGAGTGGTATAGTAATTTCAGTTGTAGCCACCTGATTCATATGTCTTTTTATACTCTCTCTGGAAGATTATTTTTTTTACAAATGAAGACAAGTAAAAGCTATGTTGAGAATAGCTTTATGAATAGGGTTCTGATGACTCACATCCAATTTTTCTTTCTCAAGGCTCTGTGAAGAGAATTATCTATTGCTTTCAGAACAATCCGCATCAGACCACTTATCCAGGCTGGGCTTGGAAAGTGGGCTGTTGTAGTCAGATCTAGATCTCTCTTCTCACATTGTCAAAATGCTGCTAATTTCACATGTCTGCTTTTACCCCAGCCTGTGCGGTGGAGGGGGAGGAGCTGTGTTTACTAAGTGTTGCCTTTAAATAATAATGACCGTGGCCGTGGCCATGACCCTTGAGTTCTCCCGAATCCTCCTACAAAATGTTGACTTAGAGTGGGCTCTTTTGTTCTTTCTGCCTCTGCTTCTGAGCTGGGTACATAATATATTCTACTGGATAAACCTCCCTACTGTATTCTCGGGAGATGATAAGGCAGATCAGGACCATCCCATTCCAAGATTTCATGGCCATTCTGCTACAGCCCTCACCCCTGAAGAGGAAGCTTAAAGCCCGATAGGTATGGTATATATCCATGTTAAAATCTAACATCGTTTAAAGCATGTTTTTCCATTAGCAGGAAAAAAGAATAAGTGTAAATATATAGATTTAAACTAACTTGTCATTTCAGGGAAACTTTGTGTCAGTTCCAAGAGGTGCAGTAAATTGTGCTGAATTTTACTTTCTCTTTTCCTGTGCGGAGAGCCGTCATTGAGATTCATTGGTCTCTGAATCAATTTATACGTTTATTTATTTTACATTTCCCCACTGCCTCTTCTAGAATGGTCTGCACACCGAAGACAGTCGCAAATTTTATTGACCCACTGACTGACTTTTTCGAAGCTGACAGATGTTTTACCAGGCATCTAGAGATGGCACACCACGGGTGGAAATTATTAACTTGCAGAATCAATAGTTGGAGTATGCCATAAGTACTTACTTTTAAGCACAGGTTGTATAGAGAGGAATTTCAGGAATTTACTTCAAATGGAGGAACAATTTACTTTTCATTGCTTTGTTTTATAAGCATGAACTTTATCGTTTTTATCACCGCCTTTTTATCACTTCAAAGCATAATTTATATATGACTGACACAAAATTAATTACATTCCAAGGGACCTGGTGCTCTAAGGCGCAACCAATTTGAGGCAGACTGCTAAGGTTTTATGATCTTTTCTTGAAAATTCTTCAACGTGAAGAATGACAGGTGTGTGTGTGTTGGGGGAATGAAGACAGGTAAACGCTCCTTGGTTTTTCTCAAGGAATAACAAAGTCTCCTATAAACCATTGTTTGGGAAAATAAATCACCTAGATAAGATTTCTGAATCACTGATAAAAGAAATAGTGGCCGAGCAGCTAGCAAAGTGAGCAGTGATTCCTAGAGACTGGTATGTGTTTACGGAGAAGAAAAATTATCAAAGTAATACCACTTTCTTCTTTGGTGGGGTTACTGGATCAGGAGGACAGGGAAATATACACAACAGTGTATTTGAGAAAAAGCCAGGTGTGGCCAAGTCTTTCAAGATAGCTTCAGGTTAAGGTCGTGGATGATTAGATGGGTTGGTTATATGAAGTGAGTGCCTGAAAGACAATATCCAGAGTTTATTAATGACTACATCAGCGTCAGCAGGCAGGTTCCAGTATGGCATATTTTAGGACTCTGTTCTTGACCCTATTTTGCTCATTTTTTAATGGATGATAGAGGCAACTTGGTATAATTTAGGACAGTGGTTAGGATGATGGCCTCAGGCCGTCTGGGCTCAAATCCTGCTTCAACCACATCTGAGAGTGTGACTTGGGCAAGTACTGAATCCCGCAATGCCTCAGTTTCTTCATCTTCAATATGGCTATCACAAGTGCATCTGCCTGATATGATTAGTGGGTGAATCACAGAAAGCAGTACCTTAAGGCAAGTGCTCAAACACACTGGTTATTATTGTTAAGTGCTGGGTTATGGCTGTAGAATTCCAAATCATCAAACTTGTGCACAAAATAATGAGAAGAAAGCAAAGAGATGTAACTGATGGCGGCTGGCCACACCTGTCCTTGCTACCTCTCCTGAAAGCCCAGTGCCTGGGCTGTTCTGAGATAAGAAATCATCTGGTGTAGTGAAGTAGCATCAAGAATGCATTTCAGACCCTGAATACATAGCCCAACACCCAGATGACTGACTACCATATGTAGGACATATTAAAAAAGGATGTGCAAGAAAGATTTAGGAGTTTTAATTAGTAAAAAGCTGAATATGAGTTAGGAGTATGGCGCAGTGACAAATAGAATCTTACAAAACCCTGGGCTGCAGTAACAGAAGTGTCTTCCTGCCTAAGACTGACAACCCAAAGGCTGACTACGTAGATCTCCTGGTGCGTTTTGTTTCATCCTGACCACTGTAAAGTCAGGGACAAAGATAATCTGGAGTGCGTTCAAAGAATAGTGGCTAAAAGGGCAAAAGAACGCAAAACCATGTCATAAAATATTTGAAATTATAGGATGTTTAACTTGGTGAAAAGGAAATTATGGGGAAAAATTCTTAATAACTAGAGACCTTAGATGGACTTTAAAAAAATGTTTTAGTTTATTGACTCACTGAAAATTAAAATAATCCCAATAATGCAGCTCAGGGTTGAGTATCCTATTTGTAGCACACTGTTGAGTGTCTGCACAAAAATATGTACTACTTGAGTGATTCTGGCATGATGTCACTTTTCCTATTCTCTGTGGTACCTGACTGAGGTTGTTTTCATTAACACATAAATACAGTTTAAAAGTGTATGGTATTGTGGGGCTTATGTTTCTCCATTCCCCCCTCTCTCCCTGTTCACATAAATTGGCTTTTTATTGTAGAATCTTGGGGGTGAGACGGTCTATCTCAAATTAAGGAACACAGAGTCGTAGTGTTGAGGTAATCAGTTCCCTGTTAACTAGGTTCAAGTTCAGATTCAACTACCACCTTGACACTGCAGAGGAGATTCCAGGTTAACTTGAGTTGGCGGAACAAATCACTTGTTCCTTCCAATCATTTTATTCTGAAATGTGAACTATTCCTGGTCAGAGGATCATCTATTTCCTATCTGAACCCTCTGATATTTCACCCCTTATGTTGGGGGTGCAATGAAGATACAGAGGAAAGAAAAGCACATCTTGGGCTAAACGGTACTCTAATTTTAGATGAGCATTATACATAGTAATCTGTTTAATAAACTCTCTCCTATTTTACCTAATTTTTAAAGGATACAGATTTACCTATCAGTAATTTAAGCAGTGAAATTGTTTGTTGAATATGGCCAAATTCTCAAATTTGTACAGCAACTTTTACAAACATTTTGTTAATTTTATTTCCTGACCACAGGATCTAATAATAATTATGTTAACATGTAACGATTTATAGTAATGTGATGTATTAACTTTCATACATCTATTTTCACATGCATTCTCTTACTTAGAAATTCCCCCAGCTGACCTGTTAGGCAGATAATGAGACTGAGACTCAGTGAGGTTAAACGATAGTGTGAAGTTCCACGGCTAGCAAGGGACAGAGTCGGAGCCAACCCTTGCTCTTCTCATCCTGACTTTCATTCTTTTCCTTTCTTTTCATTAATGGTTTTCGATGTCAGCAATTTTGTGAGTGAGAAGCTACTTTTCTTTTAGTTGGAGAAAATTGCCGTTCCCTCTCACCGTGTCCTTTAGCTTTACTGCGAAGTATATTTGTAGAACAATGCCGGCTTTGAAATGTCATATACTTCAGATGCAGAAACTGTGCCCTACTTGAAGTGACGTGCTGATGTTTGCCCGAGGCAGTGGATGTCATTGCGTAGGCTCTGGAGACCGTGAGCGGAGCCAGACCAGGGAAGCTGGTCAGACGTGTAAGGGCTGCGAGGCTATCCAGGGACCAGGCCTTGATAGGCTGTGTCTAAGCCGTGTTTCAGAAAGGCCCAGCATGAGTGAGTCGAGGGTCATCTGTGGGCCTGGGGATTGGGATGAAGTATTATATCTGGGACATTTGAAGGCAGCCGTGAGACCTGATCACAGGCACCATGATTCAGAGGCGGAGCTGGGCTGCTGTGAGGCACATGGCCAGTGAAACTAAGAAGTACAGGTGGGACAGGAATTGAGGAGAAAAGGTCAGAGGGAGAGAGTGTTGAAACTTCTCAAAAGTGAGCCTTTCAGCATGGAAGTGAATCTCCAAGAATGTAAAGAGGTTTGGTGTGACAAGTGAGAGCTCCCAGACGTCAGCAGGAGGCTTCAGAGAACTCAAGGTCAGGGTGTTAGATTGGCTGCTGGGACCAAAAATCACACAAGTGGTCAACGTGGGCATGTAGAGTTTACATCCATTGTTGCTAGGTTTTACGTGAGTTTGAAAATATGGAGGCCTGTCAATATTAACTAGTAAAATATTTGACCTTTAAAAAATACTGAGACAAAAATAAACAACACGTTGAAGCCTATGGTCTTTTTATAAAATCATTTTCTTTTAGATTGTGAGAGGAATGGATGAATGTGGGGTGATACTGGGAAAGGGCCTTTTCTTGGTTCCAATCAGATAAGAAAAATAACACAAAGGTTCTCTCAATTCATACCCTAGAAGTGCCAAATATCCTACTCTAAAAACTCCTAGCTGAGCATGTAAGAAAGAAAAACCATCAGACACCAAAAATGAAGGGGACTCTGAAAACTGGAAGGAAATACCTGAGCCTGGGCTCCCTCTGGGGAGGGCTATGAGGTCACCATGCGGGCACTGGGCACTGGGCCTGAAGGAGACAGTCGAGAACCGAGGTCCTCCAAGGAAGTGGACACTTGGGACATACCCGGAACCCTACCTCTGCGGCTGGCCGGGGTTAGAGAACAAAAACGACTCCCCTGGAAAACCTAAACCCTGGGCTTATGTTTTCAATTCTAGAGGAATAATATCACAACCCAGAGCATTTGGTATTTTAGTCAAATAAAGCTAAACAATAAAACAATTTCTAATAAAGGTAAAAGCACAATAAAAAATTTGAAACTCATAGCAGACTCTTCCTTTGTGATCATAAATGATTTCCAAAGCCTTTTTTTTTTCAGTCACACACCCAAAAGGCTGTTCTCACTAGCTTTTGAGCTTATTTTTACATAGATACAGCAAGAGTGTCAATGATAAAGTCTCACTTTTAAGTTTTCTGTGCTAATTCAGAGCCATGAAGCTTGAGCAACTGAGGAAGCTGGAGAGTTAACTTCTTCCTGGAACTTGGATCGGAATTTGAAAGCCTTTGTGATTGGCTCCTCTAGTCTGAGTGTGGGAGCAAAGCCCAAGAAACACGTTCCCCTAAGTTTACCATAAACTCAGATGTATTGTTTCCTTTTCAAGGTCTATGGATTTGCTAAGGTCCTTGGCCTGACAGAAAGTGACACTCCTGCTACTCGTGAGACTGCAAATCTGTAAGTCAACACAAATTTGGTTTTCCTAGGAGTGTTTTGTTGGCATGGGATAAGATCAACCCTTGTTTCTTAGTAGTGGGCTTGTCATATGTGATTAAAAGAGGCTTAATTTTATATAAGATACTCTAAGAATTGTCTTTTCAGTGCAATTGAAAATAATCTTCTATATACTTTTAAAATATAGGACAAGTATTGTCGAACCTATGTCAATAACTAGAGAGTCTGTAAATTTCTACTGGTCCTTGGGACTTACTCTCAGAGCCAGGAAAAGCCATGCCTGGCTTGGTGCTGGAGATGAGTTTGAACAATGTACATTAATAACCCACCCTGCATCGCGGACATCTCATTGGGTCCCCCAAACTGCCAGAGAATAATTTGCAGAAAAGGAAAATCATGGCTTTCATACAAATATAAAATGAACATATGCGAAGTTCTTAATCAAGCCACTAATAAATGAGGGAAACAGTTCCATATCCGTCCCCATTCTCCTGCCTCTCCCAGCTATTTTCTCTCTCTGTTTTTTTATTTGCTCATTTGGTCATATGTTTTAAATTTAGTCTGCAAGTTATCATGTATGTAACCCTAGCTGAAAAATACGATCACATTTTCCTATACATGACTAGAAAACCCACAATTTTTCCAGTTTTTTGAGAAATGAGCAATCGTCTGTTAATTTCTTCAGGATGGGAATCTGAGAGGTCTCGGGCCTTCAGGCGTGATGGATGTAGGTGTCATTAGCTGCTGGTTGTAGCGTTGGTCATTATTCAGACAGTATGACTGTTTATTTAACTTAATCTTAAATTTAAATGTTCTCTTATTATATTTTTCTTCCTTTAAATTCTACAAACCTCATAAAGAGACCAGAAAAATTAATTTAATAAAATACAAAATTACCTTGATTTTTGGCATACATTTTCGATGTAAATGCAAATGTGTACACAATATAAAAATTAACGAAATAATTTTCTTTGCCAGCTTCAGTGTTCAAAAGGGACATTTAGAGATCTGTTAAATGCATGGTTGTTAATGTAGATGCTTAGAGATCCTTGGCAGCAGGTTTCTCTGGGCGGCTGGATGGGTAATAGCTGAGCTGTTATATTTCAAGAACTGGTTTCATACTTAAAATGGTTTATTTACCAGTAATAGTGTTGCCTGGGCTATTAAAAAGAATTATTTTGATAAGATAAAATATATCAAAACATTGATTTGATAGGCAAATATTTATTGAAAAACAACCTGAGTGTCAAAAGCTTTTAAAACATGAATTAGTTGACATCAAGAATCTTTCAAGGCAAACGCAGAGAAAATTCCATTTTCTTTCTAATACTATCATGAAAGTTAATAGCATACTTAGTCTCCATGCAAAATAAAGGAAGCCGTTAGCTGATCTTTAGTTTAAAGAATTGAAAACATATATGACTATCTGCACCGAGTAGTAAGTTGATGATAGAGTTATACCCATCATCCTCGAGAGCTCTAGCATTGCAATATTTCCCCGTTGGAAGGTCTACCAATGAGCTGTCAGTCAGCGGTTAGGTCCATGCACCTTCTGAGACCATCACCTGGCAATGAAATCTGACTGGTGTCAGGCATGCCCAAGGCTCCCTTAACTGGCTTATCCTCCACTTCTTTTTTGACAGCTCCAGAATGGGGTTTATTTCCTGTGTTTAATGGATTTGTCATAAATCTTAATTGAATCTTCCAGATAAAAGAAATTTAGGACAAGTTCAATAGTCTAGCTTGTAGCTTTGCTAGATTCCTTAAGACCTAAATATCAATCTGGGCCCTCAGAAGATGGGCTGGGATAATTGTAAATCTTTCTTATCAGGTCCAAAATATAAGTCCCTTTTGGTCTTTCTAAAGGTTCAGACTTATGATTTTAGGAAGGAGAAATTATTTTAGGAAAAGAATTTGTACTTGGGGGATCATATTCTCTAACCATTTATTTTCCTGAAAGAATATCAGATAAAATTTAATATTCAAATTTGCCATGAGGACACATCCATAGGCAATTTTTTTTTTTTTTGCAAATACAATATAATTAATTTTTAAAATGGCAATCAATCAATTTAGGTTTACTTTTATCAAAATGTTTTTCAAGGTTAGAATAATCAAACACGTTCATACTTGAGATGCTCAAACTTTAAAATTGAGTCAGATATTTGGGACATTAACTGCTATTAAAATACACATAACAGGTTCCACTGTCTGATCAAATATTTTTATGAACTGACAGAAGACGATTTTGATTCATGTATTAAGATCTAAATTTGCATATCAATGAGGATCTGCCTCAGAAAACTAGAGGCAGTCTTACTATTTATTTTCCATGGCAGTATTTTTTTGATTAAGAAAAAAAGTAGAAGAAAACATCAGAGCTTTATAAAATGGGCTCTTTCTATAAAGTGCTTGTTTACTCAGTCTTAGAAATATTGGATGTAATCAAATCAGTTTTCTTTTTGACAGTTGCTTCTGAACTGATATTATGCAAAACCCAAATTTCTGGGGAATGGGAAAAACATGATAGAGAAGCTAGTTTTCTAGCAAAACGGAGATGATTGATGTGAAGAATTGATACCTCAGGAAGGAAGGATATTTGGCTCTTTTATGACTTTCTGAATAGACAATTTCATTAGTGCCCTTCTGCTTCAAATAAAAAAGTTGTGCCACATATTCAGTTTTGAGAACAACTTCCCTCCATGTTTAAAAAAAATCCATATATCAAAGTTCTAGTAATTTTATATTACTTTGAAATTGGACTCCTAGCTCCATAATTGAGGTATCTCATGTCTGTCCTATATTCATCTTGCCTCTTTTTTATTTTATTTTTTCCTGTTTTCCTATGTGCTGTTGAATTTTTTATAAACAGATATTTGGAGGTTTAAATTAATAAGGCTCATTTATCTGCTTGCCAATCTGCCTTGACTCTTTCAAAAATTAGCATATTTGTCTCCATGATAATGTAATCACACGGGATTATAATTATTCATATAACTTTCTTTTACTAGACTGTGAACTTCTTAAGAGCAGGTAACTTTTTTTTAATTAAATCATAGCTGTGTACATTAATGCATTTATGGGGTACAATGTGCTGGTTTTATATACAATTTGAAATACAACAAAGTGGTTAACATAGCCTTCACCGCACATTCTTAATTATTGTGTTAAGACGTTTGTACTCTACGCTTAGTAGATTTGATGTGTACCCTTGATGGTAACATGTTTTAAAATCTATGTATCTAGCAGGAACATGGTGTCTGGTCCACAGAAAAGCACAGTGAATATTTGTTGACTGAAGAAATCAGTGTTGGGGAAGGGGAAGCAGTATTTATCATTAGGAGGTCTTTAAAAACTCTTTGTAGTTCTTACAGCTTTAGGAATTAAGTTTCACTAGATGAGTATAGTGAGATAAACAAACTCAGAAAAAAAAAAGATATCTCAATTATTTAAGTCCTGAATCATGAGGACAGTTCTAAGTAGTAAATTCTGACACATTCCTAAGCTCAAATGGTCTGTAAATTGTTGGTAACCGTGACATGATCTTGAAAAGTAATAATGAAAACTGAAGTTATCTTTTTAATGTAATTGCAGGATTACTTGGTCACAGAAATTTGATGTGTAATTATTATTGTCCTGTGCTGGATCAGTATGGAAGGTTTGGGAATACTGGTATTTGGTAACTGTGACTCACACAGGGTTAAACCATAAGGAGACCTATTCTCATAGTTGGAAGCCGGAGGTGCCATCGATAGATCCTGAATATCAGTGCTGTCACCAGGACTTTCTTTCCTTTAATCGTCCCATTCTGGTGTGGCCAGCCTTGTCTGGAGTCTGTTTTTTCTTAAGACCACAGGGTGCCTGCTGCAGGTTCCTGTATCAATTCCAGAGACAATAGTGTTTAAAGAAGGGGAACTGTCTTTTTCTTGGTTTCTATTTTCAAGAGCTAAGAAGATTTCTCCAGAATTGCTCCAAAATACTTTCTTTCACGTTTCACTGGCCATTGTTGGACCTCAGACTCATTCCTAAAGCATCACTGGCAATGGCAATCGTGTCGCCCCACTTGGCTTGGTTCAGTGGTTCTCAGCTGTGGCTGCAAGTTAGCATCACAGCGCTTGGACTACACTAGCAATTCATTTAATTAGGATCCCCAGATGTGTCCTAGGAATCAATATTATTTTAAGGCCTGAGATGATTATAGCACATAGTGAGGGTCGAGTGCTGACTGGTGACCATGAGCGGCCTTCTCTACGTGGAAAGGCTTTTGACCTCTCTGAGGGGCAGAGAACCAAGATAAAGAAATTGCCTACCTTTTCTCATCCAGTTGCCCTGGTGGATATCAGTATGTGGGTAAAAGAAAATTGACCAGGGTTGGAATCTGTGGGCTGTGAATATAAGTGGTTTGAGTAAGAATTAAATCTAGGTCTTTGCTCATTTTAGCAAAAAGTGCTATATTGAATTGATCAGTCAAGGATGTCCCCAAAAGACTTACTGAAAATTCATGTTCTCTTCCCTGTTTGGTAGATAACTGTTTAGGCCGAATGTCCAGATAATCTCATTGGTGTCTCTTAGTCACACATTCTGTTCCACCAGGGATGAGTACAATGTGTGGGAACATGGGGGAGGCCTGAGAAACCTGGGGTTGGTTTCATAGCTTCTAGAAGCCTCCTTCTATTAATACCTATCTATGAAACGGTACACTAACTACTATATCTGAAAGTTATTTCAAAAATTAAATTTGTTTATGAAAGAAAAGCATTTAGGTAGAGTGATGAGCTCATGGTAATGATCTCATTTCCATTTGGTGGGTGATGACTATCTCATTGTTAATACTACCCAACAAATGTAATTCATGGATTCTTTCTGTCTGTCTGAATCCTTCCCTCTATTATTACATATCTGTCTCTACTTTTTCCTTTTCCTGTGTACTTTTCGTTATCTATATGCTATATATAAAATTCAAATCATATTTAAATTATGAAATTCTCCCTCTTTGAAGTAAAATAATTTTATTTACAAAATTTGATGTTTAACATTTATTTTGTAGACTTGTTTTCCTTAATTTCTGGGTTCTTTTTTTTTTTTTTTTTTTTTTTTTTTGAGGCAGAGTCTCCAGCGGTTGCCCTGGGTAGAGCGCCCTGGCACCATAGCTCACAGAAACCTCCAACTCTGGGCCCAATGATACTCTTGCCTCAGTTTTTCTATTTTTAGTAGAGGCAGGGTCTTGCTTTTGCTCAGCCTGGTTGTGACCTCAAGCAATCCACCTGCCTTGGCCTCCCATAGTGCTAGAATTATAGGTATGAGCCACCTTGCCTGACCAATTTCTGGTTTCCTGATGGAAATTGAGTAGGTGATTTTTTTTTTAAAATTCAAATTGATATAAAGGTACAAATTTTCACGTTATATTAGTCTCACTTTCAAGGTAAAGTTCAAGTTGTAGAAGAGTCTTCATCCCAGGGTTGTGTTGAACACCCTCACATCATGCACATTAGGTGAGAGACTTCTAATTGCTCTTCCTCCTTCTGCCAATCGTCCCCTAATCCCTTCTCTCCCCTCTCCCTTGTTAGACTATATTTGTGTATGTGTGTAGTTGTTTATATATTGGTTTCATATTAGTACTGAGTACATCAGATATGTTTTTTCCACTCCTGATATTTTACTAAGATAAATGTGTTTCAGCTCCATCTAGGTAAACATAAAAGATGTAAAGTCTCCATCTTCTCTTAAGGCTGAATAGTATTCCATGGTGTACGTATGCCATAGTTTGGTAATCTGTTCACGGACTGATGGGCATTTGGGCTGCTTCATGACTTGGCAATTATGAATTGAGCTGCAATAAACATTCTGGTGCAAATGTCTTTGTACTAAAATGAGTTTTGTTCTTCTGGGTAGATATGTAGCAATAGAATTGAGGGATTAACTAGAAAGTCACCATTTAGTTCTTTAAGATTTCTCCATACCTCTTTCCATAAAGATTGTATTAGTTTGCAGTCCCATCAGCTATATAGAAGTGTTCCCTTCTCTCTACATCCATGCCAGATTTTTTTTTTTTTTTTGGCTTCTCTTTGATTAACTGTGCTTATAGCCAACACATCCACTTTGTTCCTTTTTTTTTTTTCTATTCAGTGCTTTATTACCCTTGACTGGATCAAGTATTTTCACGTTGACTTGAATGTCTATTTTCAAGTTATATTTTAAGAGGTCCAAATGCTGAGAATTATTGATAGCATTTTTATCAATAAGAAATAATAGATATGGCTCAGGACCTGTGGCTCAAGTGGCTAAGGCGCCAGCCACATACACCTAAGGTGGAGGGTTTGAATCCAGCCCGGCCCACCAAACAGCAATGATGGCTGCAACCAAAAAATAGCCAGGCGTTGTGGCAGGCGCCTGTGGTCCCAGCTATTTGGGAGGCAGAGGCAGGAGACTTGCTTGAGCCCAGGAGTTGGAGGTTGCGGTGAGCTGTGATGCCACAGCACTCTACCCAAGGGGACAGCTTGAGGCTCTATCTCAAAAAAAAAAATAGATATGACTGTTTGAAAAATCTTCAAAAACACAAGAATGTCATTTTCCAGAGAACTTTTTTTTTTTTGTTAATCTCCAACAATATCTATTCCCTGGAAGTGCTGAACTTTTTTTACTCCCTTGAGCCCTCAGGGCATTCTCATTTCTGGCCCTTCATGGGCTGTGCCCTCTTCCTTGACTCCTTACGACCTCTTCACCTGCCCACTTTCCACCTATCCTTTCTCACGGCAGCTTCTGTTTCCCAGGAGCAGAGGTTCTCCTGAATTTTGACTCCTGCATGAGGCACTGGCTCTTTCTCTGGACTCCCTACTCAGAAATGGCATCATTGTGGCTTAGCATGTGGTATAGTGTGGAGCACTTTCCCACATTACATGAAAACTCTGTTTCTGCTCTTGAGTATGTACATGACAGCCTGTAGCATTAAGGGTAGACAGCACATTCTGTTTGCTTATAGAATTATTTGCCTCAGAACCCCTCAGCAGCAAATATCTATCTAATTTCATAAAAAAGTCAAAACCAAAACTTTGTTTTGTGTCACTAACCCAAAACTTAGGTTTTTGTTTTCTTTTTAGTATAATGGTATATTTTCTTTCATTGTTTTCAGAGGCATCTTTTCCCCAATTCCCCTCACCCCCACCACAACTGGGGGAATTGTAATTCTTTTTCTTCCTGGCACCTTTATTGTAATTCTAGCTTCCTTTGAGGAGATTTATCTTGTGCCTTCCTGATGAATGATGTCTTTTGAACCTGTTGCTATGAGATGCAGTAACTTGATTTTGAGATTTCAGTAGAGAATTTCAAAACTATGTCCTAGACTTGGCAATATGACTTTACTTTAGAATGCTTTAGCCATTCCTTAATGCTGTGTCTTTTCTCTGTTCTTTTGTTGATGAAGGCATATGGATTTTACAAACATTTTGGGTTTTTGTAAGAATTCTATGGGATATACTTTGGAAGTGATCAGTTTGCATTAATAAAATAGGATCTTCTTTGCTATCGACTTAAAAAAATGTATTTCCCTGTCACCATTATACTCTTGTTGTGTTTAAACTGCTAACTTATTTTTATGGATTTCCCCCCTCCCCCCATGTATTTTTAAAGTTTGGTATATCTGGTTTTTCTTTTAATGGATTATAATATTCAGAGTAATTTTATGATTATTGCCTCTCATGATCTCAGAAGAGTTGAAAAAGGGAGGCTATCAGCAGTAAATAATAATTTGAACTACAGTATTTGGGTGACAAAATATTAAAATTGCTGAATGAAGAAAATGCATTTGGGGATATTGATTTTTAATAAAGCACCTAGTATGATGGCCTCATGAAATTTTATTTGCTAAATTAATTGAACTGACTTGGCTAGAAACATCACAAAGTAGATTGAAAATTAGTCCACAAACTAGACAATAATTATATTCCATTTTGAAACAGGTAGCTTACAGATAGTCGAAAAGCTCAGCTTTGGATTTTGCATAGTTTTCTTATGAACATCATGGAACTGAAAATAATTGGTGAAAATTTTAGTTTCTGTGTAATTAGATAACAGGAAATATCACTAAAATCTTGAAATTTCATGAAGTAGACAGTTATGAATTTGGTAACAGAACAATAAAACCAGGATTAATTTGCATAAATGGAATTAAAATGGCGAAGCTAAAATTTCAGTTATCGCCACAAATGATGGGTTTAATTTAAGGAAAAGTGAAAGTAACAATTGGAATTTTCCATATTTCTTCTCTTATGTTTCATCTTCTTCCAGAAAACACATCTGGCTTGATGACTTGCTCTCAAGTTTGGCCCTGTATCTCCACTCATCCACGGGGGATTTTCTCCTAGTGTTCTGTCTTCACATTAAACACAAAACTCTAAAGAGTCTTTAAAATTGCTTTACACTTCATACTCAAGGTCCCCCGCTCCCTAAATGTGCATCTGTCTGTAAAGTGTCATACAGGACTGAAATCTTAAGCTTATTTTTTATTATCCTACACTTTTCTCATGTCCAGTGCATTCAACTAATGGGTCCTATTGCTTTTCCATAGTGCATTTTTTGACATTGGAGGTATCTTCTGTCTCACGGCAAACTGAGGTTGGCCCTGTGTAAATCTCTGTATAAAGCTTTCTAGCAGTTTCTAACCCAGGTTATCATCAACCCCTTTAATCTATCTTTCTGAAACTTTTGAGTTTGATATTATCTCTCTTCTCCAGATAGGTGGTGGGCACCTTTGTTTGCCTAATTATTTGGAGTTGTTTATTTTTTTCTAACTTTACTGAAATGACTGAAAGCCTTACATGTGCGTGCATATCCATTATAATTGCTGTCAGTGCTGTAAACAGAAGTGATTTCGAGGAATTCATGGAAGGTACAGTGAAATCTTGAGGAATTTGTGGAAAGATAATGAAGATAGGCTTAGACTGAAGGAAGTGCCATTAGCCTGAGATTTCGCTGAGGTAAGTGAAGGGAAAGGTTCCCACCAGGGTGTAGTCGACCAGCAAAGGCTGGGAGCAAGGAGTTGGCAAAGCAGACAGCAAACCAGATGGCAAATCCCAATTTTTAATAAAGCACCTAATATGATGAAGGCCTCATGAAATTTTATTTGCTAAATTAATTGAACTGACTTGGCTAGAAACATCACAAAGTAGATTGAAAATTAGTCCATGTATTACAAACTAGACAATAATTCCATTTTGAAACAGGTAGCTTACAGATAATAGATAAGCTCAGTTTTGGATTTTGGGGACTTTGGAGCCTAGCTCATGATGGCAGGGTTGGGGGGTGTTCACCTTGAAGTTTGTTTTGGAAGCGAGGGTGGGAAGGAAGGGCTGTAGTCACTGAAGTAGGTCAGTAATTGAGGGTTAATAAAGAAGTTTGTGAGAGGAAGTTCTCCCCAGCTACCTTCAACCTTCCATAACAAACATTAGACTTTATTTTTCAGCTCATCAACCATAGCTGGGATGACATGGCCCCACTGAGCTGCAAGAGAGGCTAGAAAACAGACGTATCATGTTTTTAGCTTCTGTAGTAGTAGCAATGAGAAGGGGGTGTGGTGGATTAAACAACTGCTAATGTCTGTCCCTGTAGAAATTGGATTAGAACAGTACCAGTGAAGGACACTGAAACGTTTGTTCAAGAGCTGTCCCCTGTAAAAACACTCATCTCTGGAAGCATTAAAAGATTAAATTCCCAATTAAAGAAATAAGATATTCCAATGTTTACCAAAGCCTTCTAAAATATATAGACTTAATAGAGAATCTTTGTTTTATTTTATGACACACAACAGAAAACAGAATCTTCCTGTAATTTATGAAGAGATAAAAGTTAAAGAATAAAATATTAGCAACTATAAAGTAGCCATATATTAAAGAAAAACTATAATGATATGAAATAGAGTTCAGTATAATAATATAATGTGATTCAGTGTTGCATTTCTCCAAAAGTTTTCCAAGGACTACAAGGCAGACTTGAAAAAATGTGAGGGCTAAAAAATGTCTAGGATAAACTTAACCTTCTTCTTCTGACATGGTTATGAACTTTCCTTACATGGCAATATTACAGAAAAGTAATGTCTGCTGAGCATTTTCTTTGTACTAGAGACTTCACAGGCACAATATCATTTAATCCTCTTAAAAATTCTCAAGATGGGCATTATTCTGTCTCTATTTTTATAGACGAGGAGAGTGAAGCTTAGAAAGGTTAATAAACTTTACCTTAGGTAACCTTTGTCAGGTCTTGGACTTGATGTTGTCATCTTCAGAAGCTCCTAAATTAGCTTGTTAATGTTTCATGGGTGCTAGAAGAAGATATGAGACTCCAGAGTCAGAGACTAAAGACTTGCTGGCATAGGAACGTCCATGTATTTGTACTGATGGATTGGTTCCTCTTCTGCTGCAGTCCCAAGGAAGTGATGCAATGGGTCCAGATGTATGATCTGCACAAAGTAGGTCTGTGTTGCAATTGAGAAATACTGAGATTGGGGCACCACTTTTACAGCAAGAGTAAACAAGATTGTTCTTCGTCTGTCCAAGTTGTGGAGAGGAAGGCATCACTTCATCTCTGAGGGTTTTCAGCTGCATAACAACCCTGAGTAATAGATTTAGTGAAAGAGAAGTCAGGACCTTGCAATCTTGGCATTACAAGATGTGCCAAAAAGCAAAAGGTCTAAGGACTCTTTCCCAATATCTTCTACCTCTAAGTCCACTTGGCTTAAATTTTAGCAACCTTATTTCTTTGACTAGTATCACATGCTTGTGATGAAAATTATTTTTGTTTCATACATTAATTTGTTTTTGAGATAAAAAATTGACATTTGAAGTCTTCCTTTGGCCTGGTTTTATATTCTAATACTTTTGTATATTGATTGGTAAGGTCAGGGGATGTTTTAAATATATAGGAAAAAAGGATTTTAAGATGTCCTGGACACTTTGAGAACTCAAGTCTAACAGAACATGTGGGCTTCATTGATCATGCTGTATCTCATCTCAGAGAAAACAAAAAAAAATTTGAAGAGAAGTGTAAAATGAATTTCAAACGAATATAAAATTCATTTTATAATATGTGCAATGATGTACACATTCTAAATCAATGGCTATATCAAAGTATTCAAGAATAAGTAGGCTTATGACACTGTCTGGATTTAGCATAATTCACTTTTCAGACAGGGACTATGTTTGTCAGTATATTTCTATACTCTTGACACCTTTCCAAATTTCACGTCCAACAAGCTCTTCAGATACAAAGGCCTTCCTTTGTGTCCAAATCAATTTCTGTGGCTTTTCTAATTCATCTTATTTTTTTTTCAAAGTTCCCTTCCTTTTGAAAGAAAGTGTCAAATTAGCAACTTAGAGACCTAATATTGCCAAGAAAAAAGGATTGTAATGTTTGAAAAACTGGACAAAATAGATTTTAGACTAAGACTTGCTCATTAGAACAGTTCTGAGAACAAGAATGTTCAGAATATTTCTCTCAGCCTGATGTCAGAAGCAGCATCTGTCCTGCTGTTGGACCCAGAGCCTGTCATCTGACTTATTTTGTATACTCAAGCAGGCCTCTTTGCTGAAGCAGGAATTTGCTTATCATTTCTATTCTGTGAATAACATTAGTCCTTTACCTAATCTTCACTTTCTAGTTGGCTCAAGTAACAACTCTAATGTAATTTCTGGGTTGCTGTTTGCATTTAATAGGTATTAAATTAAATGTGCAATTGGTCGGCTGAAGATAAAAGTATCATTGAGCTTTTGGCAAAAAAGCTGGAGCGTATATTACATTCCAATGGGAAAACCATTAGCTTTAATAACTGAATATGAATTGTTGGCATTTATTATCCTTGTCAGTATGCTAATGCTCATTAGATTTTTAATGAGAGGATAGCAATAAAAACATGGCATGGAGTTAAAAATGGATATTAATTAGGGTATTAAAATGTCCTTATTTATGTAGTTGTGAAGAGGAGAAAGCTGGTAATTGAAGAAACACTTTGATAATAGAAACATTTCCTGACTCTGTTCCTTTCCCCTTCTATTCTATTATTAAAATATTATACAAATAGAGAAATAGAAAAAAAGATGAAAAGATAACCAATTATGGGCAAATCTTTAAGACAAGTCTATTGTGACAGCCAGGTATTCTTATGATGCCACATTAATGCAGATTTTAGCTATGGATAAATAGAACTATAACATAGCAGTATGTAATTTTATAAATGAGAAAACAGTATAGATTATTAGT
>NW_003852449.1:11861938-11874770 GCF_000181295.1 Otolemur garnettii | reverse complement strand
TCACTACTTCCCAGCTATGAAATAAAAACGTAAATGTCTTAACACAATAACTAAGAAAGTGACATGAAGGCTATGTTAACCAGTTTGATGAGAAAATTTCAAATTGTATATAAAAATAGCACACGGTACCCCATGACAGTATCAATGTACACAGCTATGATCTAATTTAAAAAAAATAAGAAAAATGTGAATAGATAGAAGTTATATGCTCTTATATTTTTGAGAAATGACCCAGTGTTATTTCTCTATTCATTTAGGGCACATTTCAAGATGGCAAATGTAGAAATAAAACTAATATATTCTTATTTGTCACAATAGAATGATGAATGAGGGAAGTTTGAATGCTCATATGGCTACACCTTGATTAAGAGCTTTAGCCTCAGCCAAGTTTTGGCTGTGGTTTATATGTGGGTGTCATCAGACCTCCTGGGGCTCACAGGTATCAGCTGCTCAAGCCCAGATTCTAAAGGCAATCCCAGATTCTCCAGGATTAGATTTGGCTCTTTCACTTACTCACAGTGGGACTTTGAGCAAATTGCCTAACTTGGGCTGGTCCTCAGTTTCTGCATCTGTAAAATGGGGATTAATGATGCCTCACAATGTGGTTGTGAGAGTTTGTTAAGATCAGGAATAAAAAGTGCTTAATCGGCACAGTCCCTGGAATACAGTATGTGCTGTGAAAATTCATTGAAAAAGAAGAAATTTTTCAATTTTTTTCTTTTTCAGTGGTACAAAAGTTTCAATAATTGAAGGTTCTTCTCAGAAATAATGTATCTTTAATTCCTCCCCCCCCAGACCACTTCAGAGGACATCAAAGTAAATTGACGTAATAGTGTGGGACACAGAAATATTTATTGAAAATATAATATTGAATGACATTTTCTAGCCTTTCTCCTGCATGATTTTCAAATTGTACAGGAATATTAACCAATAGTATTTGAAATCTTGATAAACCAATACAAGAAATCTCTATATTCAAACACCACTCTGTTTATTAAAGGGAAGGAGTGATCCATCAAGACATTAATACAAAGTATTTCTTTTCAAATGCACCAAGGACTGTTGAAGGTATAGATGTGTTATGATACTAGGATTGGCTACTTTAAAATCTACATTGGCCTTTCGACCTCATCTGCAGAGCTTTTGCCATATTCCTGTCATATTGGCCACTTGACCTAGTCCTTCTCCATCATCTTCACCCCAGGTATGTGTGAAAACTGTTCAGTCTTTCAAGATACCTCCTGGAAGCCTGAGCTCACATATTCCTCTCATCACTCCTGAGAGGACACTGTTGTTTTCACTTCTACCATGTTCATTCCCCTGTTTGAGTGATAATAACGTTAGTAGTGTGTACTAAGATGTTACAGGTTTACTGTGTACCAGGCAATGCATTCTGGATTTCAAATGTATCTTCTCATTTGATCCCTGAAAGAATCCTTTACAAACAACTTGAAGTCAAGACCAGAATTGCCCATTCTGGGTAGTTATAATCTTCCAAGGAGCACTGGAGACAGTAGAAAGAATGCTTGAGCCAAATCTAGATAGTTCTTCAGGTGCCGAAAGACCTTTACGGGCATTTGTCTTATCCAAATGGGAGCAAGATAGAGTCCTTGTCCACCAAGAGCTCACATTCTGGGAAGAGAAGCAGACAAATAAAAGTCACCTTGAGGCATGACAATTGTCATTATCTAGACCTATTCTGGTCCCATGTAAATAATTGTAATACATAATGTGTGATAATTAAGGATGCAGAGTATCCAAATGTTTTAAAAACTTCACACGAAAATAAGAATACAAGAAATGCTTCTATCATTCATAATTCACTGGGGTATTTTATGAGTGTTTTAGCCACAGCAAGTATTGATTCAATTTTATGAGAAATATTATTATTATTATTATTTTTTTGCAGTTTTTGGCTGGGGCTGGGTTTGAACCTGCCACCTCCGGCACATGGGGCAGGCACCCTACCCCTTTGAGCCACAGGTGCCGCCCAGAAATATTATTTGTTTTAAGGGGAGAAGATGAAGCTCTGAAACTGGTGCTTGGATTATATGAGAGTAAAACATAAGTGTCAGTGAAGGAAGTGTATTATGTCAAATGTTTCCAATATAAAAATAGGTAGGCTGAAATTATTTCTTTTTAAAATTTGTTCATATTAAGGTATAAGTGAATATTAGCGAATCTCAAAGGAGTAGAAATTTTCAGAGACTATTATCTTACATATCTTCTTTGGAAATCTAAGAGGACGAAATAATCATAAGGATTTCTGATCTTCCATAGATGAAACAACAGGTGTGACTAATGTATTTTTAAAAACACATTTTTCCCTTGTAACCAATTCTTTAGCTTTATTAATGAGGCTTCAGATAAGGATGATATTTAAATAGGACAATGATAAGAAGTGAAATGAAATGATCTTTCTAATGCAGTTAAAACTTGACCAGGGCAATGGCCGTCTGTCTGTGGGGAATAGTGAATGTCAGTAAAACTGCAGGAGACAAATAGGATGTCCAGAGATTAAAATGTTACAAAAGTAGTAATATTATAAGCCTTTCAAATTACATTAGTGTTAAGGATGTCTCATAAAGTAGATGGGACTATGATTACAGGACTATGAACCATTATCTCTGTGTTTGATGTTGTATCCCTCATTCCCAGCACAGACTTATTTAGAAAAAATGCTCAGCTGATAGTTGTTGCATGAATAAACTAACAGACGAAATATATCAAAGCATGGACTTTCAGGTCTAATAATTAATCTTAGTAAGGATTAGAAAATCTTTGCAGGCATGAAGGCATTTGTTACATTTGTGGAAACAAGTTAGGGAAGATGACAAGTTCTTATTCCTACAAGGAGGAATAAAAAAAAGGGCAGGAGTCTACGATTAAATGCTTAATTTTATTATTCAGATGTACATTAATGAAAATCACAAGATTCATGTTAAAGACTGTACATTTTATTAGATGATTAAAAAGTTGATGAGAAGGGTATGTAATCTCTTGCATTTCATTTAATATGCTACGTAACATTTGAGGAGGGAGAAAGGCAATTTTTCAGATTTTAACTGTAGCACGTTGTCTTAGTTTGGGGTGCTATAACAACACGGCATAAACTGAGTGGCTTGTAAACAAAAAGGATTTATTTCTCACAGTTTGGGAGGCTGCAAGTTTGAGATCAGGTGCTAGCATGACTGGCATCTGGTGAGTTCTTCTGGGTAGCAGACTGCCAATTTCTCATTGCCTCCTCACTTAGCAGAAAAGAATATTATACAGTCACAAAAAAAGAAATCCTGCCATTAGCAACAACATGGATGGAACTGGAGAACATTATGTTAAGTGAAACAAGCCAAGCACAGAAAGACAAATACCACATGTTCTCACTCCTATGTGGGAGCTAAATATTAGAAACAGTTGCTCTTGTGGAGACAGAGAATATGCAGAGTGATAGTTACCAGATGGGAAGGGTGGGGGGAGTGGGCGATAAAGTGAAGATGGTTAATGGGTGCAAAAGTATAATTAAATAGATAGAATGAAAAACATTTGATAGCACAACAAGTGACTGTAATCAACAGTAAGTTAGGGTGTTCTTTAAAATAGCAAAAATAGTGGAATCAAAATGTTCCTAGCAAAAAATGATAAGTGCTTGAGGTACCAGATTCCTCAGTTTTCCTGATTTGATTAACTTGCATTGTATGACTGTATCAAAATATATGCACCCTACAAATATAGATAACTATTATGTGCCCATAATAATTAAAAAATATATAAGTAAAGAACAACAGAGCTCTTCAGGACCCTTTTAATAAAGGGTTATAATCCCATTCATGTAAATGCCCAGTTTATGATGGCTTCACCTCTCCAAGTCTCCACCTCCTAGTATCATCACACTGGGGTAGAATTTCAACCTATAGATTTTGGGGGGATACCAATATTCAGTCCGTAAGACAAACTAAACAGATTTTCAGGGAGATACAGAGACAGAGACTCAATGAAAAGAAAGTAGAAAGAAATTGACTTGACTTTACCTTTCTTTTTATTGACTTGTGATCTTGGGCTAGTGGCTTAAAACCTAAACTATCTCATTTGCCTACTTACCTTAATCCAAATAGTACAAGGATAATAGAACATAGAATTTTATATGTTAAATTTAGGTCATTAAATATAAACTGTCTGATTTCAAATCAAATGTTTAATTATATCTCAAATAAGAAGCACAGTTAATCAAAGTACATGCCTGAACAATCGACACAGTTTGGCCATGGTAGTGGTAGCTTGCGTGTGCCAGCAGCAGAAAGCCTAGAGAGAGACTGGTGATGAAGTCACACAAGGTGTTTCCCACAGCTTTGAGAATTGAGTACTTTTCCTTGCAAGGAGTTATCAAAAGCCTGGAAGAAGTGGTAGGCAATTGGTGCAAGGTCTGGTGAATATGGTGGATGAGAGAGAGAGTTTCTAAGTCCAGGTTCTGTGGTTTAAACAGGTTGTTTGTGTGACATGTGGTTGAATGTTGTATTGCAAGATTTTCCTTTCTCTGTTGACCAACCTAAGCTGCTTAATTAATTGCAAGCCTCCTCATAAGTTTGTCAACTGGTTGTAGGAGACATCATTGTAATCAATAGATCAGGCTTCATGAAGCTGGGTAGTGGGTAATAGAAGCCTGGGACCACCAAACAGATACCATTAGCTTTTTGTGATGAATATTTGGTTTGGATTTCATCTTTATCTGACCATTGTGCTGAATGCTCGGTATTCTCAAAAAGAATGAGTTTTCATCACACCTAACAATAGGGTATAGAAATGGTTTGCCTTTATGTCATGACAGCAAAGAAAGGCAAGCTTTGAGAGGATTTCTCCTCTGAAGCTCGTTTAATTTATGCTGTACCTAGCTATCCAGGTTCTTTACCTTGCCAGTTTGTTTCAAGTGGTCTAATATTAATGAATAGTAGCATCAAACCTTGCTGATAATTCATACCCAGGTTGAGATGAATCACTTCCACCCTAGCTTTCAGCTCATCATTATCCACCTCGATCTGAGGTCATCCACAGTGCTCATTTTCAAGATTAAAATCACTGTGATGGAACTTCTCAAACCATCAGTATATTGTGCGTTGGCCACATCCTTCCCGAACACTTCATTGATATTTTGAGCTGTCTGTGCTGCATTGGTTCTATGATGGAACTCATATTTGAAAATAAATTGAATTTTTTTACTTAGCTACAGTTTCACAAAAATTGCTTTAAAAAATTTTGATAGATAATCACAAGCCAAAACATGAGTTTGAAAGGATGATGATATATGTTCACGATAATAAAAAAGAAGGGTCACAGTGAAATATCAGTGATATCAACTATCTGTATTAGTACTTAAGAATACTGGACCTTCTGTACTTAATAACCATAAGAAAAAGAATTCTTTATTAAATTAGGTGCATGTAAAAGAAATGAAAAATTCAAAGTTGATTAAGAAAGTGTCTAAGAAGGTAGTAAATTTCTCGGTGTGCATTGTACCAAACTCATAGAGTGTTCTTGACCAGAAGGCCTGAACCGTGATGTGCTCTGGGAATCTAGCTGCAGGCCTGTTGGGAGAAGATAACAAGCAAGGATGGAAAGAGGTTTATCCTAACCTCTCTCTGAGCTAGCTTTCTCAGGAATTGCCATCAGTTGGAATCACAAGGTTAAGGTTGGCAAATAGTAGAGAAGATTTGGTTTTGATCCAGGCTATTATCAATACCATGATTCCAGAAATTCAGCCACTTGTCAAAGATAGGGAAATCATGGATCAACGCCTAGAGTAAAAGTGGTTGGCAAGAGCCATGCAAGTTGAGTATGTTTACCTGCTCCATAGATGTTGGGCTTGGCCATATGACTTACTTTGACCAATAAAATATTAGCAAACATGTGCTCATCAGTCCGTGAATGGATCAATAAACTGTGGTATACGTATACTGTGGAATACTATTGAGCCATAAAAAAGATGAAGACCTACATCTTTTGTATTTGCCAGGATGGAGTTAAGTGTCACAAGAATGGAAAATCAAGTAGCCAGTGTACTCAATACTAATACAAAACTAGTAGATGAACAACTACACACCCACATGAGAGAAAACCACAAACCCAAGTGACGGGAGAGGGGAGGAAGAAGAGGGGAGAAAGAGGAGGAGAGGAGGGGAAGGGGGAGATTGGTGCACTATCAGCTAGCAGGCACAATGTAAGGGTATATGGCACACATCCTGGGTGAAAGGCTCAACTACAACTTGGGCTTTACCTACCAAGCACAAACAATGTAAGCTAATCACTGTACCTTCCCATTAATCTGAAATTAAAAAAAAAAAAAAGTTAACAGACATGACATAATCTGATGTTTTAAAATTTCTTGACTTATTTTGTACTGTAAGAATCCCTCATAAGATCCCCAGGTAAATCATCAGGCTGGACCTCAGATTATAAACACATAATGCAGATCTGAGCTGAACCTGAGGCTTGGAGCACAGCTGCTGAGCTAGCTGAGCAGCACCCCCCCGCCCCCCCACCACCCCAAGTTGGT
Organism: Otolemur garnettii; assembly: GCF_000181295.1. Taxonomy (NCBI): domain Eukaryota; kingdom Metazoa; phylum Chordata; class Mammalia; order Primates; family Galagidae; genus Otolemur; species Otolemur garnettii. The sequence goes on along the minus strand of NW_003852449.1, from coordinate 11,868,229 downwards.
GGACCCACAGTTGATCCTCAGACCTATGAATGTGAAAATATGTCCCTGCATTTGTAAGTGACTAAACTTTAGGTGGCTTTTTGTAGCAACACATTGTTGCACAGATGGCCTTTTGTGCGGGCATGTGAGTTAGACAGATCACTGATATAATTACCAAAGAGTGTGTGTGTGTGTGTAGGGGGGTAATTTCCTCTCAAAACTTTTAGTATTTGAGTCTTAATATTTATTCATAAGAAATTTTCCAGTAATTTTTATTGTCATTTGACTGGCTGCTGAATTTATTCCTAAGTGTTCTCAGTTCCAATTCCCCTGGCAGAAACACCCGGGGAGGGGTGTGGGAGAGGGGCGATAACTCTCCTGCAGTTAAGTTCTCTCAGTATTTACTTTTACACTTGGTATTAGCAAAAAGGCCAAGAGAAATGATTCTCTTAGTATTTTTAAAAGATTTCATTAAAACATAAATATACTTACCCACCCATCAAATCTCAGATAGTATCCTATGTGCTTGAGTTTTAGAGAAAAGGATCAATTGGCCCATGTGTTGTAATCAAACCACTGTGAAAACGTATCAGTGTTTTAAGAACATCTGCCAATATTTCCTCCAAATAATTTATACCCAGAAGATATTTTCATGTTTTTATACCATCACAAGAAGCAATTTTATCCTGTAGGAATCTACATCTATAGTGGTGAGAAAAAATATTCAGCCTAATCTGAAAGGTCTGTTCAATCTGTTGACTTATGGTTCCTATCCAATCTTAAAAGTATTCACTTGGTATGAAGATGTGCCTTTGTTTGCTGGTTTTAGCAGGACTAATTATCATGGAACTGAAAAATTTTATAAAATGTGAATCATTTCCCTGTGAGGGTAAGGAAAAGATTCTGGTTTCTGTAAATTCAATACCTGCACATATTGGAATTGTAGACTCTTTTAACTTGAAGGTAGTTAACTGTCTAGCTTTGAAGTATTAATGCAGTGACCTGACATTTTCAGATTCCCAGTGTCTGTTATGACTAAGGTGCATTTGCCATTTATGTATTTAACTGTGGCATATGTATACCATGGAATGCTATTTGGACTTTACTATTGGAACTAATTGTATTTAATCTCTAATTAAGCTCTCTCTGTATTTAGTCTTTAATTAAACTGTGGCTAAAGTTTGTATTACTTTTCTATGGAAAAATTTACATTTTAAATAATCTTTCTAATCAAACTGCTCTTTCTTCTTATTAAGAAAATATAATTAAAAATCAATAGGGTAAAACACTACATATTCTATTAAATAATGATAACAAATAATAAAACATTTGCTGAGAGTCTATTATGCATTATAGATTCTTCTAAGAGTTTTATGTGTATTAACTCAATTATCCCACATAAAACCCTTTGAGATAAGTGCCATTATTATTCCTATCTTATAGATGAGAAAAATAAGGTACAGAGAGTTTAATTAACTTTCGAGTGTCACACAGAGAGTAAGTGATCAAAACCAGATTCCAACTCAGGCAATCAGGTTTTAGAGCCTGGATTCTTAAAAAGTATATTGGCCAATTTCTAATGTTATAACTCTAAAATTTGAACTAATTAGGATGCTTATTGGTCATTATTTCCCTTTTAAGCCACAGGAGCTACTAAAATTCATCTTCAGTAACTGGCAAAGGCCATCATACTGAATTCGTAAAAGGTCACAGTCTCAGCAGGTGATACAATTCTATACTTAGGGGCTTGGGACTCAACTCTTAACACGCCTGACTATTTTTTCCAGTACCCTTTGGGTAGGAATGATTAGAAAATATAGTAAATACTCAATCTTGAATATTTTAGATAACATATTTTAAAATCGGATACTTTTCTATATTTAATGATTTTATGTCAAACTACCAAAATCTTAAATTTGATAAATGGTAGTTGAAGGAACTGATGATCAACTTTCAATATAAAAGTTAGAAAAAGACGTTTGCATGGGGAGTGACTGCAAGGGCCATGTAATTTTGTAATGACGGGGCGTATGTTTGTCCTGCAATGGAACGTTAAAATCTTTCTAAGTTCCTAGCCTCGTGGTGGCAGCTACTGGGAGGAGCTGTTCCACATGGACACCTGCACCTCTGTGAGTGGCTATAGAAACTGTGGGAATAAATCTGTTTTATCAGTTGTGTCAGTTAGTGAAGCTTTCTAAATGCGCTTAATTTGTGAAGTTCTTTCTTGGAAAGGAAAATCTTGGTACCTTTCTGAAACATATTCTGTGTCATATGAAGAACTAAATTTGACTTGAAATAATGATGGAACTTAGAACTTTCCTCTTTAGGGCTCTAAAATTCTGCAGAGTGAAATAATGAAATGAGAGAAATCTATGTACCATCAGGGTTTGATCTGAAATAAAACCGGACACTTTGAACAGGGCAGTATTCCCGCATGGGTTAAGCACAGTGCAATTATCCTTGCTCAGAATATTAGATAACTTTAATTTACAGGAAAGCAAATGCAAAACTAAATGCTTAATGATAATCAAGAGCCAATTTAGAAATAGGTCAGTAAGTTAAGAGAGTGTTAACAAATACTATATATCTCACCATAGTGTGGGCTCACCAACCATTTCAATTTGCTTGGGTTAGAAGTAAGGGATTTCCTGGAATATTATAGTATATAGTAGGCATGAGAATCTCCCAGATAACCACATGTATTGTGTTTTATCACCCCTTTCCCTCTCTGGTGACTGCATGAAATAAGAGTATGTATGTGTGTGTGTATATATATATATGTATATGTATATATACATATACATACATACACATATTTATTTTCTTATTTTTTAAAATTTCAGGATATTATGGGGATAAAAACCTTTTGGCTGCATGAATTGCTTTTGTACAGTTTGAGTCGCAGTTATAAGTGTGTACCCACACCCAGATAGTGTACTTTGTACTCACTGACCCATTCTCTCCTCCCTCTCCCACCGGCTTGATTTCTGTTGAGTGTTATTTCCATATGTGCACATAAGTGTGGATTGATTAGTCCAATTTAATAGTGAGTACGTGTGGTGTTTGTTTCTTCATACCTGTGGCACTTAGAAGAATGGTCTCCAGTTCCATTCCAGTTAATACAAGAAGTATTAGTTCGCCCTTGTATTATATAGCTGAGGAGGACTCTGTGGGACTGCAAACTAGTACAGCCTCTATGGGACGAGTGTGGAGTCTTCACAGAGCTAAAAGTAGACCTACCATGTGATCCAGCAAGCCCACTACTGGATATTTACCCCAAAGAAAAAAAGATATTTGATAAAAACAAACACACCTGCCCTGGAATGTTTCTAGCAGCACAATCCACAATTGCAAAGATGTGGAAACAACCTGAGGGCATAGTATTTCTCATGTTCCTTATTTGTGCAGGACTAGTACTAAATAATGAGGACAATCGAGCCCCTACCTTCAAGATGTGTATAATCTCTTCAAGATGTGGATGAATTGCAAATTTTAACATTAATTCCAAAATAAACCAAATGAAGACATACTTTCCACCGAGCTGAGTTCACAGCGATGGTAAAACCACACACTTCCAGCTATTGGCATTTTTCAAGATAAAACTCCCTTTGGCATTTCGCTGCTGACTGCAGCGGAGCAGCCAAGTCGAGTGTAACCATTTACGTCTTGTCTGTCCACTTCACCACCTCCGATGCTCAGCGAATTCATTGCATTAAAGTGCTGTTTTCCAGATCCCGTTTAAATGCCGGGATTCTCTAGCTGTTTTGCTTTGTTTTAACAGTTTTATTCTGCGAAAGACATCCTGGCAGGCTTTGTGCTCACTCCTTTCATCCCCCTGAGCGTGATAAATGCTATTATGATCAAGGAAATAGATATAGTGGGTAAGGTTACTTATGAAATCTTGAGTTAGAAAGAGGAAATACCCACATGTGAGCACAGTAGCTGCTGCACGCATCCCCCCCAGGGTGGATGCCGTGATCGGCTTTCACCTGGATCTGATGGGACTGAACCAACCTGGAGGCTGCAACAAACCCCGCTGGGCCACAGCTGCCCAGTCTTGGTTCTCCAAGCACCATGGTGCTCTGAGTGCTCTTGGTTTATTTTTATGCGAGATTGCATCACAGAACATGAATCAAAGTGCGGGGTATACTTGTCCTCAGTCTGTTAATGTACTTGTCTTTTGCTTTATAAAGTGATGGTAAATTTGATCATATCTGTGACCCCCCAGATAGAGAGATATTTTCCTAGACCACGTGTATCCTCTGGTGATAAGCACTTTTACCTCAAATGGAACATGTTATTTTTCTTTCTTTCTTCCTTCATTGAATAAAATTTACAGTGTTTTGTGAAAGTACTGTAGAACTTCCTAAAGAGTCCTATAGCTTTCGTAAGCATGTGAGTACATATTCGGTCTTGGTCGCTGATTCCTGACACAGATCTCCAGCCCTTGCCATCGGAGTGGTGAGAGTGCTATGTGTTCTGATGTTTGGTCTTTGTCCTTGGTTTTTAAGACAGAGCTCCTGATTTGTAATTTTTTGGGTTATGGGAGAATCTTGTTGTAGTCGGGTAACTCCCGGTGGGTCCCTTGATAGCTTCAGGATGGGGGCTGGTCACCAGAAAGACCAAGCCTCAGTTAGAAGGCTAGCTCCTCTGACTTCCTGGGAGGAGAGAGGAGACGGAGATTGAGTTAATAAGAAATCACGCCTGCATGGGGGAACCTCTGAAAAAGCCCCCAGCTGATGAGATGTAGAGCACTTTTGGGTTGTCAATGCATCCCAGTGTGGGGAGGGTGATGCACCCCAACTCCACAGGGTAGAAGCTATCCCACTCAAGACCCTTCTGGACCTTTTCCTATGTACTTGTCACCTGGTTATTCATGTGCATCCTTTATAGTAAACTGGTAAGTATAAATAAAGTGCCTCCCTGAGATCTCCGAAGCAATTTAGCAAATTATTGAACCTGAAGTGGGGGTTGAGGGTACTCTTGCTATATAACTGATTGATTAGAAATATTGGAGTCCTGGGACTTGCAACTCACATATGAAGTCTTGTAGGATTGAGCAGTTAAGTTGTGGAGTCTGTGCTAGCTCTAGTAGTTAGTGCCAGAATTGAAATGAATTGTTGACCATCCAGTTGGTGTCCAAGAATCCAAGAATTGGTTGCAGGGTGCTGAAACGTGCCTCAGAAAAAGAATATTCCCTGGTTTCATTCCCACTGTGTATTGAGTATTGTCTTGAGGAATTCAGAGATATACAAATATATTTTGGCTGTGCTAAAACTATATCTTTTAAAAGCAATTACAGATTAGAGGATAATTATGGTGGCAAAGGTGCGGTGGAAGGTGAATGTAACAGCTGTGATGTGTTGAGTACTTAACGTCATTCCCTAGTCAATGTGCCTCCTGTACATCATCTCATCTAATTGTGGAAACTAAGTAATAGCTACCATTGTATTTTCCACTTCACAAATGTGGAAACTGAGTCTCGCCCAGATTAAACAGTTCTTTTGGGGTCACATATCCAGGGTGGGACTGCGTAAGAGCCCAGGTGAAGCTGGAAGAGGCTTCACGACCATTGCCCAAACAGAGAGACATGGGGCTGGGTGGGTAGGGGGTGACCTCAGCTTTGAGTCAGCCCAGAACGTGAAAGCAGCATTCATTGACGTGTAGATATTGATGATAGACTAAGTCCTCAGAGGGCGTGATGCAAGTATTTCCGAGGAAGATGAGACTGGGAGGACCAGTCAAAGGGCTGGGGAAGGAGGCAGAAGTATTTCGTGGGTGTGGACACTTGATATGACTGCTTGTGCGTGGAATAAGGGTTTCTAAAGTCAGAGCAAGATGTGTTTAGCTGCGTTTTCCAAGAGAAGCATGTGGTGGACATGAGAAGAGGAGGCTTGAAACTTTCCGAGTTTAGTTTTGGCTTGACGTGTGCTTTTGGGCTGTAAGTTCTAAGGTAGTGGTCAGAAGCCTGATTTTTAACACTGGCTGTAGGAGGCCCCAGGGATCAGAATCTGGGCCTGCGGAAGCAGAGGACCATCCTTGGGGTTTTGTAAATCCTCGTTGTGGGATTGTGTGTCCTTGTGAGGGTGTATGGTCCTTGTGTGGGGTTTATATCTTCTAGGGAGGAAGAGTATTTTCTATGTTAGTAAGTCAAAGGGAAGGGTAAGGAAGATCTTTTAGCACTTGGACAAGGGAAAAGCACTGGGGAAAGAAAAGAGAGATCGTTTTGACTTGCCACCCTCCTGCCGGCCACTTTACATACACTTAGTTATTTTAGTCTGGCAACAATGGTCTAGTTTGACATGATTTTCA
>NW_003852449.1:11860622-11861813 GCF_000181295.1 Otolemur garnettii | reverse complement strand
ATATTTGGCTTTTTTATGTTGGCATATGGCAAGACATTTTTAGTACCCGCAAGCCTGTTGCCTAAGTCTGCTAATGTGAACTCTAAACATATGTTCATTTTTTAATCTTGTCTAGATCTTTTGCCAAGATGTATAGACAACCTTTGTGGCCTATGATTTCTTCATTTCCTTGAATTTTGTCTCAGTGTGTTAGGAAATCCAGGATTATACATTTATAGCTTAGCTTTCATTCAGGATTTTCCATTATCGTCAGTAATAATTCCGATAGATGTTTTAAGGGGAGTTCAATGATGAGATTGAAATGGAAGTTATGTAACTTTCGGGAAGATCTTTACTCAAAGATTTGTTGGGAAACATTTGCTCTCATTTCGTCTGCTCTGACTTAAAAGACATTCCCCAGTGCCACCCACACAAGTGATCAACACAGCCTCCCTGAGCTAAGTCCTTTAAATTAGAAGAAAAAAGGGGGAGAAAGATTTCAGTCTCAGATATTATCCCAGGGGACTGGGAGGACTTTCTAAGTCTCCAATCACAGCCACCCTGTTACTGGAGGGTTCAGCCACCTGTCACTGTCAGCCAGTGTACAGACACAGGGATAATTCAACCAAAGTTTCTGAGAAGGGCAGTGATTCTGGAGAGGACAGTGACAGTAGCCTCTCCAAGACTGTTCTGTTCTTCCATTTCCAAAATTTCAGTTTTATGTATAGTGGTTCACAGTCAAGACCACAATAACACTTATTTTAAATAATCAGCAGCACAACTCAGTGGAAATCTATTGCAACATTTCCAATGTAAAAGTTAATTCCTAAACTATTCAAGATGGGCATCTTTAGGGTGGGAGCTGAAACAGTAAGAAGGGGAGACCGGAGGTGAAGGTCACTTAGGACCTGAAACGACCAGACCGGCTGTGGTCACATCCACTCTAGCCTGACAGACTCCATCTCATTTGCACGTGTGCTTTTAACCTTGCTACAACAACTTCCACGTGGACCTGGCCTGGCACTTTACATGTTACATCGAAAGTCCTCTTTGTCCCCTGCAAGAAACAACCATCAGAAGCAGAAGCACTGTGTCAGGCATTCCTATTATTTTTGTAGGTATCTAATTTGTGATGATCACTCAAAGCTCCAAAGTGGGTAGTTTGCCATGGGGGTTAGAAAAACCCACTTGGAAACTTTTTCATTAGGCAGG
>NW_003852449.1:11856444-11860219 GCF_000181295.1 Otolemur garnettii | reverse complement strand
AGGGCATTGGAAATCCATTTGCTTCAATGTTAATGTCTGGCTATATTTTTTAAAAATTTTATTTCAATGGCAGCACTTAGCTTTGAAATGATTACAAGCTATCACACAACATAATCACTTCTGCCTGCTGCATTCTCATGAAAATAAATGGTGATGTTTCTTTTGAGACATTTATCCCTAAAGAGAAATCTTTAGAAATAACCCAGTCATTCGGATGCATAATAAGGTGACTCTCTTTCTGTGTTGTGACAGTGAACTGGAGAGGAAGATGAATCTAGAGAGGGAGGGAAATGAGAGTCGAATGCAGGGCTCTTCAGTGGGATCTGTGTTTTTATCCCTGTCTGTCTGAAATAGCCTCCTTCATCCCAGTCCTTAGCTGAATTATAGATTAGACTCTAGATTTAGATTACCTGGCTTTAAATCCCAACTTTGCCACTTACTAGTTGATACCTAGTACCACTTACATGTCACTTTCCTCAGCCTAAAAATGTCATAGTAATAGACCTATCTTCTAGGGTTGTTGTGCTTGGCGCGTAGTAGATATTCAATAAACGCTAGCTGTTACAATCATTGCTGTCGCATTAGCAACCTATGCTCTGGGCCGAAGTTAGTGCACAGGCGCCAGAGCGACTATGGCAGACTCAGGTATCAGGAAGGAAAGGCTCAGGGTTCTTTTGTGCTGCATGGAACTCTCACCAAGTCCTGCTACTCCCATTTAAACTGTCTCCAGGCTTTTCGTCTCCTGTGTGACTGTGCTCGGCGCAAACCTTCATCGTCACTGGGCTGTGGTGTTTGTTAGTCTCCTAACTGAACTTGAGCGTCCTTATTTCTCCCATTTCTCTCCCTCATTGACATCAGATATCTCTTTTGAGTTGCAAAACTGAAAGCTGCCTGACGCTGTCTCTACACAAGCATTCAACAAAGATTATTTCTCTTCCTATTTCTGTTTGCTGTCAAGTGATGCCACAGGCTGCTCCTAAGTAGGTAAGCTCTTCAACCCTGGTGCCATCCAGGCAGCTGCTGAGTGAGTGTGTTGCAGACGCCAGGCAGGGGTCTCCCACTGTGTTAGAGACTGCAGTGAAGACACTGAGTTGCTTTCCACCTCTTGGATCTGACCTTCCTTTCACGAGGCCTCAGGTCCATGGTACCATTTCCTCACCAAAGCCAGGAGTTCAGACACTGGAACTTATTCTGACCCCTGCCCTGGAGGAACCCCACATAAAGTGGCGGAGTCCCCAAATTAAAGGAGTTTCTGTTAACTAGGGTGAGTAGAACCTGATTGATCTCACGTAAGGAGTAGAGCGCTTTGTTGAAAAATCACATTTCAGCCTCAGCTCCAAACGGATGCTTCCGTCTCTAGTGCCTCCCCTTGGGGTGGGTGCCCATCTCTCCCCTGCCCACAATTTCTTGTACATTTTCCATAAATATATGTTACACCAAGGTCCCTGGATGTACAAAGGGGAGGGAATTGGGGGCTACAGGTACATCCATGCTTGAGCCTTGCACTGAGGAATATGAATGGGCCCCTTTTATGTACCATGAATGGTAGAATTGCACCGTCAGGCATTCAGGCAAACTTCCTGTCTTCTTATCTATGAGTAAGCATTAACGTTCACTTGACTGTCTTGAGGGGCTTAGAATTGCCCGTGTTTGTGTCCTCCCTTTGATTGCTGCATATGTATGCCACACAGTTGGTGTGTAACAAGCAATAGCAATGTGTAAAGGACCGTTGCTTGCAAACATGTTAACTTAAAACAGTCTACTGCACCGGCGAGGAACTATCATATGTACGAGCTGTGCGGTGCTCCAAGCTTATCCAACTGTTAGACACTACAGTGGCTGGAGTCAGATGTTGAATGGTTAAATAAAGCGTGCTTTACTTGCTCACAATATCCAACTGATATTGATTAATGAACTGCTACTGAATTTTATCCTCTTGCAGACGTTCACAAAATGTCTTCCTTTCTGTTATCGCTGTTCTTACATTATCATGCAGGTGAGAAATTCTTCTCCTTCCGCAGTGTGATGGTGTGAGGTGCTTCATCTCACTCCGGTAGACACACGATGACTTTTTAGAGATGATTGCTGAAAATGCCGCAGTCACTACTTGCCGTTTCCCATGATTCTGGCATTAAGGGGGTGAATAAATACCTCACTTTATTCCTCTTGGAACTGCTCATCTGGTACACTACATTTTCTATTTACCAAATTTTATTCTACAAACACATTTGTGTTCTAGTAATTATTATAAGAGCAGGAATATGAAAGACCAGGTAGTCAGGAGACTTGGACTTGGGTTTCTGTTTGTTACTAAATATTTTTAATTTTTGGTTTCAATAGACCTCTGTGAACTCTGATTTTATCTACAATATGAATGTCTTAAATAATTCCAAGGTTGCACTTTAGTTTAAAAATGATCTGATTTGATGTACTCATCATCACTTAAAAACATTAGGAGGTTAGAGGTTAATTTAATTATTTGGAGTCTGACTTTTGGTCATCTAAAATAATTTTTCTGTTGACATAATTGAGGTTAGTATTTTATTTTTATAACTTACATAATTTTTTATAATTTCATTGACATATTCATACATAGATATAATACAACATAGACATGTAATATATAATTGGTAATCTCTAATCAGTTTATGTGTGTATTTATATACAATTTTATTTTTGATTATATTCTATGGAAAATGTAATTTTTTGGCTCTCTATTATATATACTACTATATATCAGACTTGCATAATAGCTACAATTAACAAGGATTTAGTAATGTGAATTAATAGGTTATTAAATTTGTAAAAAGATTAAATCAAAAAGAGACATAATAGTTTACCATAGTATTTGTTTAGTTTAAACATATTTCTTGAAGAGTACTAAATTGTCTGCTCACAAACCATTAGCTCTTTAATGTAGAAGCTCAGAAGTGCCCAAGAAAACTTAATTATAAATTATTGAGATTCATTCCCCAATAAAGTCTTACCATATTTGAAGGAGAGGGTGAAGATTTGTAGTTTTCAATTCTTTAAAGGATTATAATGTAGAAGATTGAATTTATTCTGTGTGGCCTTAAAGGCTGAAACAGAGTGATTTCCTCTTTACTTATTCTATTGTTCAGTGAGTATTTCTTGAGTGCCTGCCCTGTGGTGTGGAGGTGGCGAGCACCCTGCCTTTAGTGCTCCTGGGATGAGAAAGGCGTGGGAAAGTGATTTTTGTTACTGTATGAAGAAGAACCCTGACTTTTGTAATAGGAGGGGACAGTGAGCTCCCCATGACCAACAGTGTTTTGGGAGAGTGGATGAAGATGTGATGGAGGATGTTGTAGGATATTATAGGAGTGAATCTTTGCCCCAAGGAGGAGGAGGGCCTATTAACTGGTGCACCCTCTGACCTGACTCTGTGACTAGTACAGGTGAGTATAGGTGGTTTGATTCAACCACCTTATAATTTAAAGTGTGCGTTTCCAACTGAATATGTCAGGAGGTAAGCATTTGTTGGGCTAATATACCTTTCCTTTTCAATGAATGAACCCTGAAAAAATCATAACTGGCCTGTGGAAAAAGGTAAAAGCAAACTCTGTCTGTGGAATCTTCACCTATTCTGCCTGCAGTAAGAGGTTCTCTGTTTACGACATTAGTTAAGAACGTGGGGAGAGGCAGAACACAAAACAAATGAACAAAGCTTACCAAATCAGGTTTTCCTAAGCAGCTTAAATTATTTTTTAAGCTTTAACAAAATGTCCAAATGCTCTGTGTGTTTGTTTTTTTTTTT
>NW_003852449.1:11837395-11856400 GCF_000181295.1 Otolemur garnettii | reverse complement strand
TTTTTTTTTTTTAATATGGATGATTATATAATGCTTAAGTTGGGGCTGTGGGATGTGCCCGTCACCAGAATACTGTTCCTTATAACCAATGGGTTAATCAGGGGTCCTCAAACTTTTTAAACAGGGGGCCAATTCATTGTCCCTCAGACCGCTGGAGGGCCGGACTGTGAGCCCCGGGACGGCTGCTAAGCAGGACAGGCAGCGGTGGCAAAAACACCCAGCGGGCCTGACAGATGTCCTAGGCGGGCTGCATGTGGCCCGTGGGCTGCAGTTTGAGGATGCCTGGGTTAAGTTTTTACCCATCACTCCTCCCCCTTTCTTGTTTTCCAATGTGCTTCATATTTCTTTCTGCCTGTGTCCATCGTTTATCTCTCACTTAGAGTCAATGTGGTGTTTTGTTTTTTCCCATTTCTAAAATACTTAGGATAAGGGTCTCCAGTTCTGTACATGTTGCTGCAAAAGACATTATTTCATTCCTTTTCATGCTTGAGTAGTACTCTGCATGTGTGTATGCATAAATACACACAGACACACATCCCACATTTTCTTAATTTGCTCATGAATTGATGGGTACTTCGTTTATTCCACATCTTCGCAATTGTGAATTGTGCTGCAGTAAACATTGCAGTGCAAGTGTCTTCTTGATAAAATGAATTCTTTTCCTTTGTGTAGGTACTCAATAGCGGAATTGCTGGGTTGAATGGTATGTCTATATTTCTTTTTTTGAAGAATCTCTGTATTGTTTTCCATAGAAATTACACTAATTCACAGTCCTGCCAACAGTTTAAGAGTGTTCCTTTTTCTCTGCATCCATTTCCGCATCCATTGTTTTTAGACATTTTATTAATGGCCAGTCTGACAAGATAAGGTTGAGTCTCATTGTGGTTTTAATTTGCATTTCCCTGATGATTAGTGATGTTGAGGATTTTTTTTTAGTATGTTTGGTAGCCATTTGTCTACCTTCTTTTGGAAAACTTCTGTTCATGTCTTTTGCCAACATTTTAATAGGGCTGTTTTCTTCTTGCTGACTTGTTGAATTCTTTGTAGATTCTGTATATTAGCCCTTTATCAGATATATAGTTTGTGAATATTTTCTCCCATTCTGTGGTTATCTTTTTTTTATTTATTAAATCATAACTCTGCACATTGATGTATTTATGGGGTTCAATGTACTGGTTTGATATATAATGTGAAATGCTAACATCAAACTAATTAACACATTCATCACCTCACTTGTTTGTTGTGGTAAGACAATTATACTCTTAATAGTTTTGAAAAGTACCATTGTGTTATGCACATTAGGTGAGATCCCCCAAATAACCTCCCTCCTCCTGCCTCTCCATTCACCTCCTCTCTTTCTTCTCTTCCTTTCTACTTTCTGGACTATAGTTATGTTTTGCCATTTGTATGAACATGTAGGTGATTATATATTGATTTCATAGTAGTATTGAGTACGTTGGATACTTTACTAAGAATATGTTCCAGCTCCATCCAGGTAAACATAAAAGATGTGAAGTCTCCATATTTTTCATGGCTATGTAGTATTTCATGGTGTACATATACCATTTGTTAATCTATTCATGGGTCAATAGGCACTAGGGCCTATTTCCATGACTTGGAAATTATGAATTGGGTTTCAGTAAACATTCTGGTGCAAATGTCTTTGTTGTAAAATGGTGTTTGATCATTTAGGCATATATACCTAGTAGGGGAATTGCAGGATTGAGGGGTAGGAAAGTACTGGAAGAGAGTTCAGGGAAAGCACTTAAAGAAATTGGCTTGGGAGAATATTTTAGGAGAAAGATCCCCTGGGCAATTGAAGCAACACCAAAAATACATCACTGGGATCTGATCAAACTAAAAAGGTTTGGCACAGCCAAGAGCATAGTAAATAAAGCAAGCAGACAACCTTCAGAATGGGAGAAGATTTTTTCAGGTTATGAGTCTGACAAATGTCTGATAACTAGAATCTACAGAGAACTCAAACTAATCAATAAGAAAAGAAGAAATAACCCCATTTCTATGTGGGCAGGAGACTTAAACAGAAAATTCTCTGAGGAAGACAGGTGCATGGCCTACAAACACATGAAAAAATGCTCATCATCCTTAATCATCAGAGAAATGCAAATCAAAACCACTGTGAGATATCATCTAACTTCAGTAAGATTAGCCCACAGCACAAAATCCCCAAACTACAGATGTTGGCATGGATGCGGAGAGAGGGAATGCTTCTATACTGCTGGTGGGAATGTAAGCTAATATGACCTGTTTGGAAAGAAGTTTGGAGAACACTCAAGGAACAAAAAGTGGACCTGTTTGATTCTGTGTTTGTTTTATATTGCTTCTTCGAAATGTTGGATAAAAAAATCCTCCATAGAAAAGGATACATGCCTGATGTATTTTTCTATTGTTATCATTAAAATATTTATTTTGTTATTGAGATCCTTAATACTTATATTAATTTTAGCTATTAGGCAAGTCTGATCAAATAGGGTACCAATGCAAGGGCTTCATCTCATACAGACTGTGGATGAAAACACCCACCCATGATACTGTCAGAAGGAGTTAATTACATGACAGCTTTTAAGAGCGCACTTCTAGACAAAGGTGACTGTTGACTTTAAAGTTATTAAAAATTACTTTATGAATAAAATTTTATTTATTTATTTATTTTTTTGGTGGTTTTTGGCTGGGGCTGGGTTTGAACCTGCCACCTCTGGCATATGGGGCCGGCACCCTACTCCTTTGAGCCACAGGAGCAACCCCATGAATAACATTTTAATATATCAATGTTAGGAGCCAATCTAAGCCTACTGTTTATTAAAAAATGCATTGGAATATTTGTATGAATGTTTAGGGTTTAATTTTATGCTTGTTTGATTATGTTTTCCCTCAAGAATAGTCTGTTTTCCAGACAAAATTCACTATTAACTTTCCTGGTACTTCCATAAACTACTCTTTTTTTTTTTTTTTTGAGACAGAGCCTCAAGCTGTCGCCCTGCGTAGAGTGCTGTAGCTTCATGGCTCATAGCAATCTCCAATTCCTGGGCTCAAGCAATTCTCCTGCCTCCACCACCCAAGTAGCTGGTACTACAGGCGCCTGCCACAACACCCAGCTATTTTTTGGTTGCAGCCGTCATTGTTTGGAGGGCCCAGGTTGGATTCAAACCTGCCAGCTTAAGTATATGTAGCTGGCGCCTTAGCCGCTTGAGCCACCGGTGCCCAGCCCATAAACTACTCATTATAGGTGACTGACTAATGTATGTTCTGAATGAACAAAGGGGAAATACTTCATCATTATCAACAACTGGTAATGGAATCTGACTACCACAACTTGGTGGAATCTGAAGTAGGAGGGAATTGCTGAGATTCTGGAGCAAAGAAGGTGGATGTGAATCCAAGCTTTGCCGCTTGGCAATAGTGATGGGTGTGTTAATTTCTGGAATCTATTTCCTCATTTATAAAATGGCAAACTAGCAACTTTTTTGTAGTTTTCTGTGGGAGTCAAACGAGATAATGCTTGCAACCTGTTTGACATTTACGCGATGCCATTGTAAATGACTACAGTGAAATGTGTCACACAGCCTCAGCTATAAATCTCTTGGAATGATATTGAATTTGAGCTCCAATATCCAGAGGGGTGAGAAATATGATTTTACTTCTCCAGAAAGTCCCTGAAATCTAATTGCAGCTCCTGTTCCATGTGGGTAGATCTTTTACCCTGGATTTTCACTCCCAGTTTATGAGCTTGTGTTCGTGTTTATTCTAAAGGGAGCTCTCAGTGGGGAGACTGTGGGAAGACTGTTCCTTCCTTAGACGTTAATATTTACCAGGTTGCCATGACTCTGCCTGCCTGGACCCTTTGGGTCCAATCACTGTCTTCGCCCTTCTAAGCGGCCTTCCTGACCCCGGATGCTGAATGTGTCCGTGGTTCTGTGTGTCTGTGAATCATACAGCTGCCCCTTCTCTGGGGCCTGGCGTTGCAGCTCCCCTCGGCTGTCTCAGTAATAGATTCCTTTTGTAGATCCGCAGCCTTCCCTGTTCTTACCCTCTCTTAGTTCTTTCTCTTCTGAGAGCAAGGGATGCTGCTTCTTCAAGTCAGGTGGGATTGTCTCTCTTATTTTTGTTTTATGCAAAATATATTTCTGTATTCCAGATGAATGGGCATTCCAAATTCTTGAAACATCTAAATTCTTTGAAGGATTTAAGTTTTTTGGAAAAGAAATTCTAGAAAAATGATCCAGCAGTTTTACAGTTCCCATGCTTGAAGTTATAGTGAGGGAGCAGCGGAAGGAAGATACTGGGAAAAAAAGGTGCTGACTGCTCATCCGTCGGGGTTGTCACTGTGGACCCCAACCTGGTTGAGAGCTGCCAGGGAAACAATGCTGGAGGTGAAGATTATCGAGACCAGATAACCACACAGAGTGTGGGGACACCCGGGGAATGGTGTTCGTAACCTCACTTGGAGGGGCAGGCTGGGACGAGGCAGCAATTCTCTGGCTTCTTCAGAAGGTTTTTAGTGATCTCTAACAAAAGCATATATACAAAATGCAAAAATGTGCCAAAATGTACCTCTAGACCAACGGTTCTCAACCTGTGGGTCGCGACCCACAGGAACTGTATTAAAGGCCCGCGGCATTAGGAAGGTTGCGAACCACTGCTCTGGACAAAGGAACCCATGGAGGAGACTTTCAGCTTGGGTCTCCCCCTTTGCTAGAAGCTCTGGTGCTTGTTTACTCCTATATTCCTTTCTGTCCGATAAAATCCTATCTTACCACTGAGCTGTGGTTTACAGGTTCATTCTTTGAATCCCTGAGACCAAGGACCTACTGAAGAAAGAAATCCCAGTAATGTATTTGGGGTCTATCATCTGGGATTGCAGGTCTGTGGTAAGCAATGGGACCATTGAACTATGCTGTTTTTCTCTGTAATTGTCGTAATGGGGACTAATCATGTGGATGCCCATCAGCCCCTACGAGCGCCTAGTACAGCTGCCAACTTCCAGTGCATGGGTGAGCGCCTGATGGAGAGCCAACTTTCTAATTCCCCTTGGCTCCAAAAGAAAGGAGCAGAAGGAAATGTTAGAAGACCCGAGAGCCGAGCAAACAGAAGTAGCACCCAGAGGTCCTGGGGTCCCCAGCAGTGGTTCTGACCCCAGAGCACTGGGAGCCCTTCTGAGAACCATGCTCTCCCAGCTCTTTTACCATCTTCTCGTGTCTTCTGGGTTCCAAACTTCTCCTTATCTCTACAGACCCTGCCACTCTCCCCCTCTCCCCTTGTAGTTTGCACGCTTTATTTTAGTGTTGGTAAAGGTTTGCTTCATGTATTTAGTTGAGTTTGTGCATGTTTCAAAAAAAGTCCTTTTCATTGCCTTTCACTGCAAAATGAAATTCAATTTGCTTTTCAGCATGTCTGAGAAAAAGCTGAACTGTGTTAACAGTTAGAAGCCAAGAAGCTGGCTCCAAACAGAGGGCAAAGTGACTCCCCAACACGGCTTCTCTGGGTAACTAGCAGTCTGTGACAGGAAGCCTGGGGCAACCCCCCAGGCAAGAATGGCCCTAAGCCATAAGCTACAGTTCAGTCTCTTCTTTTGAAGAAAAAAAGGAAAAAAAGCCTTTAAAAATGAAGAAAGGCAACAAAAATGATCCTGAGTATTTGATTTTTTCCTGGTGTATTAGTTAAATGGAAAGGTTCAAAGTCGTTCCAGGTTTCTATAAGACTCTGGCTAGTTGTAACTAATTCTAATGCAAAAAGTTTAAAGTATCTCTCTAAATGCTGATTTTTTACTGAGTTTAATTATTGTTGCCTTGCTAACTTTTCAGGAAGAAAAAACATAGCATTTGAGACCCGCCCATGATAAAGTCCTTGTTTCCTTTGTTATTGTGATTTAGAAAAAGATTGTAAAAATGATAAAGCGTTACAAGTGTGAGCACCTCTCAGTCATTTTCTCCAGGGCAGGGCTCCTCCCCACTTTGGTTGACAGGCATATACTTCATGGCAGGGGCAGAAATGGGCAGAACTTGCATCAGGTGGGACCAGCCTTCTGGATACCTGATTTCTCAGGCTGTGCTGCTGGCGTGTAATCAGCACAGGAGAGCCCACGGATACAAAGTGCTACACTGGTGATTGTGGCTGAATCCAGACATGCTCAGGGATTCTTCCCCAGTCATCAGAAGGACGCTTTCTTTTGTTTGACTGGAAGGCTTCCTGGGTTGGTCAGAGGATGCTTTGACAACTCAGAAACAAAGAGGGTGGGATTGATTAATGTGCTTCATGACATCCCCTCCTAGCCGCCTGAAATATATTGTGCGTAGCATGTTCATGAGAAAGAGAAGTTTTCCTACAGTCCGGTCAAACATGAGTTTCTTGTCTTAGTGTGTTTATGTTTATCGATAGTATTTAATTTTGTCATTTTCAGGCAATACTTTTTTGGCCCTTCTGACCAGCTTGTTGATGGATATTAATTTGAAAATGAATTATCTTCAGTAAGGTTTGCAAGAATTAATTGGTAGGGAATATTCCAATTATGTGTCTCAAGGTCATGGGTTTGTGTGTGTGTTGTTTGTTTTTGAAACAATCTCCCAGAATTCCAGTGCCGAGGCTGTGAATTT
Source organism: Otolemur garnettii (assembly GCF_000181295.1). Lineage (NCBI taxonomy): Eukaryota > Metazoa > Chordata > Mammalia > Primates > Galagidae > Otolemur > Otolemur garnettii. Next base: position 11,849,789 of record NW_003852449.1, on the reverse strand, counting down.
TAGGTGACTGTGTTTGGGCTCTGTCCTTTGGCTGTATTTTGTGGCTACCATTTTGCTGAACTTCAGATGATTGACAGCAGCCTTTAGAGTTTCCTATAACGGCATTCTAATACTAGCAGAGCTTCAAATTACCTTAATGAAAAAGATTCATTGAGTGCCTGAAATTGGTTATTTTGATATGTAAGATACTAGGGACATGAGCAGTGACATCCACTTACAGCAGAATTTCCTTTGCTGAAATGACCCATTTTGGCTGCTCTGCTGAAATCGATACCACTTCGAAATGTCATTTAGGCGTGCACAGACCATTTAAAAAAATGCATTACTCAGTGTATCTTTAATTGCCTAATAGTGATACAAAAAATACACAGTGGTTCATTAGTATTGACAAAACAACTGCTATGTAATCCCCCAGGATGTTGAAAATCACAAGTAGAAGTGCTTCCTTTCATAAATGTGAATGTTTGATCTGAATGCAGAGAAGCTTTTTGATACCTTATCTTTCACAGAACAGGGCTTTGTAGCTTTAAGAAGAAATCTTTCTAAAAATTAACTTAAAGATAAAAGGAAGCAAGTTTGGTGAAAAGGTTGTGAGACTCTAAGCACAGTCAAGGCAGAGATGATGTTCTGTGAATTCTTGTGTTTCTAGCTCTTGGTTACTGTGCTTAGCAGAGAGTCAAGAGTTCGCTTGTCTAATGAAATGGATTGCAAATAAATGTGAAGACTCACAAATTAAACAGGGAGTCCTGAATGAGCCAGAGGCAGACAATGGGCTTTTATAAATAACAGAATCTCACTCATTAAATCTGGCCTTTAAATTGTGAGGTTTTTTTTTTTTTTTTTCCTTTTAATGTAGCATTTAAGTTATGCTACACAGAATGTCAGGTTAAAAAGAAAATCACACTTTTTGCCACCTGGTGGCGTCATTGTCGTTACAATGGCATTTTTAACAGCCTCCAAGCTGAGGGACTGAGTTTGATTTTGACATACACGGTTAAATGCTCATCTTTTAATGAAATGTACATGAGGCATTATGCAATTGGCCTATAAAGGTAGGAAAAAACATTAAATATGTGTTCTTTCCTGTGAACACCTAAGAATCATCCTAAATTTAAGAATAACTCCTTCATTCATCGTGGATACTCCTTTCTGTACCCTAAAGCTTCTCTAATCAAGTACAAAATTAGTTAAAAATAAAACTGAATTCATAGCAAGGTGATCCAAGTGAACCAGAACAGGCACGTGGATGTGGTATTGAGTTTTAAGAAACTGTATTGCTCATAACTATGAGAGGTTTTGGTCTTCGGCTGCTTTCTCTGAGCTATTCTAGAATTCTCATCATTGAGATGAAAGTAGGTACTGCCTTTTCAGAATGACGTTTTCGACCTGGTTTCTTCATATTTGCTTCTTTCCTTACCTACATGGAGTTTGTACTGGGACTCATCACTGACAGACCCGAGCTGATCACGGCAGAAGCTGGCAGTTCAAGGGACCCCTGAGGTACAGGCCATTGGATCACACTGCAGCAGGGGAGGTGTCAGTGAGGGGAATACTGATCTGGCCCCACTGGGTTTCTGGCTCTGCTCTTAACACTGTCATACTGGCTCTTAGGCCAACCGTAAGGCTGTGTCTCCCATTAGATACCTTCACTTAAATCTGAAAGACAAGAAGCTGGTTATTTTCATCCATGATGCCTTCTGTCCTGCTTTCCTGCTTTGAGCACAAAGTGAATTAGAACATGGTCTTCCTGTTTAATACAGGAAAAATTATTTAAAAATGTAAATTAAATGGGTATTCTTAGGAAATTATAAAATGTCTTCTTGGCAAAAGACATGTCTCCTTCTGATAAGGGATTATGCATTCTGGCCCCTTCATTAGTTGATATATTTTTCAAATCTTTCTCATATTTAAAATATCTCACAGTGAAGAAGTACGGAATTAAAAACAACAAGGACAGCAGCAGAAAACCTCTATTGACATGAACTCACAGAGGGTGGGCTGCCTAGTTATGTTGACTGGGCCTAAACACGATTGTCTTCAGTATCCCCGCCTTCCATGCTTTGCTCGTAAAATATTGATTGTCCTTCTTTATTTTATCTTGCAGTAATTTATTTAGCATTGTACTTTTTTTTTTTTTTTTTAGAAAAAGTAGAATATTCTAGATTTTTTTGTATAATGGAAATACAATTATCCACTTTCTTCTCACCTATATTTATAATATAGTACAGGACATCTGTTAAATATTTAGAATCAGTAACTCTTGAGATTGTATATTACAGATTTACAATACAGTTTTTTTCTGTAAGGAAATTTTATTTTATCCAGAAAGTCAGTATTAATAAAAGGAATAAATTAAGAAGCTACGAAGATTCTTAGGCTGCAGCTTTGAAACAGTTAAATAGATGATGGTGCCATTGCTTTTCCTGAGGTGTCTCTGAAATTTTTTTTACCTTTGTAGAAGCAGTATGTGACTTTAGGAGGTCACGGTAGGTACCTTGTTGGGTAGACACAGAAGTAACCTGGGAATAGAATATGAATTCTGCTGTAGAGGAAAAAATAAAACTCTTAGCTGTTGGCCTTAGTAATTTTCTAGAGGCCAAATATATTTGATACAATCTTTATCCCCACAAAGCTAACCAAGGCCAGGTGATTTTCACAGTACAAACTCCCACGGCCTAGAGTTCAAAGTTCCATTCCTAATTTCTCTGTTGCTCACATGTTGATTAAACCCATTGAATCCCATGTTTCACTATGAGTTGGCAGGATATGTTCTTCTTTTGAGTCATTAAAATCTACCTGGGAGTTTGAGTAATATTGTGTTTATTGTCAGGTTTGTTGGAAACATGGATTAACTATTGCATTAGAGTGTCATGACTAAAAAGAATTCCGAATTATAAATATGTGACCTTGTTCTCTGGATAGCTCAAGGAGATTAATCTTTGGGATTACAATGATTACTCTTTGAACATTTATATGAATACATTCTGTAATCTTTGTCCCTGGGAAATTCATGCCTATTTTAATTCAATGTATATCACAGGAAGTATAGTAGGGATTTAGGGGAAGCAATATAGAATTGTCCTTAGTATTTTGTCCTACCATCAAGTAATGATGATCCTACATGTTTCCCCAACTTTCTCCATTTCAAAATTTCCCTGAATTTCAGCTAAATGCCCTTTACAAAAGCCCAACAAAATTCTCAAAATATCTACCCAGGGAAGATAAAAGAATAGAGGCCCAAGGTACTCTTCTTTCCCTGTTAAATTTACTCCTTTTACTTTTCAGTACATATTCAATACCATGAACCTGTTTTATCTTGGAAGATAATGACAACTTTCACTTAGAAGAGAGTAAGCCGTAGTATGCAGATGCCATATTTATTTATTTATTTTTTATTTCTTATAGTATAATTGTGTACATTAAAGCAATCATGGGGTACAGTGTGCTGTTTTCATATACATTTTGAAATACTCTCATCCAACTGGTTAACATAACCTTCATGTCATTTTCTTAGTTATTGTGTTAAAGCAGAGTATGAACGTTTTAATTCAGCTGCCATATTTATTAATCCATTCACATATTGGGGGGAACTTGGCTTGTTTCCTCGTCTTTGCAATTGTGAATTGTGCTGCTGTAAATATTCAAATACAAGTGTTCTTTGTATAAAATGACCTTTTCTCATTTGGGCATATACCCAGCAGTAGGATTGTTGGACCCAATGGTTGGTCTTGGAGGTATCGCGGTACAGTTTTCTATAGATGTTGGACTAGTTTGCAGTCCCACCAATAATGTGCAAGAGTCTCTTTCTCTCTGCATCCCTGCCAGCATCTTTTGTTTTGGGAGAAAATAATGGAGAAAAGCCATTCCCCCTGGAGTAAGGTAAAATCTCCTTGTGGTTTTGGTTTGCACTTCCCTAATAATTAGGGAAGTTGAGCATTTTTTTCATGAGTTTTTGACCATTAGTCTTTCTTGTATTAAGTTTCTGTTTGTGTCTCTTTCTCACTTTTGATGGGGGTTGTTTGTCGAAAGCATTTAAACTGTGCTTTTGGCTGCTCATGGTGGTGTTCAGAGGGCATGACTGACACCAGAGGGGCGTGGCGGATGTGGCGGACGTGGGACGTCAGGCTGAGAGCAGGGCTCATTAGAAACCTACTTTGCTGCAGAATATTTAGTTATGATAGCTAAGCTGCTAAAGATGGGTATTTTAAAATGTGTTTCTAAGGGTCATTGACACCTCATGTTTATAAATTTATTACTTTTGCATTGGTGATAGCTTTGTGCTCTATTTTACTTGAGTGGATTTAAAAATCAGCTGTGCGGAGAAATGAATGTAAAGTTTTGGTAAAAAGATCTGATGTATTCCAGAGGCTAGTGGCATAAAATAATAGGCAAAATAAAGGAGGTAGATCTGGGATAGCAGCTTAGGAAAGACTAATAATGCCGGCAGATATTTGAAGTGCTCTATCCATCAGACTTAAACCCAGACCTAGAATTCGACAATGTATAGCAGTGGTTCTCAACCTTTCTAATGCCACGGGCATTTAATACAGTTCCTGTGGGTCGCGACCCACAGGTTGAGAACCACTAATGTATAGGCATATCTATTAATTTAGCTTTCTCCCCGCCTTTTAGGATTAAGAACTCTGATAAAGTCTTCTGATTTTGTACTCAGAGGCTTTTTAGAATCAAAGTCTACTCCTATAATGACATCTACTTCACCCTTCTATTTCACACATGATCTTTAAAAAATGATGGATCTTGTTAAATTTTCAGGTAATAAAATACCCACTGGGACACTCAGGCCCTTTACTCAGGTGCCATGGAACTGCCTCTTTAGGGAGGAAATGTTCCACCTGTTTTGTGCTAAGCCAGCAGAAACATCAGAAACCAGTTAGCCAAGGTCACTTAATGTGACCAGATGGACTAGAAGTCCCAGTTCTTTTGAATCTTTCTGTGTGCATTGAAAAAAAAAAACATGGATGATGAAAAAAGAGGCTGCTGAAGAAAATATTACTCTTTGGTCAGTTCAATCAAGGACAGTCCTAAAACAGAACTGAAATAGAGAGATGGCTTCCTTATCTAGGCATTGGACCCCAGGCAGCTGTTGGCAGTTAGCTTATGCGGCCTTGGCACTGAGCTGTGCTTATTATTGAAGCTCATCTCCGTGAGATTTCAGCAGAGCCTGGTGAAAGAGGCTGGTCACTAAAGGCAGGAAGCACAGCAACTTCAGTAAATACACTGGAAAGAAATGTAATTTTCTCTAGTAAGGTGTTAAGAAGAGAGCTTTTGAAATTTATCTTAATTTAGCCTTCCAAAGACGTGACCTTGCTCCCGCACCTCACTGTAGAGTTGCCTTTTGATGTGCTTGCTTTACATACGAAGACAGACGACTGTGTTCCCTTAATTAAGTTTGTGTTCCATTGCTTTCTTGGTAAATTCTATTTTAGTAGCTTTATAAATTGACCATAAAAACCCACAGTAGACTGAAATTCCAGGGATGCTGGAGGAAACTATTTCTTTTATTTAAAAAGACATTTATTTGTAAGATTTAAGATCATTTAAGCATTAATTTTATTAAGTCTTACCGTTTTCCTCCTCAGAAAATAATATCCTCCAACTTTCAGTAAAGAGCATGTATCGTTAGTGAGGTAAGTGTGGAATAGAGTAGAACAATCACACACACACACACAAATCTGATTGTAGAAACCCCAGAGGGACGAACTGCCTTGAGAAGCTGAGTGACAGAGCACTCGGCCAGGAGGCAGGGGCTTTCCTGTGGCAGGTAGAATGGGGCACGATTCTTTTTGAGAGAGCTTTTGAGAGGCAATTCTAGAAGTTGCTAAGCTAGGAACTGAAGACGTTATGATGAGAACAAAAGGACATGTCAACCCAACCTGGTTCCCTTTTTTTTAACTCTTTAAAAATCTGCTACAGTTACAGTTAAGTCCTATTCATTCATTTATTTTTTTGCCCACTATCCTGGGGCTCGAGACTGGAAGGAGCACGGCCTCATTACACACCTTCCCTCTGGGCCTTTCCTCTGCTCAGTCTCACTTCTGCTTTGTGGTCTTCCTCCCCCACCCCAACCCTTTCCTGATGTTCACAGACGGGGCATAGTTGTTGGCTGAAGTGCAGAACTGAATGTGGCTGTGGTCTGTGGGGGCAGAGGAAGATGTGTTAGAATAAAGCCCAGGGCTGCTTTCTGATGCTCAGGGTCTGGGCAGCTGGCCGCTGGCTGGTCTGAGCTCCATGTTTGCTGTTCTTAGCTCCTTTTGATTCAGAAATCTCCCTCTTTTTTCCCCTAGGCCTTGACCCTTACTGATTGTTGTTACAGGTCTTCCCCAGTGTTTATGTTTGTTCGTATCTAACTGTAGGTCTAGTGGTAACAGATGCACAGTGGGAAGACAGATGCAGATACTGGAGTGATGTGGTCACGAGTCGAGGAAGCCACGGATGGCCGATAGCCGCTAGACTTGAAAGGGGCAAGGGAGGAATCTCCCTCAGAGCTTCCAGAGGGGAGTTTATGTTTGCCTAGATCTTGATTTTGGACTTTTGGCTGTAAGAACTGTGAAAAGATAAAACCCTATGGTTTAAAGACATCTAATTTAATTTTTTATAATTTGTCGTGATAGCCTTAGAAACTAGTACAGATTTTGGTACAGGAAAGTGGGGTGCTGCTGTAATAAGTGCCCCCAAATGTGGTTTTAGAATCAGATGGCAGAGACTGAATTTGAGGCCCATGGCAATTCAAGCCCCGAGTATTGCGAGCGTTCCCAGGGAAGTGAGGAGCACGTGATTGTAACCTAGAGAAAAGATCATTTTTAGATATGTGGAAGAAAACTTGGCTGGATTATATCCTATAGTTATATAGAAAGCAGAAATTGTAAGTGATGGACTTTTGATATTTAGCCAAGGAGATTTCCAAACCAAGTTTTAAAGGTTGGCTTTGTTTCTTCCTTTTGATTACAGGTAAAATAAAGACATACTTTGAGGAAAGAATCATTAAAGCAAAAGAAACAATTATTTGGTAATTTGAGAAATTTGCAATTTATTCAGCTTGCAAAAAATGCCCCCTTTAGGAGAGCAGGCTCTAGAGAGAAACCAAGAGTGTGGTTGGGTCACCTCTTACTGGGGAGATGAGATGTATGAGATGGAATCACTGAAACGTATCAGCAGAAGCCAGGGGTAGAGATGGGGTTTTACACGGAAGGTCTGTGGAGGGTCCTCACTTGAATCCCCTTGGCATACAAAGGAGACCAATGAGGTTTGTGAGAATGTTATAGCAGGAGATACGCTGCTGGACGGACTGGAAAAGATAGAGACTGAATAAAATGAAGAAAGGAGCTGGACTTACAGAGTCTACAGACAGGAAATGGCCTGAAAGAACTATTTTCCTACAAACACATGATACCCTTTAAGAAGAAAGAAGAATACTTCAAGGGCAGAGCTATGACCCCAGAGGCTGGAGCCATGGGCCCAAAGGCAGAGGCATAAGCCACAGACCCAGAGGCCCAGTGAAGTCTAGAGTCACAGAGGGTTGTTCTAAGGCCTTGAAACCTAGTGGCATTTCTCCCCCTAAATTTTAGCTTTAGAGGGATGGGGAACCCCAATTTTGGAAATGCTTTCTGTTTGTTCACTTTGGCATGGGAATGTTCATAATTATTATTCTATGTGCCCCTACCCATTGTTTCTTGAGAACACATAACTTGTTTTTAGTTACACAGGTCCACACAGGAGAGCAGTTCTGTCCCAGCATGACGCAAACCTAGCATTTTCATCCATAACTGATTTAGACCATGAGATTCGGAACCTTTAGGATTATTTTACTTACAATTGATGTTGTAATGGGCTGATACTTGGGGGGATGCTGGGATGGACTGATTGCATTTTGCACATATGACATACACAAATCTTTGGGGGCTGGGGGTTAGAATTCTGCCCCCCCCCAAAAGGTGTGTGAATCTCTGGAAACAGTGAACGTTGCTTTATTGGTAAAAAGGTCTTTGCAGATATTATTAAGTAAAGAATCTTGGGATATTACCTTAAATTACCCAGGCCAAATGCCAAGGTCTTTCTAAGAAGCAGAGGAGAAAACAATGTGAAGATGGCCTGGAGTGCCGGGGTCACAAGCCAGGGAGCAGCAGCATCTATTAGAAGCCGGAGGAGGCACCAAAGAATTCTCCCGCAGAGCTTCCAGAGATAGTATTTCCCTGGTGATACCTTAATTTTAGATTTTTTTTTGGCAGAACTATAAGAAAATAAATTTCTGTTTTAAGTCTCCATGTTTGTGGCAATTTGTTACAGCGCCCCACGAAACTAATACAACCTTCCTTCCCCTCAACCTGCTTTCTTTCTCTGAGGCATTTAGATTTTCTTGTTCATGGTTTCAGTTTACTCCTCTGGATTAGAGTGATAACAGGCTGCCTTCTTGTCCTCCCCTTCAAGTCTGTCAACATCCCCTGGGATTCCCAGAGGAGATAATCCCTGTAGAATGACTAAATTCTCTCTGCTTCTCAGCCCCCACCAAAGTATCTTTTTCTATATCCTTGGTAGCTTTGATTTTGTTCAGTTTTTTTTTTGCCCCCTCCAAAAGCACATCAACTAGGTAAGCACCCACTTTTTATCTTAATTCCTGTCCTCGGTCACCAGGATCCCATGGGTCCCCTGCCTGCAGCCCATTCTTGTTTGCAATGTACTCCTGCTTGAATTCAAATGTGCATTTGCATTTTAATGGAAATATAATTAACTTCTATTAAACATTTAAATAATTAAGACTTCACATTTGCATTTTAATCCAGATACCAGTTATAGCTTCCCCCCAAAATTTGGAGGGAAGAGATCTTCTCTCACAGGTAACCATTGGAGCTATCCAGCTCTGAATACCACCGACTGTGGGTGAAGCACTTTGCTGGCACCTTTGTAGCCAGTGAGACATTTAATCTTAACAATAGTCTTTATTCCCTGGTTTACAGACTAGGAATGGAGACACAGAGATAGTGGGTGACCTGCAAACACACAAGGCTCGTAGAACCCAGTGCGTGTCGAGGGATCTGTTGTTCCCTCCCACCTCTTATATTTATGTTTTAGATTTTATATTCTCTAATTTTTGGTACATATGGATTTTTAAAAACCTGTTTTCTACCATTTTAGACCATTATTCTCTTAATAGCAAAAATAATAGCAACTTGCATTTGATTTTATTGAGCACTTGCCGCTGTCCAGAGTGCTAGACTTCTTATACTCATTGTTATGTATGATGTTTACAACAGCCTGGTGAGCTGCCTCTCAGTTTCCTATGGGAGATGAAGAAACTAAACCTTAGGTTAAATATCTTACCCTAAATCACACAGCTAGTTTGATGTTGCTCTTATATTTGAGATATGTCTAAATCTAGGGACTAAGCTTTTGCCCAGTACTAAGGATACAATAACTCAAGAACTTTGAATAGGAATACAGTGTTTTATTACATGTAGAGACCCTAGGATATAACAGAGTAGCGTGACTTTGTGGTAAATGAATTATGTTCAGTAGATTCTTTTTGGTCATACATCATAATAATCATTGCTGATCAAAATAGTTTCATTTGAAGCTGCTTTCAATTCAAAGGTTAAAAAGAACTCACACTCCTAAAACATGAATAATAAGAAAAGAGCCAAAATATTTAAAGCATAAATGGAAAAGGAGAATGATGTAGTTATGGGGAAAAGTTTGGTTGAGTTACTTAGTATGAACAAAGGTGAAGTTTTCTTATTTGAAACTTTCCAAGAACTGTTCTTGGCCTTGAATCACCTAACGTTCCTTAAGAAGACAATTTATGTTTTGCTCCCTTATTGTTAAACTATCAGTCCAATCATATCAGTAGCCAAATCTCAACCACTTGCCAGTTTATGTTATCAGTCTCAAGTTTAACATGGTCTACATGAGTGTAAGGGGGGGTTTCCTGGAGGTGGACGTCTCATCCTCTTGGGCTTGCTTTCACACACCTGCTCAGACTGATGACATGGCCTGTGTGTGTTGGAGTGGGTGGGATACTGGGATATCTACGTACCTGTGGTTGCAAATCAGAGGAGGTGTTTGCTATGCACACCCAGGTGGTCCCTGATGCATTTGATGTGAAACTGGCCTTTGATTCCCTGAATGACCGGAGTCCATGGTTCCGACTCTTGGTTATTAGTCCTCTGAGGTTATTAGTCCTTCTGCTCAGCTTCCCTACACACAGTCCTGTAGTAAGTTAATTTGCAAACAGAGGTGAGGCCTATTGCTCCCTGAGTCTTCATGAACCATTGCACACCCACACAACTTCCTCTCTATTGAAGAGAGACTCATAAATCTCAGCCACACCTGCTCTTAGCTCTGCTTACTTTCACAGACATGGTCCCCCTCTCCTGGCACTCAGCAAATGACATAGTAAATCACAGAAAATGCCAGCACTCTCTACGCAGCTGTTGTCAACTGTGCAAATGCCTTTTTTCTGGCCCTTGCAGAGGGAATGTGTTTGACATCTCTACCTCCTCTGTAGCGAGATGAGAATTAGGAGAAGTTGATACTCTAATTAGCTCTACCAAAAGTCAGCTTTCTTTGGTCTCTGTAGCCCCTTTATACAAAAGAATGGTGGTGTGTAGACTGGTGTTTAGAATCTGCTGGAATATTTTGTTTTAGCATCCCTGAGACAAGATGGTTAGCAGCACAGTAGGTGTCTGGCAGTTTTGTCCTAGCTGGAACTATTGCTGCAGCAATCCTAGCACTTTCTGTTTAATGGTTGATTTGAGAGGGCTGTGTGAATAGTATTAGGCCCTGGGTCAACATTAGACTCATCTGGAAGCATTTAAAAATTATAACTCTTGGAATCTCCTTCATGTCAATAAATCAGAATTTGAGGTGGTATAATCCCAGCAACAGTATTTTTCAATCAGTAGGCCAGAAGGGAAGCCTGGTGAAGATGACTGAGCCCCAAGCTGTGGAATCTGAGGCTGTCTCTGAGAAGATAGCAGCAGAATTAATTGACTTGAAGGGCAGCCAGTTGGTGTCTACACAGAATGGACGGCTCAGTTGGTGCTGGGGAGAACCCCCTTTACTGGCCCCACACTTGGGGTCACAGAAGTCTTCTGTGTGAGAAAACATGGAAAAATTGTTTGTGTGATTGTTGTGTGAGAAAATAAGAAAAATTGTTTTTTTTCCTCAAACAATAGGGCAGGGGTCCTCAAACTTTTTAAACAGGGGACCAATTCACTGTCACTGTTGGAGGGCCGGACTGTGGGCCCCGGGACAAGTCGGCTGCTATGCAGGACAGACCGTGGGCCCCGGGACAAGTCGGCTGCTATGTAGGACGGACTGTGGGCCCTGGGACAAGTCGGCTGCTATGCAGGACGGACAGTGGTGGCAAAAACACCCAGCGGGCCGGATAAATGTCCTAGGTGGGCTGCATGTGGCCCACGGGCCGCAGTTTGAGGACGCCTACAATAGGGTAATGACCTAACGATTCAGTGCTTCATTGTCTTTTCCATCTGCCTTGCTGTTGGCTTTCTTTTTCTTAGGTATATAAGGAACTTCACTTTCAGTAAGAAGAGCGAACCTTGAGCCTCCCCCCAAACACATGCAGCAAAAGCAAGATAAAAATGTCAAAGATTCTTGTTTAATTCAGAGCAGGAACGGTCAGTGGAGCATTAAGAATTTGATATATTATACCACAGTCTCTTTCATTATAGGATTTTTTTTTTTTTTTGTAAAAAAGAGACATTATTGTCAATGTGTGAGGTCTTACTACCTTTTCAATCTACTGGCTCTGCCACAAACATCACAACATTGAAACTTACAAAATATGGCTCCCTTGTAGCACAGTCCATACTCCTGCGGATTGTTCCGGCTGTGTCCTTTATGGATTATACGGCTGAGGCTGCACATGCACGGTTAAATTTCCAAGGCGCCCCAACACTAATACTAATTCTGCTCAGGCTTTGGCTGGGTCTTGAGGTTTTGTGCTTAAGGGATTCAGGAGAGAGAGTGTGTGTGTTCCTATTTTCAAAATAGGAACAAGCATAGCAATTATTAATATTTATTTTTATAAAATGTCTATATAAAACTAGCTCACTGGGCCCACAGCTGTCAGTCAGCAGTATAAGAATCAGTCTTAATATCTCTGTCTTTGCTCCCCACCTCGCACCCCCCTTTTCTCTCTCTCTCTGTTTCTGTCTGTGTCTCTTTAAGAGCAAACATTTTTATCTGTATGAATTTCTGTTGGCAAAAATAGAAAAATCAGCCCCTTCCTTTATTCTTCTCAAGTAATGATAAGAAATTTAGAGGAAAGAATTATAAGCCTGGTGAAACTTGGTATTAAACATAAAAAATATTAGCAGGAAACGTGAAGATGAGAAGTATCTTAAAATCTTGACATTGC
>NW_003852449.1:11833819-11837156 GCF_000181295.1 Otolemur garnettii | reverse complement strand
TTGTAAAAAACATAATTTGAGTCATCCTTCAACAAAAGAGTTCTCTGGAGATGGTACTTTCGAGTGTAAATTGCCTTTTTTCTCTTCAGCTCAAAATAAGGACTGAAGGTTGTTTATTCTCTCGAGTGCATTGCCTATTGTGCTATCATCTCTCTCCTCTCTGTCCGTCTCTCCCCGTTCGTTGACTGTGTGGCAGTTAGGCATTGTTTCTCTAGGTGCCCATCCTAATTGCCATCTTGCTATCACGGTCGTAGGAGGCAACTGCGTATCTTATTTCTGTTGAGAGGGGTATATATAATCAGTAATTCGATCTATTATAATGGCAAGTGGGTGGTATCTAGAACAGACTTTAATTTTTCAAAATAAAGTGTGTTAGATGTCCAGCTGTTAAGGGAACAAGAAACTTAAAGCAAAAATGTCAGAAGATCAAATTATATGTTGCTTACTTCAAAATTTTCTTTTCGTAGTTGACCATATGTGGGATTTGTGGGGAGACCATAGAGGGACAGATACACAGTTAAAGTGTGATACAATAAATTATGAAACCTCTTACCTCTAGAGAAGCACTTTGTTTTATTGATATATATATATTTATTAAAAAAGATATTTGAAATAGAAGATCGATCTTGTCACTTTTTACTTTTGGCTTGACAAACACGGCATAATAAAAGTTTTCCTCTTTCTTTTAAGATGATGTGTTGACTTGCGCAAATGCTGTAGTTTTGAGAACAAAGTACTAATTATGCCCGGGGTGCATCATCATATGTTTCAGACTTGTCTTCTACTCAGTTGTTTGATTGTAATTAGAAATGAACGATGTGTAATAATGAACTAGTATGCTGGGCAAAACACTTAACCTCAGTGCATCTGAGTATTCAAAGTTTTAGAATAGGGAAAAATTTTCTGCCTCATAGGGGTACTGGGATGATTAAATGAGACCTAACATGGAAAGGACTTAGTGCAGTTTTTAGGATGCAGTCAACACATGGCTATCCATCCTCTGTCTGTGGTGGTAGTAATAGCGATGAAATGGGAGAGCTCAAAAGGACCACCAAGATCCTCTGTCCCCGTTCCTTTATTTTACAGGAAGATGAGACATGTAAGGGGTTGTGCCCCAAGTCACACAGTTGTATGGCTGTGCCAAAACTGAGCATTGCTGACTCACATTTCTGTCACCACTCGTGGTGTTTTCCTCTCTGATTCTGCAGGATTTTCTGCATAAAACTCAGGATTGCATCTTCTGTTGCAGCACTAGCATTTCATGATTACCTTCTAAATAGCAACAGCAATGGTTGCAACATTCTTGTTGATAAGCAGTAAGGAAACGAGTGAGAATTTCAAAGAGCAGTTGTCTCTGCTGCTCACTTTTCTTCCAGTGAAAGAAAATTGGATTCAAAAACCTGCCATGACCATTAGCAGGTTTAGGGGTTGGAAATGGCTTCATTGCCATGGACACTGGGGAGTCTCTCTTTAAAAAATTATAAATTAATACCAGTGATAGCTTGCATCACTGATTGCTTCCTATATGCCAGGGTACTATGTGCATTATTTCAAATTATCCTTATCGGAACCCTATGAGGTAGTTAGCATGATAGTCCTGATGTTATAAGTTAAGAAACATAGACACAGAAATGCCAGATAGTGTGCATGTTTAACCACGATTTGCCTAATGTCTTAGCCTGAGGACTGAAGTATGTGGCCTCTGATTTGAGGCAAAGGAATCATGTTTTGCTTGTTATATGCTACCTATAAATTTTTATGTACAATATTAGCAGAGGAATATTTGTTTCTCTTTTAAGTAGAAAAATAATTTTATTGACTCTTGAAATTACAATAGAACCTCTGTAAGTTGACTACCCAAGAGACTATAACAAACCAGTCAAAACACACAGGTGGCCAACATAAGTAACCAGGGCTATTGTACTAACATGTATATGTGGGGCACGTCCAGTGAGAATTAAACCAACTTATGGAAGTGGTCAATGTAGGGAGGTGGTCACCAATGGAGGTTCCACTGTATTAATTTACTACAACTTTGCATCATTGTTTCGTTTCTGTAGTCAGCCATGTTGAAACAATTCCGTATAGTAATATCAGTATTTTAAAGATAGCTTCTGTCTGATGGTTTGGTTTGTCTGGATTATGTCATGACAGCTAATTTAGTTATAGTGATCTCATCGTTCCATAGTGCTGAGTTCCCTATATTAATTCCTGGGCAGTTTGATGTATAACTGGCTCTATCCAAATTGTGTCCTATAAGAGTTCCCAGTGAAGAAATTTGTATTTAGTAGTGTGTTATTTGACTGGAATGCATTCTTCTATAGGTAACAGAAAAGCCCCAGTGCATAAAACATAAAAATGTTATTTCATCGTCTATGATGAGCTGTTCCAAGGTTGATGAATTAGGGGGTTCAGTGAAGTCATCAAGGATCTAGGTTCTTTCTATCTTGTCTTCTGCCATTTTCATTACGATGGCTTCACTCCATCGTGATTAAAAAATATGGTTGTTCCATGCAAATTTGCTAACATCCAGCAGAAGTGGACCGTCTTTTCCTTGCCGCTTTTTAGGACCACGGAAATGCCTTTCAAAATGTTAGACTTGCTCTTCTGTTTCATTGGCCAAAATCACATTGCACATTAATGCCAAGGTGGGACTTCTGTGATTGGCTAGATTAATCAGACTCTGCTTCTGGGCTAGGGTGCCAGTGTTCATGGGGAGAGAGGTAAGGGGCAATGGCTGTTGAACAGGTAACTGAGAGCATTTGACAAGTTATGGCAAAACTAGGCAAAAAAGGAAAATAAAGGGAAACTCTGAAAACCATAAATAACATTAATGCTTATCTTTTTAATTTATCTGGAAGAAAAGGAGAAGAAATATAACTTAATTGTGCTATTTAAATGGTTTCTTCTTCTGGTAAATTGTCCTCCTGCTGTTGATGAAGACAATTATTCCATTTGAGTATTAGAGTCCTGCTAGCTTAATAGATCCCTAATGAAATTAGCAGAGAGTTTGTGTTCATTATGCAACTTTTTCAACAAAACAGTCCTTATTAGAGGCACCTACACATATTTTCATGTCATGTACTTACATCTTTTATTTTATTTTATTGTTGTTATAGACCATTTGGCTATGGTCCTTTATCAGAATTTATTCTTTTAAGGAATTGCAAAATGCATTGTAGCCCATGGGATTTTCCTGGCATTTTCTAGTATTCATTTGGCATTAGTGTCTAGAATTTTTGTGTTTTCTTTTTTGGTGGGATAATCACAGTAGTAGTGAGAATTTGAGGTCAGATTTTTAGTGTTTTCAAAGCATAGTAATTTGGAATGTTGCTTA
>NW_003852449.1:11828382-11833549 GCF_000181295.1 Otolemur garnettii | reverse complement strand
GTCCTTGCAGTGAAACCCAAGGTATCTGGAAAGTTACCTGTTTTCTTTTTGCATGCTTATCTTTTCCCTCCAGCCTTGCTCCTCACTACCCAGTCTCATGTGACAAGACTTCACACGTAACTTAAATGTACATGTCACTTAAAAAGTTTTCCTGATTCCTGATTGTCTCCTTACCGTGTGCTGTTATAAATGCTGGCGTGTCTGTGTCCTCCCCTGGATGCTGGGCAGTGCAGCCTCCTTATCCTGTCTCCAGCATCTGGGATAGTTGCACACAGGCAATCTGCGCTGCCCAAGGATGAATGAATTCCTACCCTTACCTGCAGGCTCCAATGGGAAGAATGTAAACCCAACAAGATGTGACATCTGCTTTTTGTTGAGTCTTCAACCCTTTCTCCCTGAAGGATTTTTGACTTAAAAGGCACTTTTGACCTTTTGTGGTAGTATTACCACTTATCTTAGGGCTTCCCTTCAATCTTGCCCTCAGCAACGTGACTCTGCAAACTCCTCCCAGGGAGAGAGGCAGTCTCTGTAACTACCTGTGCATTTGGCAGCCTTAGGGACTCTAATTCCCTCTTAGCCAATAGAGTAGGGAAGAGAAGTGTTGAGCCAGGTTTGGCTCCTAGGTCTCAAAAAAACAAAAACAACAACAAAACTTGAACCCTGCCACTTCTGTTCTTTCCTGGAATCTTGCATCTGCTTGTGAATAAGCCTGTGCGAGTCAGATGGAAGTAAAATATCATATGGTAAAGAATAGTTGTTTCATCTGAGGCCTTAGCAGGTTGAATCTAGAACAAAGAACAGTACGTAATGCATTTTTAATGCTTGATAAATGTCAGATATTTTTATTTTATCCCCGTAGAGCATTACATCGAGAATATCTCCTCTTTGGCAAAATGCACTTCTATGACGACTTTTTGGTGAGGTGTATCCCTTAAATTCCTTCTCTGTTTCTGCCTGCTCCATGTGGAGATTTATAGGACTTTGTCAGCCTTCTAGTTTAGTCTATAGATATACTTTATATTTTTTTTGTCAGAAAACATGTTCTACCTTCGTGATTTCAATTATGTGAAATGTGCAGATAACTCCATAATTTACATGGGTATATTTGTGACCAATCTCACTTTCTCTGCATATGGAAAGTCTACTCCACAATTGCCAATCTTGGCTATCCTTTAGTAGCTCAAATTAGGCATAGGTGATACTTTTTATCCTATGGCCTTTTCAGGTAACACTTTTCTTAAAACTAATCATCTTTTACTGCTAATTTTTGGCTCTATCATCCCTTTCCATTGAGACCCAACTATTTTTCTGTCATAAGTTTAAGCTTTGTACCTTTATTTATTTTCACAAAAATTAATAAAAACTTTTGTGTATTTACCATCTTTCTGTTTGGGGGCATTTTTTCCCTTCAGTTTTCTCTTGTCCTCATTCCTCCTACCTCTAGGATATTTTATGGCCCACTGCCATAATATCAGTGAATACCAGGGAGAGGAGAGGAAAATAAAGACAGTGGCATTTTTTGAAATTGCTGCTCTGGAGAGATGCTGGGCTAATGTGTTTCATTCAGCCACAGAACTGATCATTAGTAGATTAGAAACAGAAAATTTGTTCATAAATGGTAAACAAAAGAAGTCCAAATTATATTGGGCCAATTATATGATACTGGTATGAATACATGTTCAAAGCTCTCCTTTGGCCAAGAGAAAAATAGCAATGATATTCTCAGAAAGTTAAAGTGAATTCTCCTTGGCTTTGAAGACTGGGAAGTAGCCCAGGATGGAGTAAGGGAGGTTGGAGGGCTTCAACTGTGATCTAAGGATGATGCCTCAGACATCTGCTCCTCAGAAAACCAACCCTACCGAACCGTGTGGTGAGACAGTACAGCGTGGAGTATGCTCAGGAGAGTTCTGTGTGAGTTCACAGCCAGCAGTCAGCCAACACATAATGAAGACTAATGCTAAAAAGCACATTGCAGATCCTAGGAAAAGAACATCATGAGCCTAAGAAAAACGTATTAAAAGATTAAAGTTCCTTAAAATAAATACTTCTCAGTAAGATTGTCCCATGAGAAGATTGCTACCCTGATTCTAAAATCATATGAAAATGGCACAAAAGCCTATTTCCTGAATAAAATAATAGTTCATTACCAAATAAGATACGACCTAACCAAATTCAACATGGACTATAAGTAGTGTATGGAGAGGCTGGGCATGGTGGCACTCAGCTATAGTTCTAACCCTGTAGGTGACGAGGCTGGAGGGTCGCTTGAGCCCATAAGTTTTAGGCCAGCCTGGGCAACATAGTGAGACCTTTTGCCTTAAAACAAAAAGTAAAACAAAACACTATGAAGGGCAAGTATAGTTTTTTCCTAGAATGAGAGTATATTAAGATAATTTATCGCAATGAAATAAAGGTAAAAAATGACTATCTTGGTAGGCGCAGATAAAGAATTTGATAAAGTTCATCATCTATTTATGAAATCCAATAGAGAAATGGATTAGTCATAGAAATAAAAGTCCATGTAGTTACCAGATATAGAAAGGGATGCTTAAACTTACTGAATTGGAAAAATGCAGATTAAGAAAACAATGGGATATCACTTATCTAATCAGCAAAAATTAGAAAATAGAATAAATGCCTAATATCGGTGGGGATGTGAAACAATAGGTTCTCTTGTGGAAAGGTACATTGGAGCACATATTCTGGAGGGCAATTTTGGAGTACTTAGTCAAATGAGCTACAAATTTTCTGTAGCTCATGGACTCCTGGACTTTTTTTTTTCCCAAGGAAGCATTTCTATAAGAATGTATGCAAAAATATTTATTGTAGGCTATTGGGGTAGTTTGGGCCTTGAAGCAATAGATCAAATACAGTGGAATGATATGTAGCACTTAGAAACAACAGCCAAATAGATATAGCCCAACACAGACTTTTAAAACATCTACTGTAATAAAAAAAAAAGCAAGCAATAGAAATATGTCTATAAAATAATACAAGTTATGCAAATTATATATTTCTCCCCTGGAAACAGCTCTACATCTTTAAAAGGACATATGAAATTACAGGGTACATATCTAAAGCATTAAAATATTTGTCTGGGGATAGGGCAGAGAGTGAAGATAGATTTGAGGAGGAAAAGAAAAAATAAAATAAGAGAATGACCTCACACAAACCAGAAAATAAAATACCATATAAATGGTGAGGATCCTTTTAGAGGTAAAAGGAAGCAATACATTCTAAGAAATAAGAGATCAAAAAAATAAACCAATTAGAGGTTCTTAACGTAAAGATGCCGTTTAAAGTTGTAATGCACTAGGAAGGCTACAAATCACAAGCTGTCATAGAAAATTGCAGTGGTGACATGGGGGAAAGGACTCTCCTCGGATAGAGTGGAGAGAAGAGGGCTCTTTGAGGCAGCCGGCAATGTCAACACCCTTGAGAAGAGCCTCACAAACATACAGCCTGGCCTGTTCTAGGAATTGAAAGAAGGCCAGTGCAGCTGGTGTGTGGTGAACGGCGGGAGAGAGGTCCAAGGGGAGATATAATCAGAGGCTAAGGCGTGTAAAGCCTTTAGATTTCTTTCCAATTATGATGGGAAACCCTGCAGGGTATTAAGCAGATGTTAACAAGATTTGGTTTACATTTTTAATTTTTGAAAGTTTACTCTGCTCCTTTGAGTGTAAGGGATTAGCCGAGGACAACAGAAGGAGCAGGAAATTGGTTAGGAGGCCTTATAGGAGAAAGACAACGTGTCTTAGACTACAATGTGGCCATGGAGATGGAGAGCGATAAACAAGATATAATTTGGAGGTGAGAATTAACAGGAATTACTGATGGACTGGTCTGGGGGGAAGGAGAAAGGTTTTAGCTTACCCATTCATTGAGAGAAGAAGAGTGTGTGAGCAACAGATTTTGAGGTCAAATAATTCAATATCAGGCTAAATTTGGCCTCTTATGAGACAACCCAAGTGAAAGTGAATGTATTACAGGAAGATTAGAACTCAAAAGATAGGTCTACAAAGATAGAACTCAAAGGCTACATCTGCTCAAAGCTACAGATAGAAATTGGGGTAATGGCTTTATGTGGACCATATTTAAGCCATGGGAAAGATAAGCCAGACAGTGTGTGTATACAGGGAAAGTGAGATTTGTAAATAATTTATGTCATTAGATGCCCGGGCTGGACAGAGGAGTCAGTATAGAAGACTGCATAGGAGGCGCTGAGGTAGCAGAGGGAAAACCAGTTTTGTTTTTCAGAAGCTGAGAGTGCAGCCTCTCACAAGACAATGAGCTGCTGATTATATCAAATGTTACTTAGAAATAACTCAAGATGAGGACAGAAAGATGAGTCCATTAATTTGGCAACATGGAAGGCATTGGTGACCTTAATAGGAAAAATTCCATGTTGCATAAGGGTCAAAAGCCAGAGTAGAATGATTGAGCAGTTAGCCCAAGATGATGTGATACAGACATCTGTAGACAATGCTTTGGAATATGTCTCTGAATATGTGGGGCAATAGATGCAGGTAAGGAATATTGGCCTAAAGATACTAGTCTGTTATTTAAGGACCTTTACACATTGACTTCAAACTCTAAGTACTTTCTGTATTTCAGCCATATTTGTTCACTCATTCTCCTAGACTAGGTTGAATGGAGACATTTAGTTTCCTCAGAGAGGCTGATTATCATTATTCTATTGCATTATTCTATTGGTATGCCATTAAAACCTATGTTCTTGGGCAGCACCTGTGGCTCAGTTGGTGGGATGCTGGCCCCTTATACTGAGGGTGGCGAGTTTGAACCCGGCCCCAGCCAACTAAAACAGCAGTGACAACCCAAACAAACAAAGAACCGATGTTCTTAAAATTTTGTTTGATGTTACTTGGAATGAAATCTGCAACAACAAAGATTTTTGCTTGGCAATTTTAATTTTAATTCTGGCCAGGTATTTTTTTTCTTTAATGGGAGTAGAATCAATCTATATGTTACTTAATAAGTTAAGGGTAGAGTTAAGTTATTGGTATCCTATTTAAGATTTATCCTTTTGATAATTTTAGCAGAATTTATAGACTTTATAGACTAACACCAAGACAGTTTCCTGGCTGGCCTATGGCTTTCATACAGCTTTCCCATCCTAGCTCTTTTGCTCATACTAATAATATTCTCT
>NW_003852449.1:11740865-11827193 GCF_000181295.1 Otolemur garnettii | reverse complement strand
AAAAAAAAATAGAAATTATACCATGTATCTCCTCAGACCACAGTGAAAAAAGAAAACTAGAAATCAACTCTAACAGAAATACTCAACTCTACACAAAGTCATGGAAATTAACTTACTGCTGAATGATTATTGGGACAAGGAGGAAATTAAAACTGAAATCATAAGATTCTTCAAAGTGAATGACAGGGAGAACTAGGAGTTACCAAGGGAAGAAATCACTGAGGATGCAAGCAAATGGAAAAAATATATCATATTCATGAATTGGCAGAATCAACATTATTAAAATGCCTGCTACCCCAAGTGATCTACAGATTCAATGCAATCCCCATTAAAATACCAATGTCATTTATTGTATATGTGGAAAGACTAATTAGACATTTCATATGGAGCCAGAAAAGAGAGTGAATAGCCAAAGCTTAAGCAAAAAGGATAAATTGGGAGGGTTCACTTTATCAAACTTGAAGTCATACTATATGCCTACACTAACCAAAACAGCATGGGAGTGCGGAAGAACAGAGACCTTCACCAATGGATCGGAACAGAGAACCCAGATACAAAATTCTCCTCACTTTGCTTTGACCTTTGACAAAGCAGATGATAGTATACACTGGGGAAAAGAATCCTTATTAAGTAAATGGGGCTTGGAAAATTGGACAACACATGTAGAAGATTGAAACAGGATCTACTTCTCTTACCACATACAACAGTTAATTCACAATAAATAACAGACCTAAGCCTAAGGCATGAAACTATAAAAATGATGGGAGCAAATGTTGGAAAAACTGTTCTAGATATTGGCTTAGCCAAAGAATTCATGAATAAGACAGGAAAGGCAATCAGAGGAACAATCTAAATTAACAAATGGGACCTGATTAAGAAGCTTCTACACGGCCAAGGAAACAACCAATAGAGTGAACAGCCAGCCTGTGGAATGAGAGGCAATATTTGCATGCTGTGTACTGATAAAGGGTTGATAACCAGAATCTATAAAGAACTCAAACAAATCAGCAAGAAGACGTCAAGCGATCTCATAAAAAATTGGCAAAAGACATGAACAGAAGCTTTTCAAAAGAAGATAGACTAATGGGCAATAAGCATGAAAAAATGCTCAACATCTCTAATAATCAGGAAAATCCAAATCACAGCCACAGTGAGATATCACCTAACCCCAGTGAGAATGGCTTTTTATCAAAAAATCATGAAACAGTAGCCACTGACGTGGATGCAGAAAGAAAAGAGCCCACAGTGGTGTTGGGACTGTGAACTAGTAAAACCTCTATGGCAAGCCACGTGGAGATGCATTGAAGAACTAAAAGTAGACATACCATTCTATCCATTAATATCAATATTGATGGTATTGGGTATTTAGCCAAAGGGAAAGAAGTCATTTTTTCCAAAAGACACTTGCACGCAAATGTTCATTACAGTGCAATTTGCAATTGTAAACATGTGGAATCTACCCAAGTACCAATCAGTACATGAGTGGATTTTTCTTTCTTTCTTTCTTTTTTTTTTTTTTTTGAGACAGAGTTTCACTATTGCTGTGGCGTCACAGCTCGCAGCAACCTCAAACTTTTGGATTTAAGGGATTCTTTTGCCTCAGCCTCCCGAGAAGCTGGGACTACAGGTGCCCTCCACAACTCCTGGCTCCTTTTTTGTTGCAATTGTTATTATTGTTTAGCTGGCCTGGGTAGGGTTTGTACACTTCTAACTTTGACTCAAATTGTACAAAAGCAATTCATGTAACCAAAACATTTGAACACCTGTACTTCTGAAATTAAAGAAGAAATCCAGAGTCAATTTACTTACTTTCCTTTCATATCCAAAAGGTATCCCATTGATAGCTTAGTAAAAACAAATAATGAAAGTTTACTCTATTAGTATTTTTCAAACTCTGGAGTCATGCAGGCTTGCTTTAGAATTCTACTTGTGTGACAAGCTTTCACTGTGATTGAGGCGGCTGTGTTAATATCCCTGACAGCTGTTTCCTTCTTTGCAAGTGGAAATAAATACCTGTTTCTTTGTGATATTTTAATGAGACAATTGTGAAAAGTGCCTAAGTAAGGGTGATCCCCATGAGTTATTGATTACCATAAAAATAATAATAAAACTAAGCCAAACATTTTGGTTGCCTAAATTAAATTTAGTTCCCCTGGTTGCTCTAGAACAGCTTTATGACTTTGATATTATCTGGGTGTTTTACATCAAAGGATTTATTTGACCTATTTTTCAACTTGTGTAGGAATTTTCTCTCATTTATAGAGATTTTTTTTTTTTTATCAGTTGAAGAAATTCCATGTACTGTGTTTCTGTTGAACTGAATTTCTAGTGATGGTTAAGCTTCCAGTGTGCACGTGTAACTCTGATTGTGGCGTCCCTCCCTCCTGCTCTAGCCCTTTTGAAGGTTAGTTCTCACTGGGATATTCAGGGAAAAAAACCTGTTCATTATCATGCCCAGTTCTAAGTCCATTCTCAGCTTCAGTTACCTTTTCACACTGTACTTTGATGTGGCCTAGGCAGGCAAACATGGATTCGTGCTGGCAAGTCCTTTTACTTCCAACTTTCTGCTCATGATGCTGTGACTGCCTTTGGGACTTAACATGAAAAAGCCCCTTTTCTGTTTTAGTGTTCCTAATTTTAATCGACCACTTGCCGAGTCTCTATGGCTATGCCAGGCTTTCCTGGGTAGTTGGTGTATCTAGTGGAGATTATTATGTAGGAGACACAGAAATAAATAATCAAATCCAGAGATAACACAGCATTTATGAGTTCAGTCAAGATGACAAAAAGATTAAGCTTATTTCAGACTTTATAGATGTACCTTAGACCCTCCCTTTTTGCTTGGTTTTCCAAAACTCCTACATGTAAGTCTCCGTATACCTTTAGAAAATCCCACCCTCTCCGGTGGCTCAGTCTTGCCATAGATACATTCCTTACTCCTACCATGGCAAACAGATATCTCCCAGCAGGCTGTGCACAGGGCTTCAGCTCTCTCCATCTGGCTCCCTGGAGGATGAGGCATACCCTCTGGGTAGGATGGTTCCCTCCAGTGAGGTATACCTACCCCATGCCACTATTTTTTTTTAGCATACAGTGGGTTACTTTCACATAGACAAGCAAAAATGGTAAAACAAAACCCATGTTAGAAACAGACGTTTTCCTTACTGTAGTGGTAACCCAGCAAAACCACCGTCAACAAAGGGGAGAAAATGCCTCTTTTTGTCCTTATGCTGAATGGTGTTAGTGTTTCTTTGTTTTTCCTTCTGTGTTGAGATTATGCCTCAGTCTTTCCAGTCCATGAAAATCAGGAGTGGTCGCAGTGTGGTCCATTGTACTACCTCTCTGTGGACAGCACCTCTTCGCCAAACAAAACTTCACAATCACTTTGGGTATTTAGAGATTTATTTTAATGTCAAATTTTGGATTACTGTAAACAAAAGAATGCTTTATGAAGAATCATTTTTATCCAGGCAATCTCCAGGAAATGGGAAGGATGTTTTAAAGCAGTGGTTCTCAACTTGTGGGCTGTGACCCCTTTGTAACAATGAAAAATACATCCTACATATCAGACATTTACATTATGATTCATTTACAGTAGCAAAATTACAGTTATGAAGTAGCAATGAAAATAATTTTATGGTGGGCAAGGGACTTGAAGAGAAATTTCTCTGAAGAAGACAGGCATACAGCCTACAGACATATGAAAAAATGCTCATCATCCTTAATCATCAGAGAAATGCAGATCAAAACTACTTTGAGACATCATCTAACTCCAATAAGAGTAGCCCACATCACAAAATCCCCAAACCAGAGATGCTGGTGTGGATGTGGAGGAAAGGGAACACTGCTACACTGCTGGTGGGAATGCAGACTAATACGTTCCTTCTGGAAAGATGTTTGGAGAACACTTAGGAATCTAAAAATAGACCTGTCATTCGATCCTACAATTCCTCTACTAGGTATATATCCAGAAGACCTAAAATCACATTGCAACAAAGATATTTGTATCAGAATGTTCATTGCAGCCCAATTCATAATTGCTAAGTCATGGAAGAAGCCCAAGTGTCCACTGACACACAAACGGATTGATAAATTGTGGTATCAATTATACACTATGGAATATTATGCAGCCTTAAAGAAAGATGGAGACTTTACCTCCTTCCTGTTTACATGGATGGAGCTGGAACATATTCTTCTTAGCAAAGTATTTCAAAAATGGAAGAAAAAGTATCCAATGTACTCAGGCCAATTTATAGCTTTCATATGAAAGGAGAAGGGGAAAGGGGATGGGAGGGGGTAGGATGGAGGGAAGGAGGGTAATTGGTGGGACCACATCTGTGGTGCATCTGTAAGATGGAGTACATATGAAATTTACTAAATGTAGAATATAAATATCTTAACACAATAACTAAGAAACATGAAGGCTATGTTAACCAGTTTGATGAAAATATTTCAAATTGTATATAAAGCCAGCACATTGTACCTCATGATTATATTAATGTACATAGCTATGATTTAATTTAAAAAAAGAAAATAATTTTGTGGTTGGGGGTCACCACAACATGAGGAACTGTATTAAAGGGTCGTGGCATTGGGAGGCATTAGGAAGGTTGAGAACCAGTGTTTTAAAGGGAAATAACTTAAAATTTTATCTAACTATCGTCAGTAAAGTTATTAAGGAAAAAGAATAGGGCTCACATGAATATGCTCCTGTAAGCAAGAAAAAAGTGTGATACATCATTGTAGGAAATTCAAAAATTCTGTACTTAGACACATGAAGAAGAAAATAAAAATATATTAACCTCACAGTTACTATATGAAACCACTATCAACATTTTGGTGACCAGTTAGGTCTGCCAAACTATCTATAATTTTTGTATTTACTTATCTAAAAAACTATTTTGATAAATGAACTGTTTTACCATTCAATTATTTAATCTATATTATAATAGATCATGATGATTCTCCCATATGTTACATATTTTTGAGGACTTTATTTTTGACGACTAATAGCATTCTGTAATAATGCATTTAATAAATCAACTATGGTTACACAATTAGAAGGTTTTCAAAGGCTGTTTTACTTTATAAAAATTATTTTTCTGTTTCTAGCTATAATAGTTGACTTGTTAACTTTGGGCCATTTCTTTTGAAATAGAAAATTGTGATCCAATAGGTTTTTGGTAACTAGGCCCCCATATGATTTTAAAACTCCTATGTCTATAGCTAAATTAATAAATCAATAATAAATTTTTGAGAGCAAATTATGGTTCATAGGAGAATTTATTAAAAGAACAACTTTAACTCATGGTGACTTTTTTTTACTAGTAATTTACCCCTTCAAGACACGGAAAAAGTACGACTTATTATAATCTAAACCATTTGTATAAAACTGATATGTGTATGCATAGATGAAGCATCTTTCAATATAAATTGACTGAGAAAAATGTTAGTTGCTTTGATGACAGCAATAATAGAATGTTAAATGCAACACCTCTTTGCTAATGTGATCCGTGGCCTCTGCTGGGTACCAAGTTGGCATTTCCAGCAGATGTCCTTATTACTCTAAGGAATCAAGCACCACAATACAGCCGTGCTTTTAGTAAATGCACATTTTAGAAAAATAAGGACAGAGAATATTTATTGAAGTCTATTAAGTGTTGGGCCTTTCATATGTGTAATTATACTTGATGCTCACAGTGACCATTGTAAGTTGGTGTTATGTTAAGACCAAACAGAGGCTGAAAGAATTTAACGCACTTAGTAGTCACAAAAGAAGTAGGGTGATTGGTGGGACCACACCTATGGTGCATCTTCCAAGGGTGCATTTGAAACTTACTAAATGTAGAATATAAATATCTTAACATAATAACTAAGGAAATGCCATGAAGGCTATGTTAACCAGTTTGATGAAAATATTTCAAACTGTATATAAAACCAGCACATTGTACCCCATGACTGCATTAATGAACACAGAGATGATTTAATAATAATAAAAAAAAAATAGAAAGAAGTCTGTGACAGACCCAGGTTTCTAATTCCGATCTGGCCGATTCAAAGAGCCCATGTTTTTGCTGTCTTTGTGTTCTATGGTATCACAATGAAAATACTGATGCTAGTGACTGTTAATGGGTACAGAATTTACTTTTAGGGTGATGATATATTAAAATTAGATTGCAATAATTACTTGCAATTCCTTGAAACTCCCTGAAGTCAATTTTATGGTCTATGAATTATATCTCAATAAAACTGTTACAGGAATATATAAAACACATGTAGGTTTTCTTTTCAAATGGAGATAGGGTAGGCTTACTCTTCAGAGGATGTAGGAAGACTAGCTACTGTACATCAGGTACCTTGCTTGTCCCAAGAACTGTAGAAAAAAGTGTCCCATTTAAGACAACCACCATCTTAGTGGTGAGGTATTCTCCTCGTGTGTCTTTTTGCAAAGCCTGTACATTTTCCTTGGTCCATTTTATGATTCAGTGAAAATACCCTTCGTGCTCACTAAGTTCCAGCTTGTTCTGCTGTGTCTTTGTTTTATGGCTTTCATTACTGGCAAAAAGAAAAAAAAAGGTTGAGAAAAACATCAGTTTTCTCTTCTCACAGCACTTTATTAATTGCTAATTTTGAAGCCAGCCAGCCTGTGTACTAGATGGAATTGGGCACAGTGGACAACACTTCTTACTTGTTGATCAGCTAAAATTTGAATCCAAAATAAGGAAGATGATGATTTGGGGGGGATTCCTTTGGTACAAAAAAATGGATTTTTCTTAAATTTGAGTTAGTAACATAGGTCTTCACTTCCACAAAACAGTTTAGAAACTAAGAAATATTCTTAGTTTTAGAATGTATATATATGTGTGTATACATTTATATATATATATACACATATATAAATATACAAACTATATAGATATAAAGTTTTGGCATTGCTGCTATTATATTGACTTTGAGAAAAATTAAATATGCATGTGTGTGAGGCTTGTTAATATTTCTCAATTACAGAAGAATTGCATGTAGAATTCTTTTAAGAGGCAAACTATCTTCACACGTTGATAATGAGTCTCTGCATAGAGCATTTCAGAACAAGGTACTCATTCTCCCCAGGTCTCATTTTCCAAATGAAGCCCTGTATTAGCTCATCCTGCAGATCCTTTCCAGCTCTTTGATTATATGACATTGCCTAGCACACAGAGGCACACCTGCAGTCCTCCCGAGAGTTCCCCAGAATCATTAATGATTATTCATGGTGAGGGAAGCAGAGGTAACATTGACTCTGAAAGCCGATTCTTCTCACTGTACAAGTGCACTCTTGTGTTACAGTGTTCTTGTACATGAGAAATGCCACCTGCCAGTGCTCGAAGGTCTCAGAGCACAAGGGATCCACTCACTGTCCTTCAGGTTAAAATGTCTCCTGCCACCCAGCACAGTGTCCCTGGGGGGAGGCCTAGTATCAATGCTCATTTTGATGTCTTGGAGCTTTTACTACAATGTTTATAACAAATCCTGGATGTCTTATTTTTTTTGTTTTAATTATGGGCTATTTTAAAGAAAAAAGTTTGAAGGTCATTATAAATGACACAGATTTTTAGTGGAGTTCTTCAGGAAAAGAAGAGTAGATTATCTGAAAGGGAAAAATATGTGTTAGCACTACACAGTAGAGAGAAATTATAAATGATTCTGCGAGTCACAAAAAAGCTTTGGTTCCTGGTCTTTTTATTTTTGCCATTGTAGAACCTATTCATTGTTAGCAATAAAAATTATTCATGAATTCTCCATTAGCATAATAATTGGAAGTCTAATTTGGGGTGATATTTTAAGTTAAATTTATTCTTAATTAGAGAGATGAAATTAAGGATAGATTAATATATTATTTTAAAAAGAAATTCAGAATTTTTAATAGCCAGAGTAGCTAACAACGTAAATGCCCATTGAATGGATAAAGCAAGGGTGATATTATATGTAGAATGTTATACAGATCATATAACAGACATACAGTATTATTCAGCTTTGAAAAAGGAAGGAAATCCTATAGTATGTGGCTGTGTGGATGAGCCCGGAGGATGTTAATGCCAAGTGAAATAAGCCAGTCCCAGGACAGAACTGTATGGTCCTACAGATATCGGGGATGAAAAATAGTCAAATCTACAGAAACAGAGTGAATAATGGTAGCTCGGGCTGCGTGTGTGGGGGGGCATAGGGAATTTTTTAATAGGTATAAAGTTCATTTATGTTAGGTAAATAAGTTCTAGATATATGCTGTACCACACAGTACCTATAGTTAACCTATTGTTTGTGCACTTAAATTGTTAAGAGGGTAGATCTCATATTGAGTATTCTTAACACACACAGACACAAAAACACACACACAAATATAACAAAAAGAACCCCAACAAAACAAAGGACACAAGAAACTTTTGGTAGTGGTGGGCATATTTATAACTTTGAGAATGGCAATGGGTGGAATGGATGTGTCCAAACTCATCAAATTACAGTTTTTTATATGTCAATTATACTTCAATAAAGCTGTTCATAAAAACAAATTTTCTTTTAATCCTATTCTTTTTATTCTGATTCCTAGGATAGCTTGGCCAGGACTGGGAGGAATCAAGGGAAAAATAAGGGGGAGTCACTTACTGCGGGCTGAGCAAAGTTTCTGGGGACTAGTTTCTGGGGACTTCACTTTAGTTGTTAGAAGTACTTTGGACTAATTATATTCCAAATTATTGCTGCGTAGAATTTCAGGAGTTTAAAAGAACCATAAACCAATAGCAGTGAACTGAAAAGTCACCATTTTGAACCTAAGAATATCCTAGATTCACAAAGACTTTCTATACTTTTATACCTTACAGTTTTTATTTTTTTCCTAGTATAAAAGTAATATATGTATCCACGGACAAATTTTAGAAAATACCAAATATATGGAGATAAGAAGATAAAAAATGGTTCTTGCTCATACTTGGTATTTTCCATTCAAACTATGATAGTCTTGGAATCAATTTTGGTACTATGTGAATCTAGCAGATATTTGTGAGGAATTTTAACCAAAACACTAATGGGAGATAATTCTGCAGAGGTTGCATAAAAAAATGGTTCACTATCCAGAAAGAAACTTGTTTACAGCTGATGAAATGTATGTGATGTTGCCTGGCTTGTTGGTGCTCTGAGCCTTGGAGAGTTCAGCCTGCTGGGTTGCTGGCTTGGGAAAATTAGATGCAGGTAATGGGCTTTGTGTTGCAAGACAGGCAAATACCTTGACCCTATTCTGTGGAAAACAGAAAACAATATAGTATTGTAAAAATGAGTAAAGGATAGATATTGGTAAGCTGTTTGCAGGACAAGAGTTATAGGCAAATCCAGAGATGTTGTCCTGTATGCAACTTAGTTTTCACCAGCTGCACTGCGTATCGGTCACACCTCATGCACATTCTCAGATTTCTGTGTTCTCACATTTTCATCGCCATGGGTTGCGTGGTCCACCTCAGTCGTCGCTGCAGGGACACTCCCCATGCAGCCTGAGTGACTCTAGTCTGAAGCCAGCAACCATTTATCCCGAGTCACCGACATTCCCAAAGCATTAAATATGCAATTTGTACAAGTATTCTGTGGAGCATAAAAGAACACTAGAAGAGGCAGGAGAAATCTTTATGAAGATTTAAAAGTTTAATAGGATTTTTTCAGATGCAAAAACTAGGAGAGGTTGGTGTGGAGAAAAGATCCGCTACACTTCAAAGAGGAAGTTGTGGCAATAATCCTGGCAAGAATGAAATGAAAAACTAAGGCAGCTGCTTTGGAAATGGAACAAGAGAATTATTTGAGACGCAGTTTTCGGTAGAATTGACAGCCTTGATGAATTGAAAGGATGTAACAGGGTGAATGAAGGTAGGAAAAGGAACAGCGTCTGATTTAGGTGATGATGTGGGTGATAAAACTACTAGCCATGGTAAAGAATTCAGACAGAGAATTCGTTAGTGGTGGTAATGTTGTATGATCTGTCTTTGATATTTTGCATTTGATGCACCAATGCCCATAAACAAGTGCAACTCTACGGTGGGCCATTGGGCTACAGATACGGGATTCAGGGAAAAATCTAGAGGTAGAGGTGTTGATTTACAGTTAATTGGTAGTTGGATCTATGGGCCTGGAAGAGATAACCCAGAGGAAATATAAGAAGGGACTAGAACCGTGGATGGACCTTAGAGTAACACTAATATTTGGAATAGGAGGAGAGCAAAGAGAAAGTGAAAATAAGAAGAGAATGAGAAAATATTCAGTCACAGAGACTAACAAAAATGGTAGAAATGGTGGTGTTCAAGGGAGTCTAGGGCCTGGTTTCCATAATGAATTCTAATATTTTAAGGCTAGCAGGAGTTGCTTATGGAGAGCAATTATTCCGAGTTCCTGGAAGAACGTATCAGATGTCTATTGGCACTTAGGAAGACCACCTATAATGACATTATTTTCTTAGATGCTTGAGTGGTATAAACAAGTTGTTTCCATCAATCCTATATACTGTCTGTGCTGGTGATTGGGAGCTTCCCTGTGTTACATTCATATCATTTTTGGAGCATTCAGTAAATATTTATGGAGTGCCCACCCGTAATACAGATGAGATCCACTAGTGAACTAAAAAGGAGCTACTATTCAAGAGGCAGAATGTAAAACATTCATATAATTTTTTTAAAGGTGCTAAAGTGCTATGGGAAAACTAAAAAGGGATGAGCAGGATCCGACATATAGTTAGGGAGAAAGGTTTGGGGCTGGGCAGGTGCTTTTGATAAACAGCATGGGGGACCTGGCTGAGTAAATGAGGTTGATCAAACACATTTGACAGAAGTGACAGGGTTAGCCAAGTGGCTGCCTGAGGGAGGAGCATTCCAGCAGAGGAAAACACAGCCAATGCCCAAGGTAGAAGGATGTTTGCAGGGTTTTAGGGACCAGAAGGAGGCTACTATGGGTACAAGCGAAGTCAGCAAGGAAGAGCAAAGTGGAAACTAAGGTCAGGCAGATTGCACTGGGGATTGTATGGCTTTTATTAGCCCTTATGAGACAGAATCATTTGCAGGTTTTAATCAAAGTGGGGGTCTGATGGACTTGCACTTTAAAACAATGGTCCCTAGCCTTTTGGTACCAAGGACCAGTTTCATGGGAGGCAATTTTTCCACTGACCGAGGGTGGGGGTGATGTGTTGGGGCTGTTTTCAGGATGATTCAGGTGCCTTAGATCTCCACCTCTGCTCATTAGATTCTCCTAAAGAGTGGGGAACCGGGACCTCTCACATATGCAGTTAACAGGTGGGTTCCAGTGCCTGTGAGAATCTAATGCCCTACTAATGGGACAGGAGGTGAAGCTTAAAAGGTTATTTGAGCAACAGGGAACAGCTGTAAATATAGGTGAAGTTTTGCTCACTTGCCCACTGCTCACCTCTTGTTGTCTGGCCTGATTCCTAACAGGGCTACAGAGAGGTAGTGCTTTGTGGCCTGGAAGTTGGGGACTGCAGTTTTAAAAGGCGATTCTGCTGCTGTATTAAGAACAGATTTAGGCAGATGTTCTAGAAGTAGGAAACCTAGGGAAAGATTAAAAGGTGAAAGATGGTGGTTCATCCCAGATGATTACTGAAGAGGTCAGCCCGTTAGTGAAGTGATAAGAAATGGATATATTCTGGATATATTAGGAATAATCTATAGCATTGGGTTTTTATGAAATGATAATCTTGTATAGTAGTTAGATCCACAAAACATTTGACAAAATATGAAAAGATATTTTGTAAGGTATTGTAATCTAATACTAATATGTTCCAGTAAGAATTACTGTAAGAATTAATTTCCCCATGTAAATTTAAAATTTCTGCCTATTAGTATTATACTTTTCCCAAAGGTTTTGAATGGAATATGCCCTCAAGTTTCTTTGCTCTCACACAGATTCTGGATTTCACATCTCTGAGTATTCAAGTACTATGATATCCTATCTGGGTTATGTTGGTCTTGCTGGTATACTTTGCATGTTATAAACTGTAGAAAATTTTAATTAAGTGCCTATAAATTCTGAGGCATGTAGCATTATATTATTATTGGCCCAAACCTTTGTGGGAGGAGGCCCTTATGAATGTGAATTGGGTTCATTTAAGAGGCACATTTGGAGAACTTCATAAATATTAATTGAAATACACGCGGTTCAAGAAAATTACAATTTTCCTAGTTTGAGCAAATAATGGAGTTCTGCACCAATGTTGATTTTAGTCATCAGATTTAAGCTCTCCTCAAGAGATCGTGTTAGAAGGCTCTTCTGTTTAGGGGAGATACGGGTGCCATCTTTAATTGTTCACTTATCTTTTAACAGCATCTTTGCTGCCGGAGGATGCTGTGTTGGGTAAAAACAAATAAGCGTGATAAGCAAACCTTTAATCGAATAGTTTGCTTAGTTTGTTTTACTAAATAAAAAATTGTAAAAATCTTGCTTTGGGGTAACATTCTAAATGTATCAGAGGATAAACCAAATGAACTGCATGCCCACACACATAGACACACATGCACGTGTGCACTGCCCCCTCAAGCCATAGCCTCAGCTGGTAAAGCTAAGCTCAGTGTAGCTATTACTTTTGTAGACGTTATAGAACATAGTTAAGTAATGGTAAATAATGGAATAAACTGTCCTGTAGTTCACCTGTGGCTCAGTTGTTACTTTTTCCATAAATATCCTGGAACTGTCTCTTTGATGAAGGGCAGTAACAGATGTACCACGTTTTTACAATTGAAAGTGGCTAAGTGAATGAATAGGCATTACATTTCTTAACTATGGAGCATATTTTTATTATAAGTAGATTCTTTCAATTATTGGCTTACATTGTACTTCTGGAGACGGATATTGTGGTAGTACTTTTGTCAAATAATTAATATAAAACTTTTCAGTTAATTTTTTATTCACACATGTTGTTTTGCTTGGTTGACAACATTCTTTCATAATAAAGTAAAAAACAGAGCTGTTTACGAAACACGACTGAAGATCCCCGCTCTGCCCCTACGAGAGCAGCAGGACTTCGCTCCTAAGTAGACGGTCATTTTTTAACAGGACACCCTGAGAAACCTCTTTATACTGGAAAGCAGACACTCTCCAGGGTATGTCGTTTTGAAGGAAATGGATGGCCGGACTGCTCAGCATCAGAATAATGGTTACTGGAAGGTGGCAGTGAACCAGGAGGGAAGAAGAGAGGATCAGAAACACAGTAACAAGTGGAGGGGAGTAAGGAATGTGTGGATTAGGGGAAGGATTTCCAGCAAAGGGGTGGTTAAAGGACTGCCATGTTCAGCTCGTGGTGTTCCACATCAGCAGCTGTGATCCCCAGCAGAAGCCTCCCTCACATGTTACCTGGGGCGGACCCTGCCATATGCACATAGTTCTTGACTGAACGGTGTTTTGACAAAGGGTTCCATGTCAGAGTTGGTCCTGAGCAGAGAGGAGAGAATGAGTATGTTGGGTGGAACACAAGTAACGGTGAGAATTTAACAGGAGAAGAAATCAGAGTTAGAGGTGATAAAAGCAAGCAGCATTGCAAACTTGTCAACATTCTGCATTAGCGCCTTGGTCTTACCCCT
The DNA here is from genome assembly GCF_000181295.1 of Otolemur garnettii. Lineage (NCBI taxonomy): Eukaryota > Metazoa > Chordata > Mammalia > Primates > Galagidae > Otolemur > Otolemur garnettii. The sequence continues at coordinate 11,813,598 of NW_003852449.1, read as the reverse complement.
GGATATAGGGAAATATGGAGATGGGGTCAGAGAAAATCATAGAATAACCTGCGGCCTCAGTTAACATCTGGATTATGCTTCCTTTGACTCTGCACACAAAAGGCATTTCCTTCACATTCAGCAAGTATAAATAACTAGCTTCAATGTTGAGGACCTTGGTATAACTCTCTTCATGGAGGCAAGTTGGCATTCTGGGCTCCTTAGAGTCTGGGAATATAGTAGAAAATCTCTGACATTTAAAACATTTAAAATTCTAAAAGAAAAGCTGACTAGCTTCTTATGATAAGGTGACATGAACTAACACATCTGTCAGATATCTCCTCTGTAATAGAATTATATCCGCTCAGTTGATAATTCCTTAATGGAATCTGCCGCTGATCAGAAGCTCTGATTAGTGGTTAGATGTCTCTGATGGAAAGAGAGGAAGAAAATACTTATTAAACATTCCATCTCTATTTCTGCTTTTTAGCCCTGGGTTGAGGTGAATGCTCTCATTCCGAAGCCATCTGTGTTTCTTGAGCAGCAGATGAGAGTGCAAAACTGCAGTGAAGGTAAAGGCGTCCTGATTTCTAAAGTCGGTCCCTTGAAATGAGCGTCTGTGGCTCAGTGCTCTTGTGATTATAGCCAACAAAACCCTCAACAGAGGCGTCTATAAATTTGTAATGATGGAAGCAGACACCTAGGCCTTGAAGGGCTTTCAGGTACCCTGGTACAGTTCAAGGAGGACAGTGTTCCCCCACTAAGACGACAGCCGGGGAGGGTCTCCAGGGCTGTAATTTCCTGTCCAGTCACTGGCAAATAAGGATTTGTCCTCAGCTTAAACCTGAGATCTCAGCCAAACCTCCCTTAGACTTCTCTCCATGGGGAATTGTGCAATGTATATTGTCTTTGTGTCAGCCTGTGTGTTTTTTCAATTATCATTGTTAAAAAGTATAGTTCAGTATCAAGCTTTTTGAGTTTATTTATTTATTTTTTGAGACAGAGTCACACTACATCACTCTTGGTAAAGTGCCACGGCGTCATAGCTCACAGCAACCTCCAACTCTTGAGCTTAAGCAATTCTCTTGCCTCAGCCTCCCAAGTAGCTGGGATTACAGGTGCCTGCCATAACACTTGACTGTTCTTTGTTCCAGTTGTGATTGTTGTGTTAGCTGGCCCCAGGCTGGGTTTGAACTTGCCAACTTCGGTGTATGTGGCTGGTGTTGTAACCACTGTGCTGCAGGTGCCAAGCCTTTTTGAGTTTTTTGAATCGAAATTTTATGTAGTGACTTTAAACACTATGAAAGAGCTAGAAGGGGTGAGGTTGGCTTAGGAAAGATATCTGGTCCCAGTTTTTATTAACTAACTTGCAATGAGCACCTACTGTATATAGAAGTTGCAAGAAGACGCACAGTGGTATTTCTTCCCTCTGAAATGCGACCTCCTTGAGAATAACATCATCAAATTGTATCCCCTTGCCTGATAGAGACAAGGTGTTCCCTGCATGTTAAATGAATGAGGGACTTAGGGAGCTGGACCTCTAGGGACTTAGGGAGCTGGACCTGGACAGAAGAGGAGGAGGAGCAAATGTTGGAGAGGAGGAACTGGGGAAGGCCACGGGCTTTGGCTGGAGCCAGTGACTGCGACCTTGACTCTGAGGTTCTAAGTGCACCCTGTGGGCCATCTAGGCTATGTCGCTAGGCTAGCTAAAGGGGAGCCATTTAGCTTCCAGTGTGCTTTTGGCTTTTTCTATCTTAAAATTTTTAGGAAAAAACCTGCTGCTTGTTTACACAGCTGCCAGGCCACCTTCTCAGGTGGCTGGCGCCTGATGCACCCACCTCTTCTCACCAGCACTTGCCTCTCTTTTTATGTTCTTAGGTGGTGGTGGCCGAACCTGTGTTTAGTAACAAATACCTTCGTCTCGTGAGTGAATAATTCATCACCTCAACTGGGTACTTTATACTAGTTCTGAGAGCTCTTAGCTATGATTCCTGCTGATATATACAAATTCTGTATCAAATCAGAAATGAGTGCTGAATGAGTCACTTCTCTGTGTTATGAGGACTTTAAAAGAACTAAATATATATATATTTTGCAGTTTTTGGCTGGGGCTGGGTTTGAACCCGCTACCTTTGGCATATGGGGCCAGCACCCTACTCCTTTGAGCCACAGGTGCCGCCCTAAAGAACTATATTGTAATTCATAATTTTTAAAGTTTCTCTGATTATCTCTTTTAAGATATGTTCATGGAATCATAGATAAAATTCCTAAAAATGATCCTTGAAATCAGAAGATTTGACTTTATCACTAATTAACAAGAAATGTCTGACCTGACATCCTGCTGGTGTTTTTGGAGGATCAGAATGTAGTAAAGTTGTGTTTTAAACCATAAGGTACTGTAGAAATTCAGAGCTTGAATTTTATAAAGCAGTAGTTAAGGTCCTGTTCATTGAAATCAGATTCTGGATTTGAGTTCTTTTTTCCCCATATATTTATTAACTTACATCTTTGGGCATGCCACTCCATCAGTATTTCATTGTCAGATACCTGCTATGTGCTCAACAGATAATACTTATATTATTTTTAATACTATAATATTTTATTGATTTTATAGTATTATACTGCAGCAGATTTTAATGCCAATATATTCCATAAAGTTATAAAAATAACTGTTGATACACACACATATATATATGCACATAAATAATTTTGGGGGGTGGCAAGTGCGTTCGGGGTAAGTGGTCTTGGAGATGCGTGTCAGGTGATAAATGATATGATATATTAAAAAAAGTGTAATTGACTTATAAAGAAGAATAAAAAATCTTTCTCATTAGAAAAAAGTTACATTCAATTTTTCCTAATAAGGAGTAAAGCAGAACTCCTCTACAGTACATAAACTAACAATCAAATAAACTAAAAATCAAACCACATAACTTAGCATCTTTTTGGTACTTAGTGACTTTAGGAAAGAAGTTTAGAGTGACAGCCAAGTTATCCTACCTTCCCACAACAAGAAGGTCGTGAAAGAATCCAGTGAATATAAGCAGGATAACTCTGACACGGACCAGCGCTGGTGTCCAGAGCCATTGCTATTCCATATCCCGCCCACCACTTGACCACGGTGTGGTCAAGGCCACAGGGGTCTGGGTGCGGCACAACATGGTTTATGAAACTGCCAAAGAGGAAAAACAGCTGTGCTTGGGGAAGGTCTTGGATAGGAGGAAGGCTGGAGAGAGGAGGGTCTTGTTTGACCAGGAGCCCATGGTCCTGAAGACCGTTATTTAGGTTGCTGTGGGTATCTGCACACATGTGTGCTCGGAGGTGAAGGGAGGCAACCTGAGTCATCCCGGAAAGCCGTGTCAAGTGACGACTGTTTCATATGTCATGGCTTTCCAGCAAGGAAAGACAGAGGTCAATTGTTAGTCCTCAGCCGTGTCAAGTACAGCAGGTGTGTGTTAAGGGATAGTGTCGATTCATAGAAGATTTGATAAAACGTTCATGACTTTTATCCAGAACTTTTCCAAAATTACAAAAGCCAAATTTTATAGTTATTTTGCACAGTTAAACTTGAGAGGTGTTTAGCTAATGTAAAGTGGCGACTGGGGAGAATTTTCCATTGGAGACGTTGCCCTTTTAAAATACGAGTAACCACTTTGCCTGTCTGAGATCTCCGCCGTTGCCTCTCTGGTTTGCCTCTTAAGGGAAGATGAGTCTAATTTTTCCTTCTTAGCCTCTCCATTTCCTCCTTCCCTCTCTCCCCTGCCCCCAGTAATTATTTTGGCTTTAAATGTTGAGTTTATGTTCAGTGTTCAAGGTGCCTTGGAGTGTTCAGCATCATTAAATCATGATACCTGCCCCAGCTTTGCTGTGCTCGAGACAGAAAGATAGGAAAACGTCTAATAGTGTAGTGGGATAAAGGGTTTCCAGTGATTAGGACCGTGTGTTCTAGAATCCCAGCAGAGGTGGGAGCTGAAGTTCACTGAAGGCTGCATGAGGAGAGGGCATTTCAGGGAGAGGAAGTTCAAGGTCTCAGGATTGGGGTATCTATTTGTCATTTTGTGTGTTTGGAACACAGACTGTGCGTGGGAGTGTGCAGCCGCTGAAGGTGGGTGAGTGCGTAGCTAATGGTTTGATGTTTTATCCTGGAGCTGGTAGAGAGTAATAAGAGGTTTTTAAGCACTCAGGGGGCCGTCTCATTTCTTTCCACTGCTTTAACCAGCATCCCTAAGTTAATTATTCCCAAATCTTCACCTGTAGTTCTGACGTTCTTAAACATCGTAATTGTATTTTAAACTGCCGACTTGCTCCTGCACACGTCGTCCCACTGGTACGTCCAGGTCAGACAGACTTACTTTGTCCCTTGGGTTCTCCTCCACCTGTCCTCCCTTCCGTGTGTAATAATGTCACCTTTCTCCAAATCAGTTGGACAGGGACACCTTCCACTGCCCTCTTGACTTCCGTTTCCCCATAGTTCATTGTTCATCAAATACCATCAGTTTTGCTCCTGAACAAAATTTACTTCACACCCACTTTCCCACTCGTGTTCCCGCTGCTGTTTCCACGTGGCTCAGACTCCTGTGCTTTTTCATCTGTGCCTTCGCAATTTCTAGAAGAACAAATCTTGTTTACTTTCTTCTTTTGCATTATCCTTCCTAATACATTCTGACTTCTTGTCAGATGTAGACACTCCTTGTGCCACCATATTGCTTTTTAAAGACTTCTTGACACATGGTATCTTGCGTCATGCTGAAATTATCCTTTTAATAGTTCATACATTATTGGTGGAGTGCATTAGTCTCTTACTGCTGTATAGCACATTACTCCAACATTTTAGCGGCTTTAGATAACACACACTCATTGTTTCACAGTGCCGTTAAGCCAGAAATCCAGATGCAGATTAACCAGGTCTTAAGGTCTCTCACTAGGTTGCAATTAAGATGTCAGGGGTTTGTAGTCATTACTGGGGTTCAAGTGTGATGGGATCTGCATCTGAGCTTACTGAGGGTCTTAGTTTTTCCTAAGCTGAAGGTTTTCCTCCATTCCTTGCCAGGTGGGTTTCTTCAGAGCACAGCCTCTAACACTTAAGCTCTTGCTTCATCAAAGTAGCAAGAGAAGGGAGACAAAGAGAAACAAAGTCATAGTCTTTTATAATTGACCTTGGAAATGACTTTCCATCACTTTGCCATATTTTTTAGAAGCACATCACTAAGCCCAACCTACATTTAAGGAGAGTCAGTTACGCAAGGGCGTGAGTACCGGGAGGCTGATTGCCACGTGCAGCATTTATAATTGTACTCCCAATCTCTCTAACACCTTATCCATCACAGGGCTTTAATAATCATTTGCTGATTGAAAGACAGCGTCTAGTTTGCAACTCAGGTTTAGGCTAGTATTAATACTTTTATTAACGTACACATGTGATTAAAATAGGTTGACCCCTTAGAAATTTTTTTTTATATAGTTATAAACATATGTTGAAAAATGAAAAGAAACTAAATAGTTCATTTGGTCATCTGGGTCTTCAAATGAAGGAAGCCCAAACAATCATTTAAAATTATCACAAGATGCTAGGGAGAAAGGGGGAGAGGATAATATCATAGAAATTACTCATGGTAACGCTTTCTCTGAATTTCATTTGCAATCAACGCAAGGTATGTTGTACAAAATCAGTTCCCAAAAAATCCCATTTTGTTGATATTTTATGTTTCTTAATTTTGTGTATTAAATGTATACTTAAATATTTAAAAATATAAGGCAGATGCCAAGTTTGAAGAGACAGTCTTTATAAAGATTTATAGATTTGAGATTATGATGGTTTTAAAATTTAATTGTTTATAAACAAAGATTTCAGAAAAATATGCTTTTCTTACATTAGTTGAAAATAGGTAACTTTTCAGATCATCTTTATGAGCAAAAGGATATTTGGATAGGCATTATAGGCTTAACTTTCAGGAACTATTATTGTATTATAGCTACTTTATTTTATAATTCAGAAATATTATACTTTGACTCCAATAAATTATTTTCATATGCCTTTTCACAGTTATAAACAGATTAAAAGAACATAATGTGAAAAGAGAATAAATTCTGTCAGAAATATTTCTGGTTTAGCTTGAGGTTTTATTCATTACTTAGGTCAAAATAACCTTAGCTTTATCTTCTTAATGTTTGTATTATCTATTTTTGAGATGTTTGAGATAGAAAGAATAAAGCTTAAGTTCCCGGGAGCAGCCAAATAATTGCACTTTGGATTTGTAAAATTCTTTCTTTTTAAGCTGACAACAGTGATGACACATTTGCATTTGAGGTTGGCGACATAAATTTGGGAAATTTGGAAGTTTTCTAAATGAATAAAAGTTGTGAATTAAAGAGAAAGAGAAAGATAGTAGTCTTTTTTTTTTTTTTTTTTTTGAGACAGAGTCTCAGTAGGTTGCCCTCGGTAGAGTGCCATGATGTCACAGCTCACAGCAACCTCAAACTCTTGGGCTTAAGTGATTCTCTTGCCTCAGCCTCCCAAGTAGCTGGGGCTACAGGTGCCTACCACAACGCCTGGCTGTTTTTTTGTTGTAGTTTTTTAGCTGTCCCGGGCCAGGTTCGAACCTGCCACCCTTGAAGTATGTGGCCGGCATCCTGCTGTGAGCTATGGGCACTGCACAATATTAGTCTTTTTAAAAATATTATTTGAATCGTTACAAAGCAAATTATTTTTCAGTAACACATTACTTAATCAACTTTTAAAAAATATTTATAAATTTCTTCAAATACATTCTTTCCCAAGTTCTCTCATCTTCAGGTGTGATTTTTAATGAATATTTTAAATTCTGTTTAATAATATGTTAAGAAGTTCTATAACCAGCCTAATTACAGATTTCCATTTTATTTCCTTTCTTCAATTTAAGCTTCATGATCAAGCCCATTGGAATTTAAATATTGGAAAGGTAGTGTAAAAATAAATTTTAAATTGTTTTTTGATAACACCAGTTTTGCCACATTCTAAATGTTTATAATGAAAGATTCAGCACAATGTCATATACAAATGAATTTTTAGGTTTCTTTCAGGAAAGGGAAAACTTTTCTAAATATCAATAATTTCATGATTACTAAATGTTCAATATATTGGCTTTCAGGTTATTTTATTTATTTATTTTTTTAGACAGAGCCTCAAGCTGTCACCTTGGGTAGAGTGCTGTTGCATCACAGCTCACAGCAACCTCCAACTCCTGGGCTCAAGCGAGTCTCCTGCCTCCACCTCCCAAGTAGCTGGGACTACAGGCACCCGCCACAACACCCAGCATTTTTTTGGTTGTAGCCATCATTGTTGTTTGGCGGGCCCAGGCTGGATTCCAACCTGCCAGCTCAGGTGTATGTGGCTGGTGCCTTAGCCGCTTGAGCCACAGGCGCTGAGCCAGGTTATCTTTTTATATACTACATTTTGATGAAAAGCAGAGGTCTTATTAATTAATTTCTTGACATAAAAATTGGTTTCTCTGCAACTGTTCTGGCCTGACTGTACTTCTGAATTGCAGTTATTTCAACGCCACTTTTTATAAAGGCAAAAGTTGAGTAACTTGACTTCCAAAAGGAAGTGAACATGATAAGTGGTTTTACATGTGAATACACCCCGAGCCTCATTGAATTCATGAGAAAAAGGAAAAAAAAAGTTGATTTCAAAATGTGGCTGCTCTTACCTAAAATTGTTTAGTTGTGAAAAAATTATACTTCAGTGGATAGGATCTAAAGTTGCTCCGTGGTCCCTGATTCCTGGTGTTCACGCCCGTAGGTGACCCCTCCCCTAGAGAAGGTGGGAACTGTGACTTCCAAGTTCTGGCATTCATGCAAACATGGCAAGATATATGTGATTGCGTGGTTGTTATGGAGCACCTGTTTTGCTGGAGTCTCACACTTCTTTTTTTGACTGTGAAGAGAGAAGTTACCATGGGTGAGGCTGCCTGTATTGGGAGACCCAGAGAGGGAAGAACTGAGGGTCCTACGAGCTGAGGGTTCTGGTCAACAGCCAGCAAGAAGGGAAAACCTCAATCCTGAAACTGTAAGGAATGGATCCTTCAAGTCAGCCTTACGTGACACCACAGCTCCTGTCATCAGCTTAGTTGCAGACGGATGAGAATCTGTATAGAGAGGACCCAGAGTTAAGCCATGGCCAGACCCTGACCTGATAGGAACTTAAATAATAAATGCATGATGTTTTAAGCAGTTATATTATTTTATTATTTGCTATGTAGCAATAAAACCCTAATACATATGTCTGTATTGAAATCTACATCATGTCTGTATCTCTCTCTCTGTCTACATCTAAAAGGCATCTGTATTGTCAGGGTTCTGCAGAGAAACAGAACCAACAGGATATCCCTGTCTGTCTATCTTTCCATTGAGAAATGTATTTTAAGGAATTGGCTGACATAGTTGTGGAGGCTTGCCAAGTCCAAAATCTAGTGGGGTGGGCTGGCAGGCTGACCACTCGGGGGAGATTTATGGTTCTAGTCCAAAGGCAGTGTGCAGGCAGAGTTCCTTCTTCCTTCAGGGAGGTCATTTTTTGTCCTATTAAGGCCTTTGATGGATTGGATGAGGCCCACTCACATCCTGAAAGGCTCAGAGGCTACCAATTTATTCTCATGCAAAAAACATCTTCACAGTAACTCCGGAATAATGCTTGACCAGATACCTGGGCATTGTGGCCCAGCCAGGTTGACATAGAAAATTACCCATCAGAACATCTCTTGAAAGGGATGTGATCTGGAAACCTCTCTGCATGTGTGCTATGTAGGTAACAACAGCAAATAAATGAATGGAAAATCAGAGCCCGCAAATTAAGATCACTCCAAAAAGTACTATGCATTCCACCTAACATAAACGAAGCTGATGTTTCTATAAAATAAAAACTGAAATATGTGATTTTATATAAGTCTCTACATGTAGATAAAATGAAATAATGGAAGGAAATTTTAAGGCAATGGTGCGAAAAAGCAGTGCTGGTTGGAAATAAACAATTGTAAGATAACAAATCTAAGTGGAAGGAAAGAATAACAGAAATCATGAATGTGATTGATTAGATTCAGCTGATTATGGAATAATAAACAAGAGAATAGTAAATGTAAAATCAGATTACTTCTCATTGTTTGGACCCAAACTACCTGTATGAATGCATTTCAGGGTAAGAATTCTGCCATCTTTCTGCTGCCTTGCTCATTTAGAAACCAGTTTAATTTGGTTCCATATGAGGTGTGTATATCTTGGTGTATTGGAAATTGGAGTTTGGAAATAAGTTTTGGTGTTCTATAGCCAAGGGCTGAATCTTGTGGAATTTTGTTGATGTTAGTCCTGCTATTGGGTTGTGGCTCCTAAACACTGCCCTGGATAGGTCAGTTGTGTGACTGTTGGGCTGGGGTCTGTAGACTAACTGGGGCCTTATAACCCCCTATTCTGTGTCTTTAGGATGTGCTTTTGAAGAGTGTGAAAGGTATAAAGACTCTTCCCGTTCTGAACTTCAGCTGGAAACTGAGCACCTGTTGGTTCTTCTCATTGGTTCCAACCCTTGTTCAGGGTTCTGTTGCTTTTGGTTATCCTGGTTGATGCCTTCCGGGAACTGGACTGACTTTTTAATACTGTATAGAATTAGTTTCCACCCCTCTTCCCACATCAGTCCTTGCTGGACTCTGGGGACAGTGGCTTGTTCCCATAAGTCTGCTTTCCTACCGGGTCTCTTCCCTTTGACTCCCGTAAACCTTGTGGCCAGTGCTATATGAGTCCCTCATCCTGGAAACCAGTATGAGGGACCCATCTTCTGGACCATCAAAATACAAAGGAAGACTTATAACAAATGTTGTATTTTATGTAATCTTTTTTCTTAGCCTCTTGGTTTATGAATCCAATGGTTGGAATTTAATCATTGGAACTTGCACTTGAAATAATGTGCATTCCAATGCCTTTCCCAAATAAAAAGATTAAAATTGGTTCTCCTGAAAGCATTCTTGGTCTATGGCATTTTCCTCTCAAAACCTTTAATAATGACACAGTGTTAGTTGCTGAGATGTGATGTGACCTCTGTCTCCTGCTGTGCTTCTGTTTCTTTCTGGAATGCTTTTTGCCCATTCTTTCACTTCCCCAAACTCACTCTCTCTCTTCTACCCTTCTGCTTCTTGAGGTCCTTAAGGCTTTTTTCGTTTTTCGATTTCTCCATGAAACCTTTCCTGATTCCCTTAAGTAAATGGTACTCTGTTTTTTTTTCAAAGTTGGGTTCATAGCTTGGTTTCTTCTTCTCTATGATACTTCTCTCCATCTTTCCTGGTAGTGGTTGTTTCTTTTCTTCTTTATTAAATCATAGGCTATTGGAAGGCAGAAATTGGGCTGTTATGAGGTCGAAGTTACTTGGACTCTGGATCAATACCTTGCACACGTAATATGTAGTGAACAGACATATCTTAGATTACAGTGAATTAACTCATTTAGCCACGGTTGAGACCCTGTTATCTTAACAAAGAGTTTCCATCACACTTGGCCATGAAAGAGTTTTCTTTTGTACTTTTTGTGTCAGAAGGAGAAAATAAAGGTAAGATGGTGACTTTTCCATAAAGCTAAATTTATTCAACTGAAAACTTTTTATTTTGTGTTACTGCCCTTTCAACTTGTTGAAAATTTAAATTTCCCTTTTAGTGTGAGAACTGTTGCTTGTTAGATGAATAAAGCTTTAGAATTAGAGAGACGTTGGTCTCTCCAGTTTTTGAAAGAGATTCTTTTATTTTTTATTGGTCTGTGAAATTTGAAGTTTTGTGGGACTTCTCTTCTAGGGTGTCAAAGATATCTTGTTATTCCAAGATAACAAAACAAAATGATTAAGGCAGTCTGGTATAACAAGGTAGAGTGAAAAAGATGGAATAGGGTTAGGAAAACTGATATCAGTTCTCCCAGACCTAATAACTGCTTCTGAAACATTGGTCTTGGCTGTGTGCAATTAAGATTAATACAGCCACATTAGGTAGCTTCTGAGGTAGTTGTGAGATCCAGGTAAATAACCAAGTTATGTCGTATAATCTAAAAGCAAAGAACTGTGCAATGTTAGTTATCACCGGTGTTTCTTGACACCTGTTTCTCCTGTTTGTGACCCAGAATCAAGGTTCTAGGTTTTGAATTACAAATTGTTTCTTTGCCTTTTAGTGACATTGATTTGATTACATTGTAAACTGTCCAGCAGGACCTTTATTGTCATTTTAGAATAAAATAATAGCTTAAGCATCAAAATACCAGTGGTAGGTATGTGTATAAGCAACTCCAGCTGAAACAATACACTGCCACCTTTTATTTTGGGGGAGGCTCTGGTGGTGTAAGCGGTGAACTTTAAGTCTGAAGCAAATTTATGCAGCTAGCCCATAGGAAGGACTATTTCTGCAATGCAAAATTATCTTTTACTTTGCATGAACAAAACCAACACAAATGTAAGTAATAGTCTGAATTCTGTAAGTGATTGCCTATCTACTCTGTGTGAGGACATGTGGCAGGACTACTTGTAAAATTTGAGAGTAGAGTAGGGTTAGAGCTGGGAGGATAAAACGACCACTTATTCCTCTCTCCTCTGTCATTGCCATTAAAAGAACAGATATCAAGCAGACCACACATCACATTTTAAAGTTGAGGAAATTTGTCTTTTGCTCCCTCCTTCTTCTCTCAATGACTCAATGTAGTTTTCTGCAAGAACTAGGTATTTCCATTTTTGGCCTCTCAAGCCTGGTGGCCTCTGTTGCCCTCTGGCTTTGTAGGGCCTGCTGATGAGGTATCACCCGTCTTGCCTCCCAGGAAGTGAGTGTCACAGGCTCCTGAGTGAACCTTTCATCTTTTACTTCGAGTCTAATAAAACCTTACCTTTTTAGGGCCGTTGATCTCAGCTAGACGTTGGAAAAGAGCAGTAAAATAAATTCACACTAAGATGCCGTTGCAATAGCTGACAGTGCGTTAGACGTGCCAAGTTTTATTTAGAAGCCCCGAAACTGGACTAGACAATGTGGGGCTCACAGGAAAGGGATTTATGGGGGGATCTTTCTAGGAGCCCCTGAAATAATGGGGCCTCTCTTCTTGAATTAAAATCTGCATGGGTCATTCAGAGAATTTCCTCTGAATCAAAAATGAATTTTATCTAGAGAGAAAATCCTTAACTGGAAGGTGCGTGGCAATCCAATCTAATCTACCTGAAAGGGCCAGATGCAAACCTTATCTGGAATTAAAAATGGTAGTTGAAATAGGGTTCTGATCTAGATCCATTTAAAATAAGTGATAGGCCAGATGTAATGGCTCATGCCTGTAATCCCAGCATTCTGGGAGGCCAAGACGGGTGGATGGCCTAAACTTAGGAGTTTGAGACCAACCTGAGCTAGAGTGAGACCCTGTCTTTACAAAAAAAAAAAAAAAAAAGAAATTGAAAAACTAGCCTGGAGTTGTGGCGGGCACCTGCCATCCCAGGTACTTGGGAGGCTAAGGCAAGAGGATTGCTTGGGCCCAAGAGTTTGAGGTTGCTGTGGGGTATGATGCCATAGCACTTTAGTCAGGGTGACAGATTGAGATTCTCTCTCAAAAAGAAAAAATAATAAACTAAAATAAAATAAGTAATTGAAGATCAATGAATATGAAAATGGAATGATGGACAGGGGAGCTCATGGTTCTGAACATATATAGTCCTTAATTACCATTTACAAAACATGTATTACACATAGGGCAAGACATGAAGGTTTCAGCAATACAGGACATGGTCCCTGAACTAATGAAGTTCACTTTCAGATAGAGAATGACCTTATCAATATGTAATAAATACTCTGAGACACTACAAGGTGTTCCGAGAGCTCAAGCATCACCACCCAACATAGACTGGGAGTGGAAAGACAGAGGGCAGTATCCAGGAAAGCTTTTATTGGATGAACTCAAATTAACTGAGTTTGGGAGGTGGGATAGAGATTAAATGGAAGAATTAAAAAAAGACCTCTCCTGCTGTCTAATGGGAAAGTCATTAACCATGAATTACCTCATTTATTTTTTTTTATAAAGTATTTTTTAACCTCATAGACATATTAGAGAATAAATTAAAGGTTGAAAAGCAACTGCCTAAGTAATAAAAAGCTTTTAGGCTCCTTTTCAATGTTCAACTGTGTGTGCATTTCGGTAATTATGGGCTCAGTACTCGTGTGTTTATTTCCACCAGCCGCACAACTGGTGGGTGACGGAGAAGAGTGCGGTCCGCTTAGCCAGGGACCATGTCAGTGGTTCAGCCTTCATTAACCACAGAGCCCGCAAATTAAAATAAATGAGGTAACTTGCGAACATGGATTCCAGACAAAGTAGTAGCTGTGCAAATATGGTATCTATTTGGGGTTCTCATGTCATGTTGGATCCATTGTAATGTGCTAATGAGTTATCGAGACTCCATAATGAAATTAGACAAGGTCGGAAAGTTAAGTCCTCAAACTCATCCTACAAGAGTGCCACGTACCTCGTTGCTGACTAGCTCTCTGGTCACCTTCGAGGCACACTCCTCTGGGCCATCTGGTGATCATAGCGATACTCAGCAGTGAGGAATGTAGCACTTTTTCTAGAACAAATTCACAAACTTGTTGGACCTTGTATAATGACAGTTCTGATGGCCATTCCAGAGTTCCAAAATTGCTTCGAAGGTAGACTGAGAGCTGGTGTCAGAGCACTGCTTCCCCAGGGGAGAACAGTGAGGGTGACCATCGCATAGTCATCAGTGAGGTATGTGGCACTTTTTCTAGGATGAGTTCACAAACTTAATTGTCTGAACTTGTATATCCCTTTAGAGAATCTATTTTACTGAAACGTTTAGGAATATAGTTAACAGCAAACGATGTAGATACAAAGCAGTCCATGATGGGTTAATACCTTCTCTCTCTCTCTCTCACACACACACACACAGACGTGCGCTTCCTTTTCGCTGGTTTATTTAGGTACAACCATTTGAAAAAAACCTAAAAGACTGAAGGACACAGAAGGAAATAGCAAAACTATCTGTGGTCTTTACTGAAACTTTTTCTTCATTGTAAAAATATGTTCAAAGTGCTATCAGATTCAGAGCACAAATCCTGACTCATAACTCAGCTCTCACTCCTTATAATTGCTACACTTTAAAGGCCTCTTTGAAAAGAACATTTAACTTACTCCACTCAGCTCTCTGTTGGCTGACATTTGCTTTAACTCCCTCTTTGTCATTTTCAGTCATCACAAAGGCTTATGGAAAAGGTATGAAAAAAAGAAGCACAAAGGAAGCCCATTCAGCCAGTGTCAAAAGATTAGCTTTTGGCCTAAATTTTTCATTTTTCAGCGAATTACAACATGCAGAACTTTGACATGACTCTGAGTCCATCTGGAGAATTTTGAGGAATAAAATTAGAGTGAGGATAGCCACTCCACAATCCCTGACCTGAGAAACCACATGTTTTTTTAGGTAGATTCACACAAGCTTTCAGTGGCTATAGGGCTGAAAGCACAGAATAACATTGGAATCACTGAACCGTACACATTAAAAATGGGAATATTGTGGAATGTTGATTACATCTCAATAAATCTGTTGCGCAGTAGATTAGGTAACAACACCCCCCAATTATAAAACAATAAAATTGCATATTGTTCTGCCCTGTGAGAATTTGTAACAGGTATTCATATTCCTTTTTCACTTTAATATTAGTCTTCCTACCTAGTGGGCCATGAGTTTGGATGACATAAGCTTGGATAAAAAAATATGCAAAAAATGGCTTACTTGTCATATTGCCAAACGACTTTGTTCTATAGAAAAATACATGTTTTGCAAATCAGCAGGCTCCATTTGGAAAATATAATTTCATATTTCATTAATTTCTTTTGTTATTCTGTCTAATGATTGACTTACAAACAGCATACAGATCACTTGATTCAGTGCTTTTATTATACGTGTAAGGACATTGAAATCCAGAGGCGTTAGACTCCAACATTCTAGCCCATGTGCGGTGGCTCTGGGTCTGGAAGCTGAGTGTTGCCTCGCTGGACTGGAAGGAAAGAACTAAATCTGCATTTCAGAACTGTCACTTATTAGTGTTATCATTTGTAACCGTGAGCTAAACATTTAAAAATTAGATAGTCGTTGTCATTATTGATAAATAGAGAACTTCTTGATCTTTTTTTTCAGGGGAAATGTATCATTACATTGCCGATATGATCTATGCTTCTCATCATAAGAGTCCCGGATGGCTATTAATTTCCCCTAATTTGGTTGAATCTCACTGCTACCACTTTATAGCTGAATGTTCTCTTTAATTTTAGGGGGTGAAGATTTGTCAAAACCCTAGTGTCTCGGCTCTTCATTTTACAGCTATCTGTAGATTATCACGATCAGGTCCTGATGTAGATAAGCCAAGTCATAATGAGGTCAGGCACATATAGTATACCTACTTCTTAGAGTACATTTTTATTATAAATTTAAATATTATTGAAGATGATAGGTTTGGCGTGTCTACATACAATTCTTAGATCCTTACCTTGGAAAGGATAACTTACTTGGCTCTGATAAAGTAACAGTCCATCAGTGTGTGAATTTCATACTTTCTCGGGGTAAGGAGAAGCAACATTGACATTTACATAGCCATGCCACACCTGTGAAAGGAGGTGAGCATGTCCAACCTTCACTTTTGTGCTGCTTTGTTTTACTGGCCTCTGTGAAGAATACGTGCTTTAAGTTTCTATTATGGGAGACCCCCTAAATAGAATCTGTACAAATTCTGTTTAAAAGATTGCCCTGGACTTCACTAATAGAGGTACTTTATAATGGAGCTGCTGCCACATCCAAAAAGAAACATCTTGCCCATAATTCATGCACTTAAACTGGAGTGTCCTTCAAAAGCTTGGGAAGGAAGACCACAAGGGTGTGATGACGGGCAGTGCATCGTGAGTATATGACGGTGCTGGAGGTGGAAAGGCCAACCATTTCTTCAGGGTTCCTTGGATGGCTAGAGTGTTAGAGAGCAGTGATATTTCCAAGTGGTGTGCTTGAGGACGTATTCTCAGATGTTCAATGCAGTGTGTGCGTACATGTGTACTAGGTATTTCATTGAAGGTTAAGCATGTTAATTAAACATTAGGAGTGTTAATATTAAATATTAGCATTAAAACAAGTGAAAGCACAATAAAACCTGATACAATTATTAGAATTAGAAGTCTCATATTTATGCCTATCTCAGTATTTCAGAAGCTGTCATAATTTATCTAAATGACTAGTAGTGGGTTCTTAGCGCACTAGAGAAGCTAGACGTCAAATGCTTTTCATGTAGGATTTTGCAATCAACTGTTCTCATGCCTTTAAAACTTTTTCAAGTGCTTGAGACATTGGTTTTTGAAAGTGATCCTATTGGCCACTCTTCTTTAACTCTTCATTATATAGTGTTGTTATAAATCAGTATTGAGAAGACGCTTTGTTCGTAATTCATCGCCTCCGTTTTTTCTTTCATTTCAGTTCTTCCCTTGTCGCTGTTCTGTTTTCTCCTCTCCTCTCTCTTTGTCTTTGACATTCTGATATTGTTTACAACGGCATTCCGTCCTGAACCAGGCGGCGGCTAACCATGTTCCCCAGGGCGTATTCGTTTCTTGTAGTTTTCTGATTTTTTCCAACATCTTCTTGCTTGTATTTAATAAGAGCCATACAGTTAGATGATTCTCTCGACACTCTTTATTGGCATGGAACTAATGTTTTATTATAGAATTTTTAATTTGCACCTCTTATTTCACTTTCCTCTCACATCGCACCGAGAAAATACAATCCCTTCAAAGATCACATGTTGAATGAGCATATCCTGAGAGACCGTTTCCTTGGAAACATTAACTATGTAAAGCCTTTGCGTCTTCCTGCTCATCAGCGAGTGGATTGACAGCTGTTTCTCTGTAGAAATTGTCAGTTTATTTCAGCACGCTATGCACGTTGTTAATAGTACGATGCACAAAAACCTAGAATTGCTTCACTGGATACAGTTACAAGGAAGAGAAAAACTTAATCTTTCTTTTCACTGAATAAATCATTTGCTGTAAAACCTTAAGAATTTTAAATTAATTGGTGTGCTCTCCTTTCATGGGCACGATGTAGAGTGTACGGGGCATCTCTTGGGTGTGGGACACAACTTCAAGAGGGTCTCTACCTAGCAAATGCAAACATTGTAACCTACTTGTTATACCGTCATGTTAACTGGGAACAAAAAGAGAATTTCACATTAGAGTTTGAGCTTTTCCTTGTTCTTTTCATAAGGAATTTGCAGTAAATTTGCAGTAAATTCCTTATGAAATGACCTCCCCCCCCAAAAAAGCCTCAGGGATGTCCAACCTTTGGAAGAATAAGAGTTGTCTTAAACACAAACACTAAGGAAAAATGATTTAAAAAACAGGGCTCGTGCATATTTCCATGACATCCAATACCACAGATAAGCAAAAAAATGGCCTCACAAAATCAGAACGCAGCCTGGGGGCCACGGGTTGGACACTCCTGAATGGATTTGATGACATAAAAAAAAATTATTTCCCATTTACTTTTTCTTTCATCATTGTTAATTAATATAAACTAGTTAATGTGATTTTTTTTTCCTAGTGCTCTTTTTAAAATTGGGTTCTCATGGAAGAGAGAAATAAATTGTCAGTTTATTTCAGCACACTATGCACATTGTAAGCTTCTTGAGTACTTATGAATTTGTTGGTAGGTTAAAGATGGATATGAAGTTATCTTCTCCTTTTAAACTCATTCATAGAGGTCATGTATGATGCATGTGATATTAACAAAGTGTACAGACTCCCTCATCATTGTCATGGTATTTGCACACAATTTTTCAAGTTAATTTTTGGATTTATTCAATTCTACTTTCTCTCCCTTTTATATCTGTATTATAAACTATTGTGTAGACTCTACCTTTTATCTGATTTGATTAAAGAACATGTCTGTACTGTACAGTGCATTGTTATTTTGAAAAACACTTAAAAATATTGAACAAGGGGCTCTGGGCCCATAGCACAGTGGTTACAGTGCCAGTCCCATACACTGAGGCTGGTGGGTTTGAACTTGACCTGGGGCAGCTAAACAACAATGACAACTGCAACAAAAAATAGCCACGTGTTGTGGTGGGCACCTGTAGTCCCAGCTGCTTGGGAGGCTGAGGAAAGAGAACCACTTAAGCCCAAGAGTTTGAGGTTGCTGTGAGCTGTGATGCCATGGCACTCTACCAAGGGCGGCATAGTGAGACTGTCTCAAAAAAAAAAAAAAATGACATGAAGGCTAAGTTAACCAGTTCCATAATAATAATAAAAAAAAATAATGAGGAGGAGGGGAGGGGAAGGGGGAGGTTTCACAGAGGAAGGGTAAAAGGTGGGATTATACTATGGAACATATGACAAGGGTACAAGTCAAATCTGTGAAATGTAGAACATAGATGTTTTGGCACAATAATCATGTAAATGAGGTGAAAGCTATGTTGATTGGTTAAATGTAATCACGTTAGATTGTATATAAAAAAATCAGCACATTGTACCTCACATGAATGAATGTATCCATGATATATGTGTGTTTGGCTTAATAAAATTAAAAAAAAGGAAAAAATATATATAGAACAGGGGAGAGATAGTATCTGTAGAACACAAAATAGTGAATGGATATATAAAATATCAGTAAATGTCTAACCAGTTAATAAAGGGAGAACATTCACCAGAACTCTGCTAACAATCTAATTTAGATACATGTGTTTCAGTGGTCTGAAATGGAGAATAGCCAGACCATTTGGGCCAGATTTAAAGACTGGCACAAATGACAACAAGGACTTTGCTCTTGGAATTTAGAGAGTGGTATTTAGTGGATTTTGGGCCACATACAACTCTTCATTGTGGTACTTCTTCATTTTACCGATCTCCATGAAAAACATTTGTTTTAAGTTTTAATTATGTTTACCTTACAAGGGCATTTCTACTGAGGATGTAACTTATCTCTCCTATTTATTTCCATTTTAATTTATAAGAAATATACCTTCATTATGGGATTTCTGCGAAGGTGGAGAATAATCTTTTGTTAAACATTTTCACCACCAGTTTAACGCACTGACGTATGCCATGTTTTGCTAAGCCCAGTCAGAACTGAGTGCCGTGTGTCTTGGTTCCCAAGCTCTCGGTTGCCTCTTCCAGTTCTGAAGACGTCCTTTCTTCCTGGAGGTCCTGGGTGATATGGGAAGCACTTCCATTAGCCGGCCACACACCTTCTCTCTCTGGCCCTCATTTGTAACGTCTCTGCAGCTAGGAAGTGGGACTGATCAGGATCCCACCCATGTCCATCAGCTCCCAGGAGAAGTGGAGTGGTGTGCCTGGAGTCTGGGCTTGGGAGATGTGCGGTGGGGCAGTAAAGGCAGAGGTTCCTCAGATACTGCGCACAGACCCCCAGCCGGACTTGGGTCAACCAGACATTTCTGTGACTTTATGATCCCCACCATCTCTTATGGCATTTACCCAAGTTTGTGGCACCAGGGGCCTCACAAAGCACCAATAGGACCTTAATGTTTTTTAGGCCCTTAGGGACTTCTCCACAAGCCTGGGACTTCTTTTGATATGAAAATCAGTTAACTGGGATGATCCCTCTCTACTCCGGAGCTGGTAGCCTGAATCCCGTCCTCGTTGTGTCCCTTGCCAGGTGTTTTTACTTCCTCACTGGGAGGAGGCCTGGCGCTCACTCCTGTAACTACTGCTGTACTCACCGTTCAGTTGAGTAGACGAGAAGTTGGAACTGGGGCTCATCAGCTATGACGAATGGTGAGGTGGTGCTGACCAAGCCGTCCTGTCCCCTCCATACCAGTTCAGGGCACCATTCATCGTAGCATTGCTAAGCAGCCTCACAGTCTGATCCACATTAGTTTTGAATTACCAGTTTGGTCCACCTGGGGTGGGACATTACTTGGAACTATGGCCCAGGATGAACCTGGGCAGGAGGTGGCTGCTGTAGCCCAGAACTCCCCTACCCAGAGTCCTCTAGGAAGAGAAGCCAGAAAGTGGGAAAAGCAGTAAACCTGTGGCCAGGAGGCATGGTCTTCTAGGCACCCAGGTCCACCTGCTCTTCCAGAATCCTGTCACGGCTACAGAATTCTGCAGGAAAGATTCAGGTCACATCACTGTCTGTCCTGCATATAGACCCTCGTCTCACACCCACAGAACATGTCTGCCACACCCCAGTGCTCCTGGATCTCCTTAGAGGCGCCCACGCCTGGGTAGCTTTGAGCAGATGGGTGATAATCTGAGGGCAGGTTTGGGCAGAGCTGTCAAACCTTCTGTCTTACCAGCCCACTCCTTCAGTAACCCGTGTGCTCCCAGATGTTCTCCCCGAGATTCCACAGAGTGGAAGAAAGTGGCCCTGATTCTTGTGGCGGCAGGACATCCAGGATCCCCAGGCAGCCTGGGGGCTGACCCTTCTCTATTTACTAACCCTATCCAGGCGTCCTCAAACTATGGCCCGCGGGCCACATGCGGCCTGCCTAGGACATTTAACCAACCCACCGGGTGTTTTTGCCACCACTACTTATCCTGGTTAGCAGCTGATTCGTCCCGTGGCCCACAGTCTGGCCCTCCAATGGTCTGAGGGACAGTGAACTGGCCCCCTGTTTAAAAGGTTTGAGGACCCCTGCTAGACTCTTCTGAGAGGTGGGCAGAACAGATCTCTTTGATGTTTGAGAAAGGGGGATGACACAGGGGCCTTGGTTCACTTTCAGTTCACTTTACTATTACACTTGAAACAGATGTACGTAAAGTGTTCTTCAAGCGGGAAGGCCTCAGTCTCCCTGCACGCCTCTTCAAGCGGGGGACCTCGGTCTCCCTGCCCACACCTCTGGGCATCTCTGGAGTTTGTGCAGAGTGAGGCACCTGCTCAGACACCGGAGTTTGCTGCCTTTTGTACTGTGTTGGGTCAGGGGAGAGTGTGCCCTCCTAGCTTACACTGGTCACCACCTGAGAGAATTCACGTGTGTTCTTCCATGCTGTATTTCTTAGTATGCTTTTCAGGGCTAAGCAAGGTTTAGTCCATCAGTCTGGGGCATGGCCTACCACACAGAACCATACTGGATCAGCCTCTGGTAAGTGGTATCAATGGAACTGATTTTAAATAAGTTAAGGTGGGCGGTGCCTGTGGCTCAGTGAGTAGGGCGCCGGCCCCATATATCCAGCGTGGTGGGTTCAAACCTGGCCCTGGCCAAACTGCAACAAAAAAATAGCTGGGCATTATGGCAGGTGCCTGTAGTCCCAGCTACTCGGAAGGTTGAGGCAAGAGAATCACCTAAGTCCAAGAGCTGGAGGTTCCTGTGAGCTGTGATGCCATGGTACTCTACCGAGGGTGACAGGGTGAGACTTTGTCTCTTAAAAAAAACATAATTAAGGCTACCTTTGGCACTGGGGTTGGTTAGCTGTATTGGAAGTACCATATCTAGACTATGATGGAAGTGACTGAATTTTTTTTTTTTTTTTTTTTTTGAGACAGAGTCTCACTCTGTCACTCTGGGTAGAGTTCTGTGGTGTCATAGCTTGCAGCAACCTCAAACTCTTGGGCTCAAGTGATTCTCTTGCTCAGTCTCCCAAGTAGCTGGGACTACAGTCTTACACCACCACTTCTGGCTAGTTTTTCTGTTTTTAGTAGAGACAGGGTTTTGCACTTGCTCAGGCTGATCTCAAATGCCTGAGCTCAAGCAATCCAACTGCCTTGGTGTCCCGTCCTGCGGGGCGAGGGGGACCCAGCCTGGAAAAGAATGGGCGAGAAAGACAGAACGAGACCAAGCAGATTCCTTGTCAAGGTCTGTTTAATGGAGGTAATAGGTCAGTTTTTAAAGCACTCAGAGAAGACAAGAGGTGGGGCAGAGGAATGCGGGAGTTAAAGCTGAGCTGAAGCTTGCATCAATCTCCTGCTGGGAATGTAAACGATGTGTCTGAAACATTTTATGGCTTCTCTGGGAAGAACAGCTCCTTGTCTGATAAGGGAAAAGCAGCTCCTTATCTGATAAAGGTTAGCACACTCTCGGGGGTGGGGATGGGCGGCCATCTGGCGTCATTTGGCTCCTGATACCTTGGTCTCCCAGAGTGCTAGAATTACAGGTGTGAGCCACCACGCCTGGCATGGATGAATTCTTAATGCAAACAGGGAGGGGAGATGGCTGGAAGGTACCCAAGCGAACACTGATGAGCGCTACCTGAGGATGGGGGGACCGATGGGTGTTTTCAGGGTCAAAGTTTTCATCCAGGATGCTGCCCCGAGTTCTACCGGGGCTTCTGGTGCTGGCTTGCTTCTCCAGAGTAGGCAGGAGAGCACCGTCCACTCCTTTCAGATCTAAACGTGAGAGGTTCCTAATGCCATTAGGGTCACAGAGAATGGAAGCATCTCTGCTAATTCTATAGCACATTTTCAGTCAGAAGGTCTGTTCAGAATGGATTCTGGGGTCCACACCATTTAAGTTTTGCAGCCTTGGTTATATCAGTAGAAGACGTTAATAATATTATTAAATATTTGCTACACTAAATGTACATATTCCTGGTACATCATCATTTTCAAGCATATACAAGAGAGGAAAGTATTTTCTCGCAATACAGTTTTTCAATTATGTGTCAGTTGTTCAAAGAATAAAAATACTGTATGAGACAAATACACACATATATACATGTAACTACACAGGCGGGCAAAGCTGCCTAGGACTTAATAAGGGAAATTAAGGCACAGAAGTCTCTAAGGCACTTCCCTATAAATATAATATACTGACAGTATAATATACTGCATTTTCTTATAGCCTGAGAGTAATGAGACTCTACACTGACAGGAAAACTTTATCTGTTATTTAAGCATATAATTTAGTGTTCTTGAAAAATAAAACAATGACCCCTGGAAGCTGGTAATGGCCAGAAGGAAGCAAGCGTAGCTTAGTGACAGAGAATAGACGAGACAGGCTTCCTTCGGACTGAGAGAATGAAAACAGAGGTGAGCAGTATTTGCAGAGTTTCGCCCGCTTGTTACTCCACATCCTCCTCCTCAGCTGTGTGTGATTCTGACTTTTTTCTATTATAGTATCATTTTCCAGTTGGGCAATTTTAGTGGCTCAGGTAAAAGGATTCCTATTATTGTAGTATGGCATTAAAATGGATTATCATAATCCTTTTCTTTATTATATGTATCTATGTTGGCACAAATGGAAATACAAGGATTTGCTATTTGAAGAAACCCAATGCCTCAACTGACTAATAAGTTGTTTGCAAACTTGAACTAAAGCTGAAACCAGTCCTTTTCTTTTTATGGTCCAACAATTCCCCATTTATACTTAACTTTTTTTTTTCCACGTTCTCTTTTATCAGTTGTATTAATCTGAAGAAATCCTTCACCTCTGAATTGGTCCTCTCCCTATGGTTTTCAGTGAAATCTCGTTCTCTCTCAGGTGCGGTGGCACGTGATGCGCTAATGCGGAGGAGCGAGAGTTGACGCCGCGAGGACTCAGCGCAGACAGGCTGGGTTTATTGTTTTAACCAACTGTGTTAAATGTGTTAACACTTTTAACAAGATGCAGTACTTTCCCACAAAGTAATTAGACATCAATAGCGTGTACTTTAAGAATACGTCTTGATTAGCGTTACTTGTAAACAACGGAATCCATTTAAAATGAATTTAGTTTTTTCTATTAGCCAGGTCACTAATATCTAGGAATAACATGTAGCTAAAAATGTCTCCTGATTCAGTGCACTGCTAATCAATGTCTTCCTTCCTTCCTTTCTTCCATCTCTATCCCCCTCCTTTTGTGTCTCTGTTTTTGAGTCTCATGTTTTTCTGTTCCTATGAGGCTGTGATCCTCTTACATGCATTCACCAGGCTTCTTCTCTCCCGTCAGGTTCCTGAGTATTCATATAACTGCACTCAGCTCTGTAGGTACAGCTGATATATCACATGGGCATAAAATGAGTTCCGTGAGTGGGTTTTGCACAGTAGAGAAACCAGCAGTGGGGTCACCTGGCTGCGTATAGCCGGCCCCGGGTGCCAGCACAGCTGGTGCAGTTGGTGGTGGACAAATCAAAGACTGGATGAGATGGCAAAACCTGAGCTGATGGGCACAGTGTGAGGGGACACCGCACACCCCTTTGAGGACGAGCTCCGGAACAACTTGAACTTGACCTTAGAAACACTAACAATGTAACCTAGTCATCTGGACCCTCATATTAATCTGAAATAAAACAAACAAGCAAAAAACCTGAGCTAGAAGTAGGGGCGGAACAGCCCCCAGCTCATGTTCAGGGCGCCAGCTGTAGGAGAAGCTGAAATATCACTGAAGAGAAGCAGAGCTGTCTAAGCCGAGTTTCCAAACCTAACTTCTTACATAACCGGAAAAATGCAAATCGGCCATCGTTCTGCCAAATTAGACAACGCCCGTAAATGAAAAGGAAAAGAATAGAAGTCTTCTCGCAGTGCTGATACAGAGGCTAGAGATTTTTTTATTTATTGTGGTAAGAATGCTTGTCATGAGACGTACCTTTTTAACAAACGTTTGGGTATATACTACAGGATTGGGAACTACAGGCACCGTGTTGTACGGCAGATTTCTGAAGGTTATTCATCTGGGGTAACACATTTTACACGCACTGGCTGGGACCTCTGCATTTCCTCTCTCTCCAGCCCCTGGCGATCATCCCTCTACTCTCTGTGTTTATGACTATGGCTATTTCAGATAGTTCACGTAAGGTCAGGCTATCGGCAATCCTATGCAGTGTCTGTCCTTATATGACGTCCTTCCATCACTTAGCATAATGTCCTCCAGGGCAATCCACGTCGCAGGTCTGACCGCTGGTGCACTCCTGGCCATGAGTGATCCTCCTCTCTCAGCTTCCTGTGTAGCCCAAAGCACAGGTGCGTCAGGTGCATCAGGTACATGCCGCTGTGTGCAGTTTTGTGTTGTTGCATGTTGCAGGATTTCTATCTTTTCAAAGGCTGAATAACAGTCTATTGTATGTGTATACTTCATATTTTTTATCCGTTCATCTGTTGAAGGACATTTAAGATTTCTTTTTACAGGTTGGCCATTTTGAGTACATAGGAGCGCTTTGAAGTCCTGATTTCACATGTTTGCACCCTCCAGGCAGGGGCAGCAGGCTCAGCTAAGAAGCTAGAGTCTATATAAACTCCGATCTTGACTAACCCGTGGTCTCCTATCGTTTACTTGGAAAGAGTGGTTTTCATAAAATTTAACTTAATTTCTTTAATATTCCCCCAAGGGGGCAGACATTTGTAAAATAAAACAAGAAGTACAGAAAAGTAGCTTTTCATAGCACCGATTCGACTTAACCGGTGGACAAGACTTAGGAAGCGAATTTGTTTTTACATGCTATTTTTGTCAATAGAAAAGTCAGTCTTTTTTCCACCCCCTAAAAAATGTGAAACAGACCTTTAAGGAATGTAATTTTAAAATGGTAATATGGTATTAACTTTCGAAGGTGCCTGCATAGATTTGTGAAGCTGAGAGTTAAAAAAGGCCAGTTGGTGCGAGCGTGGAGGAGCATGTGTGTGGGGCTGGCATTCCTGAGATTCATGCTTTTTTTTTTTTTGTCATAGGCTGGGAATGAACAAGTGTAACTGCACATTAAGAAATGAATTATTTTTTTCTGTTTTCCAATCCTCTCCAAAGTAGGAAGTTATAGGAGGCATGGATGCCAAAAGAGGGGTTGATGGTCACCAAAAGAAGACAAAGAAATGAGTGCAAATGTTATCAGACTTGTGGAAGATGATGAGACCTGAGCTGGGGAATGAGCAAAAAGCTCAGAACTGGAGTTGGTTGTGAGAATAAAAATCCGGCCATGCAGCTTTGAGACGTAGGTGTTGTTTCAGTGAATGTTAGTTGTACTTTTCAGAATGACAGATTTTCCAGATCTGTCAGAAATATTTAATGAGTACTTAGTAGGTACCCAGGACTGCTGTAGGCAGTGAATAATTCAGAGGCTCTGCATTTAGAAGGTTACCTTGGCCTGGATTTTCAGGCATTGAAAAGTGAAATACACACAACACACAAATATAAAATAATATAAAAAAGGACATACCATGGGGGGCGGTCACTTAAGCACAGTGAGGAAAAGTCCCTCTGCCAGGTAGAGTTGGTACTTGAGTCATGTTACACAAACATCATGGACAACGTGTCCTTCACAGAATGACATCAGCTTCAAAGGCCTTGGGGATGGGAACAACTTTTGCTTATCAAAGGGATATAAATAAGAATGGTATTGCTAGAGTGTAGTGAGTGTGGAGGGAGATTAGGTCAGAGAGACAGGCAAGTATCAGATTTTATATGTATGGTCTTAGCAATCGTGGTAAAGTTGTATTCTGCTTGCAATGGCGAGTTTTAAGAAAAGTAAGAAATAGGGTATTAGTTCAGCAAAACACTGTGGAAAATGGATCACTGGGGATAAAGAGTGGGTAACAGAGGGAGGTCCAGTAAGAAGTTAATACAATATTCCAGGTGAGAGGTGATGGTGGCTGGGATTAGGATCATAGCAATGGAAACAGTGAGAAATGTCTCAATAGGTGACATGGGTGTATATTAGTATTTGAGCAGACACAGGAACAGTGATGATGGATTGGTTATTGAGTATGGGAAATAAAAAAAAGAGTACTCAAGAATGAAATCAAGGTTTGAGAAACCATTAGAGTGGTCTGCCATTTACTGAGGTATTGAAGGTTCGAGGACAAGTCTATTCCTCCGGGTAGAAATTATGCTCTAATTTATCTGTATTAGAATGCAGTGGTGACGCTTGCTCCTGGTTGGCTTATGAATTGTAGCAGATGTGAATTGATTAGTCAGGAGTCACAAATTGGAGGATCATCAGCAAAGACATTATTTGAAGCCATTTAAAAGTCACCTAAAGAAGGGGAGATGATAGGGGTCAAGGAAAGGGGTCAAGGAAAGTCCCTTGGAGAAGCCCGACATTGAGAGGTGTTTGGGGGGGGGGTAGCCAGGAAAGGCGACTGAGGAGGTGAAGACATGAAGTATCAGGAAAAGTCTGCCAAGTGTGGTTACCAGCAGTGTGCCAAGGGTCTCAATGGAGAGAAAAGAATCAAACCTGTCAGAAATTGTTGAGAAATATAAGATAAAGATGGAGAATGAACCACTGGTGAACTACTCATCTTCTAAGGTGGGGGTGTCCACTCCTGGGGCCATGCAGGTGGAGCCCCAACCCACTTCCAGGTCTGTGCATGTTCTCGGGGTCTCCGTTCACCCTGCCAGCCTGTTGCCTGGTGTTGGCTTGCTCCTCAATGACTAGGGTGACGATATGTCCCAGTTTGCTCCAGGAAGTCTCAGATAATACTTTTTTTGCTTCTTTTTATGACCAAAAATATTTGATAAACTATACGGTCACTCTATCAACAATCCTATGAAGCTGAAATGACAGGGGCAAAGGCTTGTTACGGGGAAAATATATTCTGCTGATGTGAAACGTAGCAGCATGTGCTACTCCTGGAGCAACTGAGTTCTCTGAGGGCTACGGAGACTGGGAGGAAATGGTAGATATAAATTGATAGAGACAGACCTGGTCAGGTACAGTGAGATTGATTCCAGATTGAGTCCCAAACAGCATTTCATTGTTTATGACATTGAGGATTAAAAAGGTACATAATGTTGTATGTATATTGCTTGTTCTCAGGCTCAAGAATACCTCACTAGGTATTCTCAGTGTGGCTCTGGATTGGTTCTGTGTTTCCCACCTTTTTTATGCCATTGTGGATTACTGAACACAATAATGCATCTTGCCTCTCACTGGAAACAGTGTTTTAGGCTGTGACTTTCCTGGAGGACATGTGTTCTCAAGTACATGAGTAAGCCATTCACAGAACAGTAATGTGTCACAGCATGATACAAGGGTAGCTGTGTGATGCAGGCACATTTCCTAGGTGTCAGGAGAGATAGTCCTGAAGAATCTTACAACAGGCAGGAGAAATAGCCACTGTGATTCAGGACTGAATGTGCTCACACACAACAGAGTGGCAATAATGTTTCTGGGGAGCATCCCATTTAATTCAGTATCAGAGGGGAATACACTGTTTGAAAAAGATTAGATGGGAGAACCACTCTTACACCACACTGGTCACTCACCCATGCACTCTGGGTAACAAAGAGACTACTGTTTTAGTCTGTTCAGGCTGCCATAACAAAATGGCATACCCTGGGTGACTTACAAACAACAGAAATTTATTTCTCACAGTTTGGGACACTGGGAAGTCCACCATTTCATTCTGGTGAGGGCCCAGTTTCTGACTCATAGATGGCACCTTATTACCACATCCTCACTTCGGGGAAGGGGCAAAGAGTTTCTCTTGGTCCTCTTTTAGTAGGGCAATAATCTCTTCGTGAGGGTGCCATCTTATGTTCTGATTATCTCCAAGACCCTACCTCCTAATACCAACACCTTGGAGTTGAGGATTTAAACATATGGATTTTGGGAGGACATAAACTTTAGACCATAGCAGCTTCCAGTGATTCTTCTCTAAATAAAATTAAATAAAAACAAAAACAAAAAAAAAATAGATTTTAAATAAGAATAATTAGTGTGTGTGGTCTATCACCATTATACATTTTCTACCCCATGGAGTGCTATCCAGTGATTAAACAATGGAGATCTTTTTGTGACAACCTGGATAGAACTGGAAGCCATTCTCCTAAGTGTAATATCAGAGGAATGGAAAACATGCACATCTCGATATCAAGCTGGAACTAATCCATCAATACTAAAGAGCACATATGCAAGGGAATCTCAATGAGAAGCAAGCTAGGGGAGGAGGGGGGTGGGGTTGGGTAAATTCACACCTCTTAGGTACAGTGCCCACTATCTCAGTGAAGGGCACACTTACGAAGTTGACTCACTCTGTACAAACACAAAGCATGTAAACAAAACATGTGTACCCCCTAATATTCTGAGATTTAAAACAATTGATGTAAATTGACTCTGCAACTGCCCGTTGCTACCTACTTCTAATAATAGTTCTATAGTCTTGGAATTGGCTTATTTTCTACATTTAGAGTGTATCAAAGTAAAACTGTGAAAATCTTGGTCTTACTATACTTTGAATTCTATAAGGCTCAAGGGAACTTATTGAATAATTCAACTTAATTCCTTATTTATTTATTTTTTTTCACTCTGTCACACTGGGTAGAGTACTGTGGCATCATAGCTCACAGCAATCTCAAACTCTTTGGTTTGAAACATCCTAATTATCTGGGACTGCAGGTGTGTACCACTACACCTAGCTAATTTTTCTATTTTTAGTAGAGATGGGGGTCTTGCTCTTCCTCAGGCTTGTCTTGAACTCCTCAGCTCAAACAGTCCACCCTCCTCAGCCTTAGAGAGTGCTAGGATTATAGGTGTAAGCCACCATGCCCAGCCAACAACTTAATTCCTGAAGGATTATGCTCTACTTATTCCATCCAGCAAAAGAGCCAGGGCTTCAGCTGGTAGAAGAACCTTACTTGTTTTCAAAGGTGGCAGGTGGGAGATAATTATTAAATGTTCATTCACAAAGGCAAGATTTTGAATTTGACTCTGGGATTTTATATTTGGGTTTTAACTTGTAGAAGGATTTAATTTTCTGATTCAGCTCATCATAGAAAATTTTACGATGAGTAATTTTATATTTAAATTTGAGACATTTCTATAATGATGATACTTTATTGTTGAAATTTCATGATACCATCATTTGATCTCACTTTAGAACGCCCACTATGTCCTACTGGACTGTGTGATTGTATGTAATTCTGCATGAGAAATACCACTGGCAGTGGGATTTCAGGCCATTGGGTACAGCATGCGTGTGTTACGGAGGTTTTAGATTAACATTTGCTCTACGATGCGTCCTTCAGTGAGATATTGGCAGTCTTCTGCAACACCCAGTCTTCCCGAGAGAATCTTCACACTTTGGAACCATTTGAGCTGGCGGCTCTGTTGCTACTTGAAGAGGCAGTCTGATTTTGGATTCTGCGTGAATTATGACCGATTTGAATTACGCACCTCCTGGCACTAGCCTTTCCTTAATATGGTCCTCCAGAGTACTTAGCCTGGTACTTAATCAATGATTTGATTACATGAGGTAGCCTTTGGCTTTAGCCCTGAACTTTTCCTTCTCTTCCTTGATATGTCTGGTACCCATCCAAGACCCAGCTCTCACACTGATCAGACAGTTGTTTTGCCCTGGCCCGAGCCTTTCAGTGTGACCTAAGCTGCACTTAATATCATGTGTTTATACCCAATCTGGACTTCTTGGAGAAGGTAGTTGGACCTGGATGATAGAAATAATATTTGTTATAGGAGTACCTAGAATAGAAATTAGAAAATAATAATAATTCCACTATTTCAGCTGAGCATCAGTGGTAAGTAGTGAGAAAAAATTTAAACAAAAATTATGGACTTTCAGGTTTTTGAGATCAATTTATCTCACTTTGCATATGTACTGATGAACACCAGAGCTAGCAAAGAGTCTTCCGCTTCTTTCTTTCTTTGTGCAGATGAGGTACAGACTCAGATCTGTCTGGCTCTGAAGCATGAGGCCCAGCTCCTGTGACTTACTGTCATCTCCCTCTTCACCTCTGTGCCCAGTCCCCACGACCTGCGTCTTCCTTTTATATCTTTCATGAATTTATTCCTAAGGGTGGGTGGGAGGCCTCCTTGAAACAAATGAGAATAGTAAATACCATCCAACTAGCAAATGCCAGGTTTCATGGAATCAGCTCTTAACTTCAAATGCTTTCCTTTGGATCCCATGCTGGCTAGATGCAGACTTCAGATCCAGCAAGACCTGGGTTTTCTGCCCAAATTTCCCACTCACTGTGTGACTGTAGGAAGCTACTTAAACTCTTAGAACACTAATCTCCAAAGGTAAAGTGAGAATCTAGGTCGACTTTCCCCTGGGTTTCTGTGAGGGCTGAATGGACTGGTGCTCGGGCAGTGGCCATCAGAGACCAGGAAGGGCTTAATAATGGGAAGCATGAGAGACGCACTATTCTGTGTTCTGAGAGGACACATAGAGTGAAGAGTTCCTTCCTTTTCTTCATCCTGGGGTGTTTTCGTTTGTGGAAATCCCTGTCATATGGAGACTCTGTCTCCTTAGGGATGGCTGTACATGCTGGGGCCAATGCTCATTACTTGCCTGCTGGATTTTGTCAAGATGTTCACGTTATGAAAAAGCGAGGTAGAGAAGTCTTTTTTCTGGACCAGACTCAAACTAAAGGCTTCTGACTGACTGGAGGCGACAGGGGCTCATTTCTTGCGCACACTGAAGTCTCTCTCCCTCTCTCTCGTTGTGAGGTAGGCCGTTCCTACAGAACAGAACACCACAGGATAAATAAATCCACCTTTTGTTGACTGCACCCATCAGCTTTCCCGTAGGGAAGCAGGACCACTAAATTATGAAGATTAGAGATTTATTGTAGCAATTGACTTGACACAAATGTGGGAGAAGCTGGGAAAGTTCTGGGAAGGAGAGTTCCAGATTCAGAGAGAAGAGAGTGCCACCAGCCACGTGGCCCCTGAGGCAGTGGACAAGTGGCAAGTCAGAACTTGGCCAGGACTGGGAGGAATCAAGGGTAAAATAAGGGGGAGTCACTTACTGCAGACATGCCCAGCTACCAAGGGGCCAGTGAAGAGGGAGCTGGTGAGAGGCCCTGCACATGGGGAGACCAAACATCCGGCGGTGGACCTGGGGCCAACTTTGATAGGCCAGTCCAGCAAGTGGGAGACTAACTGGACCTGAACCGGAGGACGGTGAGGGCGAGCTGGCACACATCGATCCCTCTACCTTTTTCATCTGTTTCCCCACTTTCTGGGATGATGTCAGTTTCTTTGTTTTCTTATGCAAACCTCACAGAATTCCCTCCTGCAGCCATCGTTTACTTGGAACTACTCAGAAAGGGGAGTCTAGAAAACACAGAGCAATAACGTAAGCTAGCCCGGTGAAATGTGGGTTGCTTGCATTTGTGTAAGCAGAATGGTGGTCTCCCCCAAATGTCCCCAAACCTGTGGCTGCATGTGTCACCTCACATGGCGAAATGAATTTGGGGTCTTTGCAGATGTAATTAAGCTTTAGGACCTGGAGATAAGAAGGCCATCTGGAGAAGGGCCCAGCCTAATCTCATTATGCCTTAAACTGTAAAATCACTTCCAGGCTGAGTTCAGAGGCTGAGTGTATGATGACAGAAAAATAATCAAAGATACGCAACGTTGCTGCTGCTCTTGAAGACACGGAGAGGAGCCGTAGGCCAAGGAATATGGTTGGCCTGTGGGGACTGGAGAAAGAAAGGGACCGGATTCTCCCTGGACACTTTATAAACAAGTGCAGCCCTGCTGATACCTTGATGTCAGCCTCTGAGACCATTTTCAGACTTTTAAACTAGAAACCATAAGAAATTAAATCTGTGTTGTTTTAAATCGTTCAGTTTGTGGGAATGCGTTTCAGCATCAACGAAAAGTGAATATGCCAGTTTTTGCTATGACTGATAATATTACTATCTCATGCTTAGCCACGTATCCTGGGTTTACATCTGTGGGGTTATGTAGACTGTGTTTTCTGGGGTCTGCCTAGAGATGGAATTTCTGGGTGATAAGATGTATTAGTACTTCCTAACGTGGTATTGCTTTACATCTACAAAAACAATGACACCCAAACGTGGGATTTTGACTGGGTCTGGATGAGTTACACATCAATTAGGAGAGATTTGTCATTTTTATATTATTAAGTCTTCTTTTTTTTTTTTAATTAAGTCTTCTTCTAATAAATGTTGTCTCTCTGTCTCAACGTATTCAGGTCTTCAGCAGTTTTCAATAAAATATTAAAATGGTGTAATTTTGCTTATAAAAGTTATAGACATCTTTTATTATGGCATTTTATATTCTTTTAAAGAAAGTTTTAAATTATAGTGTGTCTGCTGTTTGCTGCAGGAAAATGGAAACTATTGATTGTGTTATATTGATTTGGAATCTCCCAAACTTGCAAAACTATAATTTATTCAAACAGTTTGCTTTTCAGTTTCTCTACACAAGTCATGTCGTATCTGTGCGAAGATGTTTTATTTTCTTTTCTTCCAACCTGGATACATTTTCTTTCTGCTTCTTGACTAAGTTTCCTAGGGACACCAGCACAAAGGCCACTGGAGGGGACAGGAGGAGGACAGGCGTCCCTATCTTAAGCATAACCTCAAAATCTCAGTATTTTCCCATTAAACGTGTGGTTTCTTGTGGACTTGTTTTCATAGATGGCTTTTTAACAGGGTAAGGCAGCTCCTTTTAATATGCTAGAATGATCTTTCTTTAACAGACTTTATTTTTTAGAGCACTTTTAGGTTCATAACAAAATCAAGTATAAAATATACACAGTTCTTACACACCTCCTCCTCCCCACATGTACAGCCTCCCCGGCTTAGTCACATCAGTCTGCGGTAACCAAATGCCACAGACTGGGTGGCTTAAACAAGAAACATTTATTTCTCACAGTTCTGTAGACTGAGAAGTCCAAGTTCAACAAGCTGGCAGATTTGATTCCTGGTAAGGGCCTCTGCCTGGCTTGCAGATGGCTACTTTCTCCCTGTATTCTCACATGGTGGAGAGAGGGAGAGGGAGGGTGTCTATTCCGTCATGAGGATCCCATCTCCAGACCCCTCTTCGAAACCTAATTCCCTCCCCAAGGCCCCATCTCTAATAACATCACAGGGGTGGGGAGGTTAGGGCTTCACCTCTAATTTGGGGGGCAGGCACAATTCTGTCCATGGCACCCTTCCCACCATCTTGCAAAGACTAATACATTTGTTACCAATCACTGAACCTACATTGATGCTTCATTATCAAATACATTCTTTTATAAATACAGTTGATCAATGTTCAAAGCCAATGCTAAATTTTATCTGTCACTCTTTTCCTGTGTCCATTAACAAGATGGCATAACTTCTTTAATCTGCCGATGTGACAAGTTTACTTGGGACCTCTGTGTATAGATTTTTGAACTAGAATGAACTGAATGTTTCTTTTTTTAGTATTGTCTTTTATTGGTTTGTTACAAAGATCATGATAGCTTCCCGTGGTGCAAGGCGCAGTGTTCCATCATTTTAAATCTCTGGAGGAGCTTTTGTAGGTAGAAATGACTTGTTCTGACATGTTTAACAGAGTAAGTTTTGGGGGAGGTAGCCTCTGGAATCATGGAAATACTGAAGATTTTTTCTTTCTTCTTGAAATATTTGGTCACATATATTTCTATAAATGTCTGCTTTATTTAAAATTTCAGATACTAACTCTCATTCCTTTTAACATCCGTATGTGTAGTTAGATAGTTCTTCATCTCTTATGCTGGCTATTTGTGCTTTCTCTTTTGTCTTAATTATTACTGGAGATTTTTCACTTATTTTAGGACTTACTTGAGGCTTTACTGATCTTTTTTGTATGTTTATTTCTAGTTTATTAATTTCCATTCCAAACTTTATTGTTTACTTCTATTTTGGGAAGTTAAGCTTGTTGTTATTTTCTAAATTCCTTTTTTTAAAAAAAAATTTAGAGAGAGGTTTTCTTTGTTTAAACTTTATTTCAGTTTGGGGGTATGTTCATTTTGGATACATAGTTTGCTTTTGTCAAAGTTAAAGCTGTTCCCCTTATCCAAAAAGTGTGCAACGACCTTATTCAGAGTCCCTGTTGTTGGGAATTTACCCTTCCCCTTTTTCCCTCCTTCCCTCCTGAATCTTGTTGAGTTTTGCTTCCCTTTGAGCACATAGGTGTTGATCAACTAGTCTCAGTTTAGTATTGAGTACATGCAGTGTTTGTTTTTCCATTCTTATAATACTCCTCTTAGAATGGTCTCCAGTTCCATGCAAGCTAGTACAAAGATACTAGCTGACCATCTTATTTTATGGCTGAGTATTGCCCCCATGGTATGCATATACCGTATTTTATTAATCCATTCATGTACTGATGGGCACTTGGGTTGTTTCCACATCTTTGCAGGTGTGAACTGCACTGCTATAAACATTGGAGGGGAAGTGTCTTTTTAAGTAAAATGTCTTGTTTTTCCTTTGGGTAAATACCTAGTAGTGGGGTTACTGGAGCAAATGGTAGGTCTCTTTTTAGTTCTTTGAGGTATCTCCGTATTACTTTTTGTAGAGGTTGTACTAGTCTACAGCCCTACCAGCACTGTGTGAGTGTTCCCTTCTCTCTGAGTTTATGCTAGCATCTATTGTTTTGGGACCCTGTGATGTAAGCCATTCTCACTGGGGTTAGGTGATATCTCATTGTGGTTTCGATTTGCATTCCCCTGATGACCAGAGCTGTTGAGCATTTTTTCATGTGTTTGTTGTTAATCTTTTGTTCTTGTCTCTCGCCCAACTTTTAATGTAGTCATTTGATCTTTTCTTGTTGATTTGCTTGAGTTCTTTGTACATTCTGGTTATCAGCCTTCTTTTGGATATGTAGCATGCAAATATCTTTTCCCATTCAGTAAGTTGTCTGTTTGCTTTGTTGTTGATCAATTGTGTTGATTGTGTCCTTGGCTGTGCAGAAACTTTTTAACTTCATCAGGTTCCCTTTATTTTTGTTGTTACTGTGAATAGTGTTGGGTTATTTTTCATAAATTCTTTCCTTAAGCTGGCATCTATAAGAATTTTTCCAATCCTTTCTTCTAGAGTTCTTATAGTTTCATGACTTAGGTTTGAACCTTTTATCTCTTAGGAATTAATTTGTGTGAGTAGCGCGAGGTGGAGGTCTTGTTTCACTCTTTTACATGTGGATATCAAGTTCTCCCAGCACCATGTATTGAATAGTAATTCTTTCCCCCATTGTATGTTTTTGTTTGCTTTGTCAAAGATCATATGGCAATAGGAGGATGATTTTCTGTCTGGATTCTCTGTTCTTATCCAAAGGTCTGTGTCTGTATTATGCAAATACAATGCTGTGGTGACTACTATTCCCTTGTAGTATAGCCTGAAGTCTGGGAAAGTGTGCCTCATGATTTGTTCTTATTTTGTAAGATTTCATTGGCTATTCAAGGTCTTTTCTACATACATATGAAGTGTAGAATTATCTTTTTGAGATCTGCAAAATACGATGCTAATATTTCAGTGGAAATTGCATTAAATCTATAGATCACTTTGATTAGTATAGACATCTCAACAATGTTGATTCTGCCAATATATGAACATGGTATGATTTTCCTTCTGTTTACATCCTCTATAATTTCTTCTCTCAGTGTGTTAGTCTTCTCCCCATAGTGACCCTTGACTTCCTTTGCCCAAAACATCCCAAGGTATTTTATTTTCTTTGGTGTGACCGTGAAGGGTATTGTGTTTTGATTCTCAGCTTGACTGTTGTTGGTGTATATGGAAGCTACTGATTTGTATACATTGATTTTGTAACCTGAGACTTGCTATAATTATTTATCAATTCCAGGAATCTCTTAGTAGAATTTTGGGGGTTTTCTAGTCGTAAAATCATATCATCAGCCCAAGCTGTAGATGTTGGTGCAGTTATGGAGAGAAAGGAACACTTTTATATTACTGGTAGGATTGCAAACAACTGTAGCCTCTTTGGAAAGAAGTATGGAGAATCATTAAAGAACTAAAATTAGACCTTCCATTTGACCCTATAATCCCATTACTAGATATCTACCCAGAAGAAAAGAAATTTATTTTGCCATATGGACATTTGCACTAGAATGTTTATCGCAGCTTAATTCATAATCACCAAGATATTGAATTCAACCCAAGTACCCATCAATTCATGAGTGGATTAATAAGCTATAATATAAGTATACTACTATTCAGCCCTAAGAAGACAGAGACTTTATACTTTTTGTACTTATCTGGGTAGATTTGGAGAACATCCTCCTAAGTAAAGTATCACAAGAATGGAAAACCAAGTGTACAATGTCCTCAATACTTACATGAAAGCAATAGAAGAACAACTGTACTTCCACATGAGAGAAAAACACAACTACATCCAAATGGGGGGAATGGAGAGGAATGAAGGGGTGGAGGGGAGGATGCAGGGGCTTTGGTGTGCTACCACCTAATGGACACACTGTAAAGGTACACAGCACACCTATACTATAAAGGTACACAGCATACCTATACTATAACTTAGACTCTAACCTAACAAATGCAAACAGCATGACCTAATTGTTTGTACCCTTATATTAATTTCTTTTTTAATGAAAAAAGAATCATATGATCAGTAAAGAGTGAAAGCTGGACCTCTTCTTTCCCCATTGGGATATGCTTGATGTCCTTCTCTTTTCTAATTGCTGTGGCTGGGGCTTCCAGTACTATGTTAAATAGTAGTGGCAATAGGGGGTATCCATGCCTAGTTCCAATGTAAGTGAGAATGCTTTCAGTTTTTCTCTATTCAATATTTTGGGTTTAGGATTGTTGTAGATAGATTCTATTATTTTAAGGAAAGTACTAACTATGCCAATTTTCTTAAGTGTTCTTATTAAAAATGTTGTTGAATTCTGTCAAATGCTTTTTCTGCATCTATTAAAAGGATCATACAGTTCTTGTTTTTACTTCTATTTGTGTAGTGAGTAGCATTCATAGATTTCTATATGTCAAACCAACCTTGCATCTCTGGTATGATGCCTACCTGGTCATGATGAGTTATTTTTTTGATGTGCAGTTGAGTTCTGTTTGCTAAGATTTTATCGAGAGTGTGTCTATAGTCATTAGAGAAATTGGTCTATAGTTTTCTTATTTGTAATGTCCTTTCCTGGCTTTGGTATCGAGATGGTATTTGCTTTTTACAATGAGTTGGGGAGGGATCCATCCTTCTTAATGTTGTGGAATAGTTTCTGAAATAGTGGTAGAAGTTCTTCTTCGGAAGTTTGGTAGAATTCTGATGAGAAACCTGTTCTGGGACTCTTTTTGTTGGAAAATTTTTTATTGTTGCTTCAGTTTGGGTGCTTGATATTGGTTGATTCAGGAGTTCTATTTCTTTCTGGTTGAGTCAAAGAAGTAGTGTGATTCCAAGAATTTGTCCATTTCCTCCACATTTTAAAATTTATGGGTATAGAGATTCTTATAGTATTCAGTGATGATGTTTTGTATTTCCGTGATATGTGTCATTATTTCACCTTTTTCATTTTTGATTGAGCTTCCCTCTCACAACTGCTTTTGTAGTATCCCACATGTTTTGGCAGCCTGTGGTCTCATTGACATTTACTTCAAAGAATCTTTTAATTTCCATCTTTATCTCCTCCTTCACCCAGCTATTATTCAGCAATAAGTTGTTTAATTTCCATGGCTTTGTGTGGGGATGAGTGTTAATTGCTATGTGTCTTGGTGATGCTATATTTGAATTGAATCTTCCTGAGATTTGAAGTTCATCTAGTAATGGATGTCTGAGTTCTGGTAATGTTTGCAAAATTTTCTGTGATACTTTCAACTAGATTTTCCATGCTTTTAGGACTTCGTCTTCCTCAGGGATACCTATAATTTGTATGTTTGTATGGTTTGCATAATCTCAAATCTCTCTGAGCGATTGCTCTGCCTTTGTTATCTTCTTTTCTGCCTCTTTTCAATGACTGGGTTAGCTCAAGAGCCTTGTCTTCAAGCTCTGAGATTCTTTCTTTTCCATGGTTTAATCTGTTGCTGTGTTTTGAAATCCCTGAATGCATCTTTTAGTTCTTTAAGGTCCATTATATCCCTCCTAGTTTTGTCCAGATCCTTTGCAACGTCTTCTTTAATTTCATTGGTTTCCTGAGACATTTTGGGGGCTTCTTTTTGCTGGTTTTCAAATTTGTATTACATTCCACTCATCTTACTTGCCATTCAGATTCTGTATCCGTTTCTGTCATTTCAACAATTTCTTTATGGTTGAAATTCTCTGCCGTGGCACCATTGTTATCTCTTGGGGAATTCATCTGTTATAATTTTTTCATGTTGCCACAGTTTTTTGTTCATTTCTCCTCATCTGGTGGGGTTTCCCCCCTACTTTGAGCTAAAAATGTTAAGATAACCCTAAATTATAGTTGGCAATATTCCTCCAGGATTCAGATAAGGATTAGTCACTGGATGGCACTGCGGTATCAGTGGTAACAGTAGCTGCTGTTTGTGTTATTCCGTTTCCCTCTCTAATTTGCCAAAACCTGAGACTGCTATAGTAGGTCTCGCCCCAGCCCTACTATAGCAGGCCAAACTACAGGTCTCTTGAGCTGCTCAAATGCCATGCCAGGTGGGGCTGATCTGGGCTATGGGACTGTGATCCCAGGGTCACAGAGTTCTCAGTGTCCCTCCTGGAACCTGCCAGAGTGGAACTGTGGCCTGTTATCTCCTTGCTTGGTGGCAGCCCAATAGGCCCAGCCCTGTCAGTGCCCATGCCCAGATCCTGCTGTCCTCTGTGGGGGACAAGTGCTTGGTTTCAGGTCATCTGCTTTGACTGAGGAACCACAAGTCAATCTGCTCCCACCCCAGCCCCACACAGGCCCTGTGTGGTGTACCCCACAGGTGTGGGGTTCTGGATGGCACCAGTCGCATTGTTCCCCTTAATGCCTGCTCTCTGGCATGATAGCTTTGCATGGAATTCAGATTGGTCTCCAATAGTCTCTAATCTGATGGGGCCATAGGGAATGGTGCTGGCCATTCAGCTCAGATTGCAGTGATCCCCACAGACTGTCTCTGCTTTTGTACGTTTTTGCCATCTGCTTCTTTGTTATTTTTCCTTTTTTTTAAATGTTTGTTCCCCACCCCCTCTCCTACATTCTCTGTAACCTCACAACTATCTCTGAGTGGTGCCGTCTTAATGGCAGCCACTGCCTGTGTTTTTTCCCACTTTTCCTGGAAGAGGCCATTGAGAGGTTACTTCTAGTCTGCCATTTCCCCGTCCTCATTTTCTAAATTCTTAATGTGTAGTATAGAATAGTATACTGATTTTTAGTCTTATTTTCTACTATGTGCATGTAATTGTGTCTATAAATTTCCTTTCAATTACAGTTTTAGCCATACCATAACATTTTTGGTATTGCAGAATTATGTCATTGTTCAAAATGTTTTATTTAAAATTGTGATTTCTTCTTTGATCCAGAGTTATTTAATGGCTTATTAATGTTAAAAATATGTATGTAGGTTTTCTAGTTTTCTGTTTGATTTAATTTTAGCTGCATTGAACCTAGAGAACATGCTGTTTGATGTCAGTCTTTTGAAATTTCTTAAGATTTGTTTTGTGGCCTAGGATATAAGCAAACTTTGTATATATACAAAATTTTATATATATGTGGAGGTATGTATATACACACAGAGTGAGTATAAAGTTTCTGTGCAGTTTAGTATGTTAAACTATTTTAAACTGCACACAAACTTTATGTCTACCCTGTATATTTATCTCTGTCAAACAATGTCTCTCATTGCTTTCTCTGTCTAGTTGGTAAATATAAATTCAAGGACAGATTAGAATTTATTAAAGTGTCTTTGGTTAATAGTATCTGATGAGGTCCCCTACAGTAAACATTAACAAGAATCATACAGTGCTATAATTTTCTAGGAAATCAGGTTTCCCAGGCTGAAGGTCACTTAAGAATTCCTGTGGCTTATATTTGTAAACAGTCATTTTAACTTATTAATGGTAATTTTGAGTAAAATCATTAAACTTTTGTGATATTAGGCCATATTAGACCATAGGAGATCAGAGTCAAGGTCTGACAACATTGTGACTTATACTTAAATCACAATTTCTTACCTGGCCATTCTGTTCTCAAGTGAAGGGAACGATTCTAAGAGAATATAATAAAAGGTCATCACCATATTGTATAAACGTGGATTCCTGGGACTTGAATAACTAAGTTTATCATTAAGTATTTGCAAGGAGTAAGAGGGCACTTCTGTAAACTAGGGCTATAACTAGTTAAGTGTTTTGTTGATTTTCCCAAGTGGATGGAAATAGATACTGTTAAGTCTGGGTATAAGTATATATATACTAAAGAGTGCTAAGTATAGATCTAACAGTGTAAATAGTTATGTTAATAATTAAGGATAATATGATATTGAGGTTGGGGAGCACAAGAAGTAGAGAAGCTTTTTTAAGGGACTTTAAAACTTATACAAAACAGCACCTATTTGTCTTTTTAAGGAACAGGACAGGATAACACAAGGGTTAATTCATAGTATAGAAACTAATGAGTTATTTCAGAAGGTATACATAAAATAGGTCATAGTTATCTCATTTCGTGGTTTGGGGCCAATTTTATGAAGGGCTCAACCAGATCATTTGAGGCCATTATAACTTTAGCCTCATTTATCTGCCCCACATCTGAACTGTTTTCAGCCCAGAAACTCTTGGGAACAGATTCAGACTTCAGTGTATCAAAAGACTAGGTATTAGGGAGTAAACTGTACTATCATCAAACCATAGGCTGGAGATTTTGTCTAGAAAGTAGCTGTCTGCTCCAAATTTAACAGGTGCATGAATTGTTTTCCAGCAGATTCAAGGCAGTGAAATCTCTAAGTAGAAAAGCATATTGAGTAATGCGGTTTCCAAAGTGGCAAAACATAATTGAGACAAAAGCAGAATTTTAGGAATATTTGAGATTTCTACCCCTGAAATCCACCAGCATTGATTATCCTATATCCAGTTTTATCTCTTTCCCCTTAGAGCTAATGTGCTAGCATTAGTTATTAAATATAATCCATTTTTCCACTGGTCTGTGTTAGGGGTTGAATCTTACCTCTCCTCCTGCCTCCTTGTTCATTTATTAAAGGCGTTGCTCCCAGATCCTTGGAATGTTACTTTACTTTGAAATAGGATCATTGCAGATATCATTAGCTAAAGTGAGGTTATACTGACTTGGGGGGACCCTAAAGGAATATGACTGGGTCCTTATATATTCATATAAAAGCAAAACTGGACACAAACACACATAGGAGGAGAACAACAAAAAATAAAGGCAGCGGTCAGGGTGATGTTTCCAGAAGTCCAGGAATGTTGCTACCAAACCATTGGAACCTAGGAAGAAGGCATGGACAGACTTTGTCTCACAGCTCTCAGAGGGAACTAACCTTGTTTGTATATTTCCAGCCTCCAGAACTACGAGACAGTTAATTTCTGTTGTTTAGTCTGTCCGGTTGGTGGTACAGCTATAGAATACTAATACAGTCTGTGATGGCATTTGTCTCATAACATAATTTCTATGTTTGTAGGAGAGTTTTCTTATCTTTTTATGCCTATCTGCTCTGTACTGCAATGGCCAAAGCAACTTGTAATCAGAACAATATAAGGAATTATCTTGTGCAAACATCACTTTTCACCTGCTCAATGATACTTGTAGAGATAATTCTTGGAAGAGACAGTAGGTGAAAGGGTGTATGCCTTGTGCTTTTGATACATATTGCCAAATCATTCTCTGTAAAGTGCTAGCAATTACATTTCTACAAGCAATGCCTAAAAATGGGCATTTCTCCATAGCTTCCCCTAGGTGATATATTATAAAACTTTTGAAGTTTTTCCAATCACCTAACTGAATAAGAAAATCAGACCAATTTTTTTTTTCTCGATTGGTCCTTCTGCTTAATTCTGCCGCTATACCCCTGACCCCATCCATTATTAAAAAATGTTAATTTTCTTGAGTTTATATGTGGCTTATTTCTATAATATTTCTAGTTAGCAAATCTTAGTTT
The DNA here is from genome assembly GCF_000181295.1 of Otolemur garnettii. Lineage (NCBI taxonomy): Eukaryota > Metazoa > Chordata > Mammalia > Primates > Galagidae > Otolemur > Otolemur garnettii. The sequence continues at coordinate 11,770,957 of NW_003852449.1, read as the reverse complement.
CTTTTAAAAAGTCAAAGGATAAAGTGTGTAGTTAGTTCATAGTCCTGCATCCGTGTGGATTTCTTGGTTGTGACAAATATCCTACAGTAATATAAGATATTAATAATAGGGGATACTGGGTGAGCAGTGTATGGGAACTGTGTGCTATCTTGGCAACTTTTCTGTTAGTCTAAAACTGTTCTCAAATTAGAAGTTTATTAAATTTTTAAAGGGAAGAATAGATGGCTCAAAAAAGAATGCCATTTAAATAAACTTTATGGATAAATCTATCAAGCAGACTGTAATTCTCAAGAGAACAGATGATATAATCTTTCTTTTTTTTTTTTCCCCAAACAGACAAATATATTATCACAGCAATTTGGTGAACACACAACCAGAATAAAGAGTGCTAGATGATATTAAAAAGTGTCTCTGAGATTAGTGTCTCTGAGATTGCCTTCTCTCCGGGGGTTTTTACATGTGCCCGTAATGTTCAGCTGTGCCTCTTCAGCTCAGGCCCTTGGATCAAGGATCTCCTTTCTCTGCGTTTCCATAGCAGGCCATCTGCCTTCTGTTCACAATGTCTCTTTCTAAACAGAGTAGTTAAAATAAATTGAGCTCCCTCTTAAATTATTATGGTTCTTCCAGTTCTGCTTTCTTAAGATTATTCTCAAACCATCATTTTCAAGTTCGGGCTATTTCCATTTTATTTTTCTTTTTTCAACATTTTGAAGAGCCTCCTTGTATACATTGCTTGATATACAGTCTAGCTAATTTTAACAAGGGAATTTTTTAGATACGGGCCCAAAACTACTCATGTACAGATTTTGAGGCATATCTTTAAATTGTCCTATAGAATATTCGCATCACTTTGTTTCCAAAAGGCAGCCATATTTTTCGACATCTTTGGCGACAGTTTGGTTTTACTATTCATTATATTTTAAAAAATGTGCAAATTACAAATTGGATCTTCTGGTTTTAATGTTAATTTGTTGATGAAAGACAGGTCCAGTGGCTTATCCCTGTTGTTCTAGCCCTTATGGTGAGGTATATTGCGGATGCTGCACTCCAGCCTGTGTGACAGACCAAGATACTGTCTTAAAAAACAAAAAAACAAAAGCAAGCCCCCCTCAAACCCTGTTGATGACTTGCGAGACTAAATATACCTTTCATATGTTTGTCATTTTTGCTTCTTTCTGTGAATTGCCTGTTTCTGTTTTTGCTCAGGCATTCTGCTTTTTAAGAAACAGCCTCTGTAAACTTGACTAATTTGTGGAAGAATTCTTCTCTTATTGCTGAAAATAAAGAGTCTGTTTTCTGAGCTAAGGGCCTGGGGTCGTGATGAATTCACCTAGAGAGCCATCTCGAGCCCCCAGCTTCCCTGGTAACAGATTTTTTCCTTAAACCATGGTCTTTGACATTTGAAATTAGAAGAGACATTGTTGACTCTTGCCTTTCTCTGATGCCGTACACCCAGGACTTTTCCAAACCTTACTCCCCCTTCTCCATTTTTCTTTTCAGCAATTGCAGAACTTGTTTGTTTTCACAATTAGCCACCTGCCAACCTTGCTTTTTTCCCCAAAGCCAATGCCCATCACGACTGGACGTAAATGTGGCCATTTCATTTTAATCTCAGCCTCCATTTGCCAAATCCCCCGTTGTTCTCTAACCCCCGTTCGCGAAGCATGCTATATTTTGGTTCTCGCTTTAAAACGTTTCTGTCCGAAGTTTCGGAGAGCATAAGTAATGTTCATGTTCAAGCTGTTTCCTAAGAGCACATGGAGGATTTGTTTTAGTCCGTTAGTGGAAAAGCTGAACTACAATGCTGGCTACTGCTGATTCTTCTTTTACTCTCAATAAAAATAAAATCTGTGCTCAAATAGCTTTCCTCAAAGCTGAGATTTTTTTTTTTTTCTTTTTAGGTCTTTTGTGTTACATGTTTGCCTGCCTCTCTCATCCCTTTCCCATATGGATTTTGAAGCCTTTTGAAATTCCCCTTGATGTTTATTTTTGCCTGCCTTTGCTTCTCTCTGTGCTTGACTAGTAAGAAATAATTCATAGAATCTCAAAAGTTCTTCAGTCACTGTCTTGAAGCAGAATGCCATTTAAATTTATTTGAGGAGAGCTATTTGTAAAAGGAGAACGAATGTCACACTAGCTTTTATGGGTGCTCTATGTAGAGAATAGATTTAGTCTTAGAAACTATCAGATATTGACTGAACTGCGGCAATTCTTCTCTAACTAAAAGGGATCGTGTGGATGGAACCTCGCAGGTTGAACTTGCTGACTGTTAAAACACTGAGGTTTGTATTGAACCCAAACGAGAGGGCCTGATAAAGCAAGATTTAGTCACCATTTGCTTTCTGTACCCCTCACCTTTTACGATAAAGGTTTAATCGGCAGCGTCTTCCTGTAATTTCAACCCTACATATTAGCCGTGAAGATTTTCCAAGGGAGAGTGCTCGTTCTAGCATGATGGGAAAACGCTGGGCAATTTTCACTTGGTCCTGTCATCTTCTCCTGGTGTAGCTCATGTGCGTGTGTTTAATTCTAACACAATATGTGACAATTATGATCACTTCTTTAATTACTGCAATTGATAATTTTATTGGCATAGGGTCCTCCAAAGGGTTAAACTTCTTGGGACCTTTGGAATTGGGGGGGAGGTTTATGAGTTCATGGTTTTCTCTTTTACTTGAAATAATCATTTTTCCTGGGTCCTTACGTCAAAGACTTTCCTTGTCTTTTAGCAGTTTAGGTATACAATAGAAATTTTATGTTTTTCCCAAAGGAACATTTTTTTCTAGCTTTTATTAGAAAGTTATTTTGGGTCCCTTTTTGTAGAATTGTGTATGTCACTACATTTCCCTGTTTTAAGTCTAGGAAAGCCCGCCAGTCAGACTTCCCGGAGGTACCATCAAAGGTGGCTGCAAGCTGTCAGCCATGGCCAATTTTCTGTCTATTTTCCTTATTCTCTTATTCGTATTTTTCTGCTTAGGTCCTGCCAGCCTTTTACAATATAAATGGGTAAAAGATTAGAAGACTAGATAAGATTTGGAAAATGAGACCAAGTCCTCAAGTTGCAATTCAGGATTCAATTAAATTGGATCCGATGAGAAATTCTTTGTTTTAAAACCAGCCCATATAATATCTTCTTCCGGACCCCTTCCTTCCATCCCCTGTAAAGCCCTGTTCACATTTTTTATCATCAACATTCTACTATTATTTGCTTCTTTTTCTTTGGTGAGGCTATTTTTATTGTGTGTGGGACTGTATCGTACGGTCTTATAGTCCCGGCTTTCAGCATCACACTTTTATGTAGCAGATAAAAAGCAAGGGGGTTTGAGGGCATTTCTCCGTCCTTTCTGAGTACTTCCTAAATAGAATTCTCATTTAATCCTTTGGCGAACATCAGGTGGGAGGTTTTCATGATGAGGAGCTGAAGGAAGGAGAGGAGAGCCAAACATCTTACCTAAGGGTGTATAATACTGAAGCAACCAAGCGAGGATTGAAACCAATGCGTGGGCTCCACCCTAACCATCGTTCTACACTGTTCCCCAGCACGAACCAGCGAGTGGACAAGTGAATGGTGCTTCCTGGTGGACTTTGACTTGAGTCTGTAAATGCCTCAAAAATGTAACTTCCACCACTGGCTCCAGTTCACGCGCACAGACCTGCTGCGGGATTAACAAGGCTGAAGTCTTTTAATCCTTTTCCTCTCTTGAATATACTGGTGGGTAATTAACTATCTCAAAGTCAGACAATCAGGTAACCAGGAGAAAGTGAAATTACCAAAGAAACATGCTTATCTAATAATCTAATGCTTAGCCCCCAGTACTTGAACTTTTTCGGTCATCTAGTTGGTCCTACATTTTTTCCCCCATGTTGGTATAGTCTGAATGTCCCCACCAAAACTCACATTAAAATTTAATCACCATTGTTAACCGTGTTGGCAAGTGGGACTTTGAAGGGATAATTAGGTGATGAAGGCTCCCCCCTCCTCATGAGTGGGTTAATATTGCTAAAGGGGGAGTTTTTTTGTCTCAGGTGTGAACTTCCCTGCCACGCGGTGCCTTTTGCTCTGGGGTGACCCTCCACAGAGGCTTATGCTCTTAGAACTCCCAGTCTCCAGAACCACGAGCCAAATCAATTCCTTTATCCAAATCGATGCCCAGTTTGTGGTATTCTGTTCCAGCATTATCCAAGAAACTAAGGCACATGTGTACTTAGCTTGCTTATCATCTGCACACGTAGGCCTTTATTTTAGTGTAGTGATGATCTCACCTTGACCTTTCTTAGGCTTTTGGTTTAAATGCGAACTATATCTGGTGAGAACTTTAGGTGGTTGCTGTTCAGAATTACAGTAACTGTAATGCCTCTGAAATACATTAAAAAGAACAATGGCTCTGATAAAGTATTCATGGTTTCTAAAAAATGTATTCATTTCTGGCTGGTGAGCCTTGCCGACCAGTAGTTTCATTTAAAGTTAAATTACCATTATATTCCTTTGCTTCTGTTCATTTCAAAGCAGTGGGATCCCGTAGGTAGACTTCCCTTGAGCAAGCAAAAAATGAGAAGCCTATATAAAAATTCAGATATTTAACTGATTGCTTCAAACAATTGCTTTGAAAGTGCAATGGTATTTTTGATGAAAGGGCAACAAGTAAAATTTTCTGTCAAATTCATTCTTAGAGGAATAACTTTTTCACTTGTTCATCTAATTGGAGGATATGAATATATTCAAAAAATCCTCAGATGAATTCATTATGCAGTCTGAAAGCACATACAGAATATTATAAAAATTATAATAAAGAGGGTTAAAAAGGAAGTTAGCACCGCAGTGCCGCATGAGTATTGCTGAGGTTCCTAATTAACCCTTTCATAAGATAATGTCCTTTGTGAATCCTCATAAGGTGGCAGCAGACAGCCTGACATAGAATGTGGAAACAACCCATAAGCTCTCTCATACGGGTCTTTAGGCGGCTGCTGCTTTAAATCCGGCTGCCAGCTGGCATCTGGGAGCTCATCTTCGCAACATTTTAAGATGGACAACCTGTAGAAACACATGGTTAGAGCTCAGAATTTAGGGTACTTCCTATGGAGGGACAAATTTGTGGAATATCAGTAGTGAAGATAAAGTCACTCTTCCATTACTTGTAAAATAACCAAATCGTCTATTATTTCTTTGCTCTTCATTTAACTCCAATTTTAAGTACTTTCCTCGAGTGTGTTTACATCCAATTGTGGTGAGGCTAAGAGATAATCCAATCAGAAATCTGGATGAATTGTTTTTTTTTTTTTTAATTTATGCATAGACCTACATATTTTTTCTAAATTATATATATTTTTGAAGTTATATTCTGTAGTGAGGCAGTGGAAAATATCTTTTCTGGAGTATGTCTAGAAAGTTGCTAAAACTTTCCTGTTGTAAGAAAATCTTATCATTTAATATAAACAACCCAAGAGACAACGTTTGACTTTGCTTCTCATCCTGTTTACTTAAAAAGATCACTATCTAGATGAAGATATTTTATAGTCCTAAAAGTAATACTTTTCTACTTTACATCCACAAATCCAGTGGCATTTTTTTTTTTAGGTTATCAGCAAAGGCAATTGAATATACATGTCTATAAGAATGCTGCAGGTATGATGTAGTTTGAGCGAAATTAATGAAAACTGTCAAATGCAATGTATCTTTAATCTGGGAGATGAGATAATGCACAAAAAATGACTCGCGTTAACACGTTAACACTGTATACACATGAACTAGCTAAAGAAAAGCATAATTCTCTTCTGTCCACCTCCAAAGATTAGGCCTTTATTCCAAATAGTAAGTACCTGTAGCGCACATTAAAACAGATAGGAACAAGAATGGCTAACACATCTCGAGCATCTGCCTTGTCTGAATGAGGATGTTTCAATATTGGTTTTAAAAACATATTGAAAATCAGTAATATAGTAGTACAGTCTTTACAAGTGTTGTAAAAATAAATAATATTAATTTTTAAGTTAGCATTTTGGATTATTTAATGAGTCAGGCTGCCATTTAAGCCAATATTTATAAATTTTCAGTCTATAACCATTCAATTTTATGTAAAGAATTGCTGATTGGAAGTTATTTGTATTCACTGAATCCCTTGTGGCCAGACGGCAGTCCCGTGGAGGAGCATTGCATTGACCGTATGGACCAGCCCAGAAGGCGCTGGTTCCCTCCATTTCTACCCTTTCTCGTCATCCCTGGCCACTGTGACAAGCGTTCCTGACTGCACAGTTGACCGGTACGGACTATCAGACACACGTGCTCCTGAGATGTTTCCTACCCACCCTCTATTCGTGGAACAGATGTACAGTGAGTCCCATGCTCCTCTTTCCTATATAAATGAACCAGATGTGAGAAATCACTGTAATTCACTTCCACTGAGCAGTCACCAGGCGGGCCTTGGGTGGATTTGGTTATCTCTTGTGTGAACAAAACCTTGGTAAAGGGATGTTTTCCTACATTTAAACGGAAAATTTTGAGGATAAATGAAACGTATGAGCAAGATATAGGCAGTTATTTTGAATAGCACAGGACCAGGAGTTAGTGAGGTATAGAACAGCTACACGTTGTGAACGTCATAGTGTTTTGTTTTAGATTGTTTCTCACCTATTTAGCAACCATAATTGTGGTACCTGGCAGGATTCTCATAAAGATGAAGTAAAGCAGGCTTACACATTTCTTAGCACAGTGTTTGCCTAGGAAGTGCTCAAGAAATTTTTATTTTGGAATTTGCATTATTTAATGTTTGAGAAGAAGCATCAGGGAAACTGAGAGTAAAAGAATTTCAGATTTTATAGACAAAATGTCATTTATAAGTTATCACCATATGGCTTGTGTTATTATTCCCGCTCAGTCCCACAGAGTAAAATAACTTAAATATATATATTTTTTGAGACAGAGCCTCAAGCTACTGCCCTAGGTAGACTGCTATGGCGTTACAGCCCACAGCAACTCCAACTCCTGGGCTTACGCGATTCTCTTGCCTCAGCCTCTCAAGTAGCTGGGACTACAGGCGCCCACCACAATGCCCGGCTATTTTTTGGTTGTAGTTGTCACTGTTGTTTGGCAGACCTGGACTGGATTCAAACCTGCCAGCTCTGGTGTATGTGGCTGGCACCTTAGCTGCTTGAGCTCCAGGCACCGAGCCAATATTTTTAAATCTTTAAATGCTGTTTTACCCACAAAATTGGTGTTTAAAAGATCTACAGCATTTTCCCAACCAAAAATATCATCCTTTAACCAAGTTTTTCTTAAGATACACAATTTCACAATCTCGCAGAAGGCATTCATTTTGCCGTGGTTTTCCCAACATATGGCCTGTTCCTGCTGGGGAGGTTGTACGTTGGCAATGCAGCGTGTTCATATTTACTAGTGACAGTGTGCACACGTGTGTATACGTGTGTGTACACGTGTGTGTACATGCTCAGCAGGGCCGCCAATGACACTGTTTCCTTTAATGTTGTTTCCTTATAGTGTCGATGAAGGTAAAAAAATCTATTCCCGGCGGGAGCCGCTGTCTGTGTGGGGTTTTCATGTTCTCCCCACATCTGTGTGGGTTTTCACTGGGTGTTCACGGTTCCCCCCACATCTCAAAGATGTGCATGTTTGGTGAACTGAAGGGTCTCAGCGGCCCAGTCTGAGTGGGAGTACCCCCTGTAACGGGTGTCTGGAGCTCCTGGGAGCGAGGTTCTATCTACCCTCATTCCTGAACTGCAATCAGTGGGTTGAAAGAATTCGTGGTATTATAAAATAGAAATTCATAAAATATATGATAATCATACAAATGAAGGAGCGGGATGCAGCAGGCAGTGCCCGGTGCCCTCACTACTTTTGGTTTTGCTCATTTTTGAACTGCCTGGTGGCACTTCCTGTGCGAACATTGATTCCTTGATTAAACCCACCGCCACTAGGAACACTATCGCTCACTGAGTCACCAAAAGTTGGGTCAATAAATCCTTTTGTTTCTGTTGATCTTTCTTAAATGTATGGATAGGTTCAATTTATTTCAGTGTTTATTATTCGAAGCATTTTGTGTCTTCACTTGGAAGTCAGGAGTGGTTTTGTGACTAGAAATATGTGGAAGGATCGTAACTCTTGTTTATAGTCATTTACCTAGGGCAAAGTTGGTTTTTGTATACATTGTTTCATTTAAAGTCCTAGTTTCCAAGAATCTATTCAAAAAGTCACCTGATGACTTACTATATATTTATAGTCATGAGCTGCATAACGGAAATGATGCTTCAGTCCACGGTTACAACAGATTGTGTCGTTAATACAACGGTGCTCCCGTAAGGTGTTATATATGGTATTTTTAACTGCATCTTTTTTATGTGTAGATGTGGTTAGATACACAGATACTTAGCGTTGTCTTATAATTGCCTACAGGATTCAGTACAGTAATATTGTATAAAGAGTTGTAGTCTGGGAGTAATATACCATACCTTGTAGCCTAGGTGTGTATTTAATAGTAGGACGTACCATCTAAGTCTACTCTATGACGGGCACCTGGCAATGAAATTACCTAATACTCCGTTTGTCAGGTCACATCCTTGCCCTTAATTGATACGTGACTCTGTGAGTGTGTGTGTGTGTGTGTTTACAAGATCTTGTGGTAAGATTTTTAAAAAGTCCTTGTGAAATTCTATTTCTTTTTCCTGAAATAACATATTTATACCGTGCTTGTAAAGGATTTGTGCTGTCAGTAGAGAGTGAGCAATGTATGATTTAATTTCTGTTTTCACGTCTTCCATTTTCAGGCAGAGCGTTTTCTATTTACATCAGATAAGCATTTGCTAATGTGCCAGGACTTTACTTAATTGACTGGGCATATGGTGAATTAATTCACCTATTCATCTCCTGCCCTGGTTTTAGACATGTTCTATTAGCAGGGATTGTTTTCCCCATCTTGCCAGCTGAGCATCTTGAGTCTACATTTTTGCTGTTTTCTTTTTTTTTTTTTAAACTGTAATATAATATCCAAGATGACTATCAGAAAGGATTAAAAGGCTGGAAGCTGAGCAAGAACATGTCTTTTTATATAATCTTTGAAAGTTAAACATCTATGGTGAGTGAAAAGGATAATTTTCTTCTGCTTTCCTCCAGAGATAAGTCCTGTATTTCAAACAGAAAGAGAGCGAGATTCTTACCTTGGTACTTCTGATTAGGAAAAGCAATTATTGGAAGATGAAAGATCAGGAAAACCTCTATAAATATTCTCTGTTTAGAGGCAATGGAACTTTGAACCTTTGAACCGATTAAAAATGCTTTTCACGTAAAGTCACTATTTCCTGGGTGCTGAAGTTCAATTCAAACCTGGATTGAAAGTCAGAGATGTTTATAAATCTCATACTGGCTTGAGCAGGTCCAGAAGATTCCAGCAACTCATTTAGGCCTGGAGAACTATGTTTTCATCTCAGTCTGTGATTTTTAAGCTGCCAAGAAACTGGAGAGGGGATTTCATCCTGAGATGTCATTCATGACACAGATGCCAGAGCCAGCTCCTGACAACCCTGGCTGGGCCTGTGGAACCCCAGTCAACAGCTGTTTGCTTGGGCTGCCAAAACAACCCACAGTATTTGGAGCACCTGACTTCTTTGTGTCTTCCAGGCATTGCAGAGAGATGGGAAACAGATGAGTCATTCCATTCCCTCTGTTCAAAAAAAAAACACCTTGAAGTTGAGGTTGTCACATGTGAATGTTTAGCTACCTGGAGGAGGAAAGAACATTTTCAATAATCTAATTATGACCACCATTAGCCTGAAAGGCACCTTTAAACAAATACATAAAAGGAGTCCTCCTTTTAGGAGATAGAGGATGGTACCTGTGAAATTTACTGAGTGTAGAATATAAGTGTAAGAAAAGCCGTGAAGGCAATGTCAACCAGTTTGATGAAAATATTCCAAATTTTATATAAAACCAGCACATTGCACCCATGATTACATTAATGTACACAGCTATGATTTAATAAAAAAACCCAACAAGATAGAGCATAGTAGGAGCAAGGCTGGACCCTCAGACATCATTGGTGTGTGAGAGAAATAGAATTCCTTTTGCAGGTAGAGAGACACAAGTTTGAACACTCCGCTTTCTTTCTGATTGTCGTATGTGGTGAACCTGAATCTCAGAGGCCTTTAGTGCACAATTAAACATCTTTCATGGGAAAAATACAGGCAAGATTTGTAGTATCTCTGGGTCTTTATAACTTCTTCACCCAGAACCGCTCTCACCATGATGTCCCAGATGTGCAGCTCTAAACAATCGTTAGGAAAAAGCTCATCAAATATGTTGTTTTTCCCTAAATAATGGAGAACTGGAATATCAGGTATAGATAAGAAGTAAGATTTCAACATGCTCTGATCTAGATTACAATCTATCATCATATATTGGGTTTCACTTTAAAATGTAACGGTTTCTCATGTAAGAAGTAATGAAAGCATTTTAATATTATCTTCCAACACGGGAAAGCATGAAACACAACATAATGGTCCCTGAGGCCCCTGCGGGTGCTTGTCTCCCCTCCCTGTATCATCAGCATCTTCTGTGTTATGTAGAAAGTAAGTATTCAGTACATAAAGTTTGGTAGACAGAAGAATGGAAAAGAGAAGGGAAAAGGCTTTAAAAGCTTTAAAAATATCTTTATTGTCGTGTGATTTTTGGTCTTCTGGATGTATACCTAATAGGGGAATTATAGGATCAAAATGGCAGTCTATTTTTAGTTCTCTAAGTGTTCTCCAGATGTCTTTCCAAAAGGAACATATTAGTTTGCATTCCCACCAGCAGTGTAGAAGTGTTCCTTTTCAACCATGCCAGCATCTGTGATTTGGGGATTTTGTGATATGGGCTAATCTTACTGGTGTTAGATGATATCTCAAATTTTAGTATCAGAATGTTCATTGCAGACCAATTCGTAACTGCTAGATCATGGAAGAAGCCCAAGAGCCCACTGAGCCATGAATGGATCAATAAATTGTAGTATATGTATACAATGGAATACTATGTAGCCATTAAGAAAGATGGAGACGTTACCTCTTTAATGTTTACATAGATGGAGCTGGAAAATATTCTTCTTAGCAAAGTATCCCAAGAATGGAAGAAAAAGTATCCAATGATCCAATGTACTCAGCCCTACTATGCAACTAATTTATAGCTTTCATAGGAAAGCTATAACCCAATTTTAGCCCAGGAACATGGGGAGAGGTGAGAGGGAGGGGAGGGGAGTGGGGAGGGCAGGTGGAGGGAGGGTGATTGGTGGGATCACGCCTATGGTTCATCCTATAAGGGTACATGTGAATCTCTCTAAATGTAGAATATAAATGTCTTAATACAATAACTAAGAAAAAGACATGAAGGCTATGTTAAAAAAAAAGTTTATACAGTTGTGAAAAAAAATAAAAGTTTTAAAAATGTGGTAATACTTAGAAACTAAAACCTATCAGATTATTAAAATTTATAAGATAATTGCAGAAGATTTTAACATATTTTTAATACAAAAGGTAAAGATCACAATTTTGACCCACCTTTTCCCTTTAAAATAATTATTTTACTGAGAGAAAAACAAACGTGCTAAAAATAAAATATCGTATGGGCATATTGCAAGAGGCTCTTGTTACTGGATGGTAACTAGAAATTCCAAAGGCCAGATGGCTTATAACAAGAAAGATAAAATAATTATTATGGGACATTAGATGCAAATCAACACAGTATCGCCAAAAGCCACGAAATTGCCAACCATGGTCCATGGAACGAATGTATGCAACATTTTCTTAAATGTTGAAGGTTTGGGATTTGAAAGGAGTCTGCAATTTATTTAGTTTTTCAAACATTTAAATTGGTTATTGACTACCTATTAATGTATCAAGAGTTTTTCTTTTGAAAAATGTGAGAGCCACTACAAATACACCAAGGGAACGAGAACTCAGACGATTAGCGAGTGAATATCAGCGGATCACTTGGACTCCGAGGGAGCAAGGAGCCCGGCCGCAGCTCGTGTTGCAGGATGCCCTGGGAGATGATTTGATGCATTAACAATGTACTTTGCAGAGACAATGAAAAGCTTGTCTCAAGAGGGATTTTATCTATGATTGCATTTTATGTGTTAGAATTTCAAGACAAAAGTAAGGACCTTGACAGAGTGTTGGGTGAGCTAAGGTGGAAATCCACCTGTGACCACCGATGTGGCTTTACGGAAACCGCACAGCGTGCACTGAGGCAAATTGAAGAGAGCTTCTCATGATGTAGTTGTGAGCATTTAACACATTTCAGTGGGATAATTAGACTGGAACCATGGGCAGTAAGATGAGGAAATAGCAATCACTGTTGTTACATTTGAATTAGGCCATTTCTTGATTTCGGCAAGCTGTACATATGGAGAGGGGATAAGGGGCGGGGGTGGGAGTGGGGAAGAGTGTGTATGTGGCGAGTTGTTGTGTAGGAAGGCTTGCTGGTGACAAATTTCAACTGAAATGTTTATTTAGACACAGTGAAAAATTGTTTTCCAAAAGAGGGGAGGTTTTTAAATGCCAGACCCGCAAGAACAAAATTTTTGACTATTAAGCTATGTGGGCTCAAAGTTTTCCATAGACTATTATATTAGCTATCATCCTTCATGATGGAAATGCTTATACATTAGTATAAGTAGATACCCAAGAACATTGTAAAAACAAAATGTGATACAGAGTTCTTATAGAAAAGTCAGACTGGGGTGGACATCTAGCTTTTTTACAAAACAGCCTTAGAAAGTATTGGGAGTGTTTTTCAAAGGAAGATGATTTGTTTCACTTCGTAGGGAGCCGTCCCCTTAGAAGAATCCAGCAGTGGAGGAGTGCGTGCGTGTCTGTGTGAAAATGAATGCATGCTTTTCATTAAGCTGTAAAAGGAGATTTCTGAATCTACTTAGGATTCCCCTTTTTATGTTGGGAATGCACATACAAAATGCAAATAATCACTTAATTTCCAAAGAACTCCCCAGCCACCATGGCAGACATGGCTTTTGGCCACCACGCAGTGATTGGTCCTAGAGGCCATAGCAACGTCATGATGTGAAGCCCTAGATAGTGTCCATGTATACCACTGAGTGTTTTGTACACCGTTTGTAGTTTTGAGTGAATAAATACTGTGCTCTGGAACACGGAAATTCTGTGAGGACAGCAAAGAAATTATTCTTTGAGAGGTTATTCTCATCCTCTAGGCATGAGCAGTTTTACTTTGCTTTTTTTAAGTTTCCAAATGACAGTATGATGCAGCCCTTGAATTGGTTGACTTTCAGGAGATAGAAAGTTTTTCTTTCCTGAAGATCTTATAAAAGATTTCAGCTTCAGACGGTCCCACTAGATGGAAAGATGAACGGACATTCCCATGGCTTTAGTGCAGTGGTTCTCCACCTCCCTTATGCTGCGGCCCTTTCATACAGTTCCTGCGGGTCATGAGAACCTCGGATATAGTGGAAGGAGGGAAAGTGGCACTTGGAAAAAGAGAAGGTGGGGGAAATTCAGAAGCCCGGCACGCCCCTGGAGAGCATGAAGTGATGCCAGATTAGAAGTTGAAGGCCTGGACATTGGCTTATGATAAGGGTATGGGCACATTTCTGGGCGATTTCTGCTGCTTTCATGACACAAGCTCCTAATTCATTTTCACAGGTTGTTTTCCCTGTGGAGTTTGTTGGCTGCCTTTAACCTACTGATTTCAGGCTGCTCAGTCATCTCTTCCCCTTCTTTTATAATTGGTTCGAATGGCGTAAGGCCGAGGGTAGGGGTTGGAGTGGAGGGCTGACACTCCTTTTGTGCCTTGAGAACCAAATTAAATGGGGATTTCTGGAGTAGTCCCTGACGTCTGTCAAGATAAGGATTCTATGTTTTCCATAATGGGAAAGAACAGATAAGCCACCTCCGTATCAGCACAGAATAAATAAAATCCATTCTGAGACCGAAAGTTTACAAAAGCCCCGTGATTGTGCATATGAGCAATAGATTCAAGCATTGGTCGGGGCGTGCGACTGACATTTATTTCCTAAAAAATTCTAAACTCTCAACAAGATGAATAAAAGGAGAGGGGTCTGGAGGTATGAATGAGCAAAGTAGAGGGGGTTTACTACGTCTCAACAAATTTGGTATTACTAGGAAGGGGGTAGAAGTGAGGAAGAGAGTTAGTAATAAAGTAGATATAGACCTTTAAGAAAGGAAAATGTCTAGCCTGTATGAGTTAAGGTAAATAAAACATGGATATAGCACCTGCATATAACCTGGAATTTTTTTTATTCCATCACTACTTACATTTTGATGTTTAAAAGCGTCAGTGATTGAAACGACCCTGTTTGAAACATTTTATCTAAGGGTGTACAAGCAGAAATTGAAGTCATAATCTTCCATGTCTCTCAAAATTTTGTTTTTGTCCTTGGGAAAAATATAGTCCCTAAAGTCATCCTTTGGACTAAGGCTAGAGCTGCTTCTGGGTTTGAAGTGTTTACTGTTCTGGGTCTCCGCAACAAAGTCACCCTAAGCAGGCTGTAAAACAATTATGTCCATAAACAGCATGACAAGGCCAACGTGAGTAAAATGAGAAATTTTCAGTCTAAAATGAAGTTAGTGTTATGGTCACGGATCTGGGATTCAGGATTGCGGTTTAGTTCAGTTTGTGTCTCCAGTGGCTATATCGTTGAAACTTTAGATGTGGAGTTATAGGTGAGCCCTCCTTAACTGGTCCATCCCTGAAAATAAAATGATACCCCTGCTTTGCTTGTTATAGAAACGCTTTTAGCACTTATGTATACATCAGAGTTTGTAGTATTTTATTGTTTCTGTCCAGAGCTTTGATTCAGAAAAAGGTAATATTATAAGCTTAATATATTTATTTATCGGGTGATTTAGCTGAAGACTATTTATAAAACTGTCCTGCTCCTTCCAATGTCTGCAGACTCATGCAGAGTTTGGGGAATGGGGGCAGCAATAGGTTACACGGAAATGCCACCAAGCTCGCTGTTCTTGCTGAGATTCAGCTGCTTCTTGGAACAAATGATCTTCGAATTGTTATAATCCTTGGTTTAATTTCTGGAGTTCTGAAAGTGTTGCTTTTCATGGCTTTTCAAGTGTCCCCATTATGCTTTGGAGGAGTATGTTTGCAAAGTTATTTTTTCCAGTGTAGGAATGCTTCAAATGTGTGTATGTATGGGTGGGTACACATTTGAAGCACCTCTAGAATACTATTTCCCGCTGTAATGGAAATTTGCCACAAAAGTCTTTATATATACACATGTATATATACATATATATACATGTATATATGTATAAATTAAATCATAGCATACATAGTGTACATTAATACTATCATGAGGTACAGTGTACTGTTTCTATATACAATTTGAAATATTTTCATCCAACTGGTTAACATAGCCTTCATGTCTTTTTCTTAGTTATTGGTTAACATAGCCTTCATGTCTTTTTCTTAGTTATTGTGTTAAGACATTTATATTCTAATTTAGAGAGATTCACATGTACCCTTATAGGATGAACCATAGGCACGATCCCACCAATCACCCTCCTTCCGCCCACCCTCCTCACTCCCCTCCCCTCCTGTCCCCTCTCTCTCCCCTCTTCCCCCTCCCCCTCTCCCCATGTTCCTGGGCTAAAATTGGGTTATAGCTTTCCTATGATGGCTAACAGTTAGTTTCATAATAGGGTTGAGTACATTGGATACTTTTTCTTCCATTCTGGGGATACTTTGCTAAGAAGAACATTTTCCAGCTCCATCCATGTAAACATGAAGGAGGTAAAGTCTCCATCTTTCTTAATGGCTGCACAGTATTCCATGGTGTACATATATCACAATTTATTGATCCATTTGTGGATCGATGGGCTCTTGGGCTTCTTCTATGACCTAGCGATTATGAATTGGGCTGCAATGAACATTCTGATACAGATATCTTTATTGTAGTGTGATTTTTGGTCTTCTGGATATATACCTAATAGAAGAATTATAGGATCAAATGGCAGGTCTATTTTTAGTTCTTTAAGAGCCACAAAAGTCTCATTCCTCTACTTCCTTATCTACAACATATAATTTGAAGTGATAATTCTTTTAATTCTAACTAATATTAATTATGTAAACAGTCAATGTATTCTACTTTTCATGTACTCTTTCCATTTTTATTCTAATTTTTTGACATTTATAGCATGTCAGAATTACCTCAAGATAGTTGAATCAGTTCTGTGTCCTGAGGTAGAACTCCTGGGGGTGCAAGCTCAGAAATTCTGTGTTTTCCTGAGCACACCTAGTGACTCCTATGTTACTAGAGTTTGTGACTGCTTTAACCTTTCCAGGAAAGAATCAATATAAAATTTTTTCAATAAAGAAACTGCCCAAAATAGCTCCTAAAGTACCCATGTCTAGACATCAAGCCTAACGCAATCTCTTCTTATGTATGTCACTAACTTATATGTGCACATTGTACAGCCAACACTTTCATATTTGAAGTAAAATGAAGGTGGGCATAAATGTTATCACATGTTAGCACTTATGAAAAGTAATTACTAAATTTGTCATGGAAACTTAATAAAAAAATACAATTTGGAGTTAAAGTGGACTATGTGCAAGTCTTATCCTGTCTCTTAACATCTTCATAATCTCAGAATATTTCCGAGTCTTTTGAACTTCAGAACCTCTATTTGTAAACAAGGCATGAAGTATCTCACGGAGCTCTTGCACAAGGATGTTATCAGGTTGTACTTGTAAATAATAGCTTGAAATGCCTATAATAATGGTTTTAGATGTTACTATCTAAAGGAACCTGTTGGGGTCACCACAGAGGAGGATACGGACACTTTCTCAGTCTGGGTTTTCAGACTACCAAGCCTACTTAGTGGGGCTTATTTTGGTACCCGTGGAGAGATACTGGTAGCAAGTGGACTGTTTCTTACACTCGGTAATTCTTTTGCTTAGTCACTGGTCATGCTCAGCGAGCTTGTGGATCATGTAGTCCTGAGCACTTAACAGGTCTCACGAGGCAGAACATAGTTTATTAATTTTTGTTCAGCATTTGGCTGTCTTTTCTTTTTTTTGAGACAGAGTCTCACTTTGTTTCCCTTGGTAGAGTGCTGTGTTGTCACAGCTCACAGCAACCTCCAAATTCTAGGCTTAGGGTATTCTCTTGCCTTAGCCTCCCGAATGGCTAGGAATACCAGCCCCCACCACAACACCTGGCTATTTTTTGTTGCAGTTTGGCTGGGTTTGAATCCACCACCCCTCGGTATATGGGGCCGGCCATATACCTAGCCTGAGCCACAGCCTACTCAGCTGTCTTCATGCTTCTCTCTTTTCTCTCTGGTTTCCTTATTACTCATCAGAACATGTGGGCAGCTGCTTATGATTCACTGCTATTATACTTTTTATGTCTGGTGGGTTAGCTGTGGTCTTGTGTTCTTACATCTATTAAGAGTCATGTTATACATACAAAACTCAGTGTGTACATTTGTCATTTTTGGTGACAATGTTCCTTTCCCATTTTGGAGAAATTCCTCATTAAGTGTTATGTTGGCTGTAGGGACTTCCCTACTTTCCACCGTAGAAGTCAGAGGGACTTATCCTTTCCCCGCTATTTAGTAGAAAGATTGTGGACGTGTGATGTGGGTTTGATTTTCAGGACATTTTTGGCTGATACTGAATTTGTTGCACCTGAGGCTAAGTCAAAGTCATGGTTAAAATCTGGGGATTCTTCAGCAGTGGAGTTTTGAGTCTTGAATGCCATAGGATATAATTCATTTTGCAATCCCAGGTACAATGTATTATGACATCAGATGAACCATCACATAAACAGAAGGAAAATAAACCATAAAGTCCTATAAACTCTTCCTAGTTGGGATGGCTAACAACAACTTAAGTATACACAGAAGTGATATATGTTATCTCATTAGGCTCTAACTAACATGTCTTCAGTTTAAATGATCTTAAGCTGGATCCCAAAAGTACCTGTGACCATTTTAGTTCAACAAAGTAGAAGGAGAATTAGGGTGGAAGGGTGACAAAGAGAAATGGTAGTACTACTGGACATTAAAGTATTCTACCGTGGCAAATTTTACAGAAAGATGTGAACATAATTTTGGGACTTCTAGGTCCATGAAAAGGCCCATGCAAATAAGGGGCCTTACATCTCTAAGGAAAATCACTTTTCCAGGAAACGTAATCTACACTAAGTCTTCTGTAATTGCGTTGATGACAGCTTCATTCTCCAAGGAACTCAACCCAGATCTTGGGGTAATTTATTTCTTTACTTATATTTCACATTAATACAAGGGTACAAATGATCAGGTGACATTGTTTACGTGTCTAAGGTAAAGTTCAAGTTGTGGTTGAGCCCCTGACCCACCTTATAAGCGAGAGCTCACCATTCCCTGTCCCCTTTCTGTCTTCCCTCCTCCCGCCCTTCACTTGAATATTCTGCTTTTCCCTCATGTGGGCGTGTA
Organism: Otolemur garnettii; assembly: GCF_000181295.1. NCBI lineage: Eukaryota > Metazoa > Chordata > Mammalia > Primates > Galagidae > Otolemur > Otolemur garnettii. The sequence continues at coordinate 11,752,489 of NW_003852449.1, read as the reverse complement.
ATTGTTTTTCTGTTGGGGATAATTTAGGCTTATCTATTTCATGCAGGCTCCATATCCATTAGCACATCGTTCAAAATAGACTTGAAATGCTCTTTCCCGTCCCATGCTATCACTGTGACCTGAGCCACCCAGAGCTCTTGTTTGTGTTATTTAAGAAACCTCCTAACTCGTCTCTCTTACTTAATCTCCTTTAATCTTCTCTCAGCACCCATGGTGCTGTGTTTATCATTCAGGTACCTGGCTCACTGGTCAGCCTCCTCCTAGGGCTTGTCTCCGTACTTCAAGTAAAAGCCAAATTCATTACTGTGACCTGTAAGGACCTGCTCGATCTGGTCCCTTCAGATCCTGCCCTCATCCCTCCTGCTCTTCCCTTCTCCTTTACTGCTGCCGCTGCTCTGGCCTCTTCCTTCCTCCCGTGCGCCCGGCATAGGGTCCACCGTATGGTCTTTGCCTCTGCCTGTGGGAAGCTGTCCAGATGTTCACAGGGCTGCTTCTCTCACCTCCTGTAGCTTTGTACTCAAACGTCACCACGACGAGGCTTTTCCTGGCCCACTTATCTGCGATTTCACCCTTACCTCTGCCACAAATTCTTCAAGTTATTTTCCTTGCCTTATTTTGTACCAATTATTTTCTAACCAGACTGTGCTTTGCTTTTGTTATATATATATATATATATATATTTTCTTATTTATTATCTATCTCTACCACTAGAAAATAAGTTCCACAAAGCAGGTGTGTTTGTCTCTTGTTCATAATGTTGCCTTAGAGCTTAGAAGAGCGCCCGGCATAAAAGAGGTGCTCAGAAAATGGAGTCTTTTACTAAAGAATATCAAGTAAAAATGAATTAACTCTTGACCTGGGGTTTTGTTCATCAGTTTGGGATTGAAGTCCCTCAAAGCAGAGTTAATAATATGAATGGGTTATCATAGTATTTGGCAAAACCTACCAAGGATAATCTGATGGTACCATACTTAGTTGTTTCACTTTCTTCCTTTTTGTGCTATGAATTATCCTAGGTCTGCATCCCTGTCATAATCACCTTGTATTTTGAGTGTAGATCATATTGACAGGAACATCATAGCACTGGAATAACAGTCATTAAAATAATCCTAAAAGTAAGTGAACATAGTGGATAAATGCTAATAATAAATTTTATTCTAAAACATCAAGGCAAAAGTCATTCTCTCCTCGAGGGAGAACTTACAGAAAATTAAAGAATTGACAGGTCAGAGTCTTTAATGGGAAAATCCATGTCAGAGAATTTTTGGAGTTCAGCATTTAGTAATAACGTGGCATTTTTAGTAGCTGTAAAAGTTGGAATCAGAAGAGTCCATAATGAATTATCCAATTATTGCAAATCCTGTAGCATGCAACAGAGGCACTCCGGGGCCCAAAGAGCCTTCTAATATTTCCCCATTCAATGAAGAAGGAAGAATAACCTGAAATGTTCATGACATGTTCTTCATTTATACATTATGTTCTAGAACAGCATCTCATAAAATGTGGAAAGAAAATTATTTCCACTGGACATAAGGTTAAGTGAAAAGACACAAGAAGGGATTCCCAGGTGAAATAAAGTTAAAACAATCTCTTTATTGCACAATCTGCCACAGCTTTTAAAAAGCATTGTAAATCATCAAGATATAAATAGAGAAATCTGTATTCTCTAAAAGTTTATGTTTATGCAATCCTTATGTTTTTTTCCTTGGGCGCTTTGATTGTGTGCAACACCCAAGATCCTAATGCAACATATAGCTTGGGAGAAAATTATGTAAACAGCAGGAACTCTGGCTGTAGACCGTGTTCTTTGTGGGTTAAGGTCGGGTGCTGTGCTACGTACAAGGAAAAACCTTACCCACCATTCATAACTGAAACTGAGATGTGTGTTTCATTTGTTTATTCAAATTTCTTTCCATTCAGGGAGATGCATCTGCTGGCAGTTTACAGGATCGTGAACTGTTCCCTTAAGGTGAATTATTCGGAGACACTGCTTTGTTTATACCAGACGTAGCTCCCTTATGCGTCTTAATAATCTGAAACTACTGTAATCATTTTGTCAACCATTGTAGGTGTTTTCAGGTACTGAGATTAGATCAAAATGTTTTGCAAATGTGAAGCATTTTTCTCCTAACCATGTTTGGGAACTCTCTGCATTCTCAATACGTCATCTGATGGAGTCTGCATTTTCCCACTGAATATTCCCCATGTCTAAAATATTTTACAAGATGGTACAGCAGCTGTGTGAAAAGCTGGTTGATTTCAGAGTGATCTCCAGCCTTGTGATTGTCTATGTTCCAAAATAGAAATGTGTGTGATTATACCCTGCATAAAAGGTTACAGGATACAGAAGGACGGGCTCCACGTCCAATGCCAAATCATGTCACCACGAGTTGTACTTCAGACTTGTTTAAAGCTGAATATTTAGAAAACACTTGATTTAATTCAACAAATATTTATTGAGTTTTCATTATATGTAAAATACCTAGAACAAAATAATCTCAAAGTTTAATCAGTAAAACATTTATCAGACACTCAGGAGGATGGTTCCCTTTAATACCATTCTGAGTCCACATATCAAACATTTACCCAAGACATATGAGTATTGAATGAACATAATTGAATGAGTGCTAGGGTCCTGCTCCAGGGGTAGGGTCCTTCAAGACCTATAGAAACTTGGTGCAATTGACTGGGAAAAATGAAATTAAATTTGGAGAGAGATAAAAGACACACAGAAGAGAGTTTTCAAGAGTGGGCTCAGGGTCCACCACTGGCTTGTGGAGCTTCAGTGAGTGGCCCTGAGTGCTTGTCCCACCCAGATTTTATTGAAGGTTGTTTTCTTATTTACCTGAGGGAAGTAAGCTGAGGAAGGGAACAAAAATGTCAGCAATTTCTACGAGTAAACCTGTTAGTTCTTATTCTGTCTATAATCATTAACTTTAAAGGTCAGGGCAGCCTTGAGAAATCTAGAACCTGAACTTTGTGTGTGGCCAGTCTCCTGCTTGTGGTGATGTATACAGATTCCTTGGGGGAGGTTAGACACCTCTAGTTTCTCCGTGGAGCAGACACGATGGCATCAGTCCTCCTCTGAAGAGTAGGTGGAAGGGAAAAATTTTTCTTCTTATCTCCTCCTGGAGGCATTTCCCTCTCCTGCCCGTATCTCAGAGCTTGAGCTGTCCCCTTGATCTCTTCCCTCGCCATGATACAAATCCCACAATGGATCTTTGCTTCTGGAAGGTTGTTGGCTGTTGACTGGGCAGGAATTGGCCTGGTTAATGTTCCTTCCCAGGCCTTAGCATGCAGCTTCTGCTATGGCTGTTGTTCTTCAGGGGAGTTTGTGAGCTGTATCCCTTACTGGCCAGGCTGCCAGTAAAAGCAGAAACTGCCCAGACAAGTAAATTCAGCTATTATTTTAAAAGTAAGCTAGCTAAATCATTTTTATTCCATGTTGCTCAGCTTATTTCTCTGTTTTTCCCCCTTTCTGGGAGTGTTTTCCCTTCCTAAGAACAGTGTCTTCGGTCCCCATTCTCCCTGAAAATGAATGTTGTTGGCACCCGATTGAGGCTTGCAAGAGGTGAGGCTCCCCATAGGTGCAGGAGAGCCTAGAGCTACTTCCAGAGTAGCTATTTATTGCAATGCCATACAACAGGTGTGTGGAGCCTTATGTACAAAGAACATGAGCTTAATGATCGCTATGTGCTCTTTCCCTATGGGCTCAACTCCCACACTGATGCACCACAAATGTTCAAAGTCCAACACCTGTTTGCTAACAAACAACTGACCTCATCTTGTTAGCGCACTCAGTTACTTGAGGGCTTGTCTCCAGGCTACAAAACATCTCCATACAGGCCAGGAGATTGTCTTGCTCCCAGAGCCTCCCTAAAGAACTGGTGACCATCTTATAAGCCTGGTGTTCAGTCTCCTACAGGATGTAACTGGGAAAGGATCAGTAGTTCTGGCACCCCACCCACTGTCATTCCACATCATCTCCCTTTTTATTGAATTCATATAATGTAAGTCAGATATATAGTTTTGACAGATTTGGATTCTGACAGGCAAATCTGCCAGAAATTTCACCAATAATGAATTAATTTTCAATGAATTGGAAACTACTTAAAACCAAATGGAATAAACAGTTTCTAAGGTGATCATTTTTAAGAGCAATAGAGAGCATAAAATATAAATCCAGTGTCAGCTGGGGTGTGTCCTCAGATAAGTCCTGGTGAATAGGGAGCTAGAACAGAGGCAATGTCACGATAATATTCAGGGGAGGGTTCTGGGCTGAAAACTGAATTAAAACGGTCATGAAATTTGATCAATATCAAGAAGTACATAACGAGATGCCCCCAAGTTAGGGCAGGAAACCAAATCAGAATCCAGGAAAGAATAAATTAGAGAAGAGAAAAATATGGACAAAAATGAAAATGTTGTTTTAAGTGATAGGAGAGGAGGAATTAGAGAGGACAAAGTAGGGAAGTTTGCTTTTTGGTTTTCACATAGAGATTAATGCAAAAAATGTCAGAGTTAGGCAGTCCTCAGGAAGTTTCAAGTCTGATACACATAATGCCTCTTTTTTTTTCTCCTGAAAATCTGGAAGATTATTAAGGATCATCTCAGGTCTGACTTTAACTGTGTGCTCTAGAGTTGAAAGAAATATTGTACTCAGGTCTATTTTTGTGACAAAGCATAAATATTGTATTACCTACTTGTCTACTATTTTAAGTGGTCTAAGTAGCCAAGCTTTTGCATGATCTTTGCTTTCAGATATGGTTGAGGAATAAAAATTTTACTGAATTCCTTTCATATATGATTAAGATATATTGTTGCAATTCAAGAAGTAGGTTTATTGAGAGCCCTGGAAAGCAAGATGGACATTTTCCTCAGTCATAGAGCTTACATTAGTAAAAGTATATTACATGTTACAAAAGACAGCTTATCTTTCATGCTTCACCTAGTCTAGAGAGTTGGGAAAATATTCCAGAGTAATAAATAATTATACTGAAACTTAAGAAGCTTGATAGGTTGGTGACGAGCACATTGTGGCTCAGGGCACTCTGTCTGGTGGGGTCATAACTTGTATCTACATACACAAAATGTGAAGCAAACTGGGAACAAACTGCCTGGGAGGCACTCTATGTCCTCCATCCCAGTAGCCCCTGGAAACTCAGAGTCTAGACCCAGGAGAATAGCCATAACACTGACACCCAATCTCTGACCCTGCTACTTGTTGAGCTAACTTGTTAGCTACCCTGACCCCCAAGGAACAAGTGGTCTGGCTCAGCAGAGAAGGTACGTCTAAACTGGCAGGGCAGACATAGCCTCATCAGCATCTGAACCAACTCACCACTGTGCTCCCAGGGAAACAGGGCTTTGAACAGTGGAGCAGCTTCAGCCACAGTGCCCTGTCCCTCTGGGACCAAGTGCTTTTGACCAGGAGAGAAGCTGTAATACCTTGACACCTGAGCCAACCCAGTTTCTTGGCTCCAAGGAATTGGAACTTTGATAGAGGGGAACAGGCACAACCCTGGTGCCCAAGTCTGTGTGGCATCTCCAGGGACCACTAACCTTTGCTATTTGCTCTCTGTACTGAATAGCTGCAATGCTCCACCTCCTTGGATCTGGATCAGCTCTCTGGAGTCTAAGCTGAGGCACCCCATCTTTCAGGGGAATGAAGTCATCATTGCAGTGTTCCCTTCCTCATAGGTGTGTCTCACCATTTCTTAGTCCTTTTCTGCCATCACACCCGGCCTCAGTGCCTGGGCCAATGTTGTGTCCTGTCACTCTAGGGCAGTGGTTGTCAACCTGTGGGTAGCAACCCCTTTGTTCCATTCATAACAATGACAGTTAGGAAGGTTGAGAACCACTGCTCTAGGGTCTATAGTCACTTCTATTGGTCTATAGTCACTTCTATGTGATAGCCTAACTTTTGATGCCTGAGTAGCCACTGTGCTTTCTTGGCTCTGGGACTCAAATTGCAGCTATACCTTGCTCTCCAGGCCTCAGAATTTGGAATACCTCTTCCTCCAGGAGCTGTGCCCCCTGGACCAAGACTGCTACATTTCTTCCTCCTTGGCTTGAGCCATTGGGGAATTTGTAACAGTCACAGTTCTCAGCGTGGTAAGACAGGTGCATCCACCCACGTCTGAGAGAGTGAACCTGTACTAATGTCACACGTGCCATGTTAGTTAGCTCAACAAGATACTGAGTCAAGGACCTCAACTCCAAATACATTCTGAGAAGCTGTGCATTGGAACACAGTGGGGTCAAGGCTGGCTGTGGCTTGTGTCAGACTCAATACCATGAGCAATTCCCTCAGATATATCTCCCCACTGTGGAAAAAATAAGAACGGGGGATCTCATGCCACTAAAAACTCTTAACAATCTACTGTGTTGCCACTGATGACATAAATTCCTGTGGCCTAGGCCCCTGAAGTGCCCACTCATCACCAGTGCTGATCACAGATGAAGAAGCTACACAGAGACTACACTACTGTATCCAACTGAAACCATAGCCGATGCATCCTGCCCAGCTGACGTACTAGGACCCATCTGTGTGTAAGAGCCTTCACTACAAAAACCACTCTATACAATTATATGAGGATACCAAGGCAGGGTTACAAGAAGCATGGAAAAGCAAGATAACATGACATTACCAAAGGAACACAAGTCTCTAGTAACTGACCCCATAGAAATGGAAATTTATGAAGTGCCTGAAAAAGGATTCAAAATCATTATCTCAAAGAAACTCAGTGATCTACAGGGAATACAGATAGGTGATTCAATAAGATCAGGGAAGAAAAGGATCTGAATGAAAAGCTCAACAAAGATATAGTATCTTGGAGCTAAAGAACTCAGTGAATGAAATAAAAATACAGTTGAGAGCTTCAATTAGCAGGTTAGTTTAAAAAGAATATTTGAATTCGAAGATACGGCTTTTGAAATAACTCATTCAGAAAAAAAACAAAAGAAGAATAAAAAAAGAGTGAAGAAAGCCTATAGGACTTCTGGGATACCATTAAATGAAAAAATAATTCCACTGTGGGATTTCAGAGGGAGAAGAGTTGTAGAAAGGAACAGACTGCTTATTTAAAGAAATAATTGTGGAAAACAACTCAAGTCATGGCAAAAATATAGATCCATGAACTTAAAAAGTTCCTAATAGGTTTAACTCAAACAGGCCCTCACCAAGGCATATTAAAATCAAAATATGAAAGACAGAATTTTTAAAGCAGAAGGAAAAAAATGCCAAGTAATATAGAAGAAAATTCCTGTTTGAGTAACAGTGGATTTCTCAGATAGAAGAACACACTATCCATCTGACAAAGGCTTACTAACCAGAATATACAAGGAACTCAGTTCAGTAGCAAACATTAAGTAGTCTGATTTAAAACTGGGCAAAAGACAAGTAGACATTTTTCAAAAGAAGGCACACAAATGGCCACAGGCATATGAAAAAATGCTCAACATCAGTAATTACCAGGGAAGTGAAAATCAAAACCAGAATGAGGATATCGTCTTTTCCCAGTTAGCATGCCTATTAAAAAGACAGAAGTAACAAATTCTAGAAATAATGTAGGAAAAAGAGAGCTCCTATACACTATTAGTATAGCCACTATGAAAACCAGTACAGAGGTTCCTCAAAAGACTAAGAATGGAACAACCATAAAATACAGCAATCTTACTTTTAGGTGTGTATATAGATACACACACAGAGGAAAGGAAATCACAACATCCAAGGGCTGTCTGTATCCCCATATTTATTGCAGCACTATCCACAGTAATCTAGATTTTGGATCGCATAAGTGTACACCAATAGATGAGTGGGTATAGAAAATGTGGTACACATTCATATATGCACCAGAATATTATTCAGCCACATAAAAGACTGAAATCATGCTATTTGCAACAACGTGGATGGAACCGGAGAATAATTATGTTTAGTAAAATAAGCCAGATGCAGAAAGACACAAGTTCTCACTCATATGTGGGAGCTAAATATTAAAAACAATTCCTCTCATGGAGACAGAGAGCAGAATGATGGTTACCAGAGGCTCAGAAAAGTAGCAAGGAGGGGGAGATACGGTGGGAGTGGTTAATGGGTACAAAACTATAGTTATGGCATGAATAGAATGAATCAGATTTGATAGCACAATGAAGTGACTGTAGTCAACAATGTTAGGGTATTCTTTAAAATAACAAAACGAGTGGACCTGGAAAATTCCTCACACAAATAAATGATAAATGCCTGAGATGCTGAATGACCCAGTTATTGTCATTTGATTAATTCACACTGTACATATCACAATATCACACATACCCCATAAAGATATACAACTATAATGTACCAATTATAAATTAAAAAAAATTTAAAAAAAGAAAAAATAAGGCTGGGAGACTGGAGTTCTATGTGTAAAAGAATAAAATTGGACCTTTATTTTATACCATACACAAAAATCAACTCAAAATGGGCAGAAGACTTAAATCACAAGACCTAAAACCATAAAACCCCTAAAAGGGAGCACAGGGGAAAGTTTCCTTGGCATTGGACTTGGCAGTGAGTTTTTGGCAATCACACCAAAAGCTCAGGGAACAAAAACAATCATAAATAAGTGGGACTCTATCAAGTAAAAGTGCTTCTGCACAGCAAAGGAAACAGTCAACAAAATGAAAAGGCAATCTGTGGACTGGGAAAAAAAAAAAAACTTTTTAAAATACCTATCTGATAAAGGATTAGTATCCAAAATTTATAAAGAACTTTTACGATTTAGTAGCAGAAAAATAACGTCATTTAAAAAATGGGCAAAGGACATGAACAGACGTATCTCCACATAAGACATAAAAATGATCGATAGGTACACAAAAAATGTCAATAACAATAATGATCAGAAAAAGTCAAAACCACTATGATATGTCACCTCATGCTGGTGAGGACGGCTATTACCTAAGAGACAATAAATGCTGTCAAGGGTATGAAAAAAGGGGAACATTGGTACATCTTTGGGAATGTAGATTTTTATGGCTATAACAGAAAACAAAACGGAGGTTCCTAAAGAAATTAAAAATAGAGTCACTGTATGGCCCAGCAATTACTCTTGTGGGTATGTCCCCAAAAGAGGTAAAATTACAATCTCATAAAGCTGTCTGCACTCTCACGTTGACTGCAGTGTTATTCACAAAGGCAGGGTGTGGAAACAACTTGAATGCCTGTGGGTGCAGAAATGGATGAAGAAAATGTGGTGTATCTACCTTAAAGAGAAGGAAATCCTTCCATCTGTCAAAACATGGTTTGACAGGGAGGACATTGTGCTACATGAAATAACCCAGATACTATCCAAAGCTACCCAAAGCAATATATCAATTTAACACACCCGCTGCCGAAGAAAAAAAATATTATGTGACCTCATATGCAGAATGTTATGTATGTGGTTTTTTTTTTTTTTTTTAAAGAGCTTAATCAAAGAGAATGAAATGGTGGTGACCCTGGGGGGAGGCAGGAGGGAGGGGATATGGGTACATGTAGGTGGAAGGACACAAAATAGAAGGTCACAAAATAGAAGGTACGTAAAACAAACAGGTTTAGAGAGCTGAGGTACAATCTCGGGTGAAAGTTGATAAAGTCATATTGTATTAGGGGTTTTGTTAACTCTGTGGGATGATAAGTTAATCTGCTCATCACAGTAACCATTTTCCTATTTCTGTGTATCTGATGACATCATGTGAACTTCAAATAGTCATAATCAGATATATTTAAAGATCGAAAGGAATAGAAAGTGCGTAATCTACAAAATTGAAAGACAATCTGAGAGAAATATAACTACTGAGAAAAGCAGCATTGGAAACATCTATTAAAGGAACTGAACTGGGTTTTTATTGAGGGCCAAATTCTCATAGTACTAAGTACGTTTATGAAGCCATCATTGTATCAGGAGAGAATAATTGTGCTAAGTCCATCGAGACTGTGTAATTGCGTTGGTATATTTGATCATTTTTGCTGATACACATAAAGAGTCACTTCTCATGGCCATGTTCCTCTAATACTTCTTGTAAAAGACTTTTGAAACGTACTTTGTGCTCTTAATTCAGTCTGTTGTATGGACGGCATCAAGGACTTAGAATTTACCCGAGGTAGGTGGTAGACCTCATCAGCTAGTTACTGTATGAAATGCCACACATTTTTTAGAAAGTGGTCTTCTAAGCTTGCTTTCTGTCACTCATATATTTCAGAAGCAATTGCGGTAGTGAAAGGTTAGTCTTTGAAGGGTTTCTGTGTTTTTCTGTCTCCTTTAAGTGTCAAATGTGGGAACACAGGCAAAGAAAACAGCATGGAGCAAATGATCTATCATTCATTGGCAGGTGATGCATGGGGTCAGACTCACTCGGGCGGTAAACTCACATCCATTTTCTCAGAAAGCTTTTTGACATAGTTTTGGAAGCCCACTCTGGATGTAAAATATTATCTCCTGATTCCTGTGGCTCCTCTCTTTCCATTTCTTCCTCCCTGGTCTAGAAGGCCACGAGATTTCAATTATAAACACATTCAAGACCTTTTCAAAAGCCAAACACATCTGACGTATTCAATGAAAAAGTCAGTCCTTTGATGATCTAGAACTTTTCACAGGAAAGAAATTAGTTGATGAGTCTTCTTCTAAATGAAAATGAGTTGGAGGCAGAGATAATTATTTATTTCGCACACTGAGAAACAGGTGTGGCTGCTATTTGGAGATTTAGATAAACATGCCAATTAGTGCATTAGGTTTATGTGCAAATGCAGTCTCACTTAATTGCCGTGCCTAAGATAATTTGGCTTTTTTGTAAAGCGAGTTTTGGAAAATATCAGTGCTAGTCGTTCAGGAACTGTGATGATAGAATGTTAATGGATGAGCAGAGAAGGTCTCCAGGCTGCTTCTGCACTGAACTTTCTGCAGATGCATTGGCTGTGCCTGGCTTCTGCCCCCGAGGTAATGCTTCATGCTCTCGTGCATGCCACTGGGGTCATGATACTTTATTGAACAGAGAACTGCAGAAGGTTAGTTCTGATGAAGCAGATATGGGTAGGTAATGGGAAATCTAGAGACATATGATGTGGTGTCTTAGAATAATCTAGTAATCCAGGAAAGGGCAGAAAAATGATGCTTCTCAGATATATCACGATTACATTTCATGAGAAAGGGCATACGTTAACGGGTAGTTTTCATGAATAAAATTGCAAAGAGTTATTGAGATGCTGGACTTTGTTTTCTTTTTCACGTTTTATGTTAATTTTCATCTAAGGAAAGAGAATGAGAGGGAGCAGGACAGCTTCATAAACTTCAACATGGACATGGGGATTATGATTTCTGGAGTCAAAAAAAAGATTAACAGAATGAATTTCCATTAAGCAAATGGTATATAAAGCAGTCAAGGGTAGTTTAGAAACTGATGTATGTCATGTAAGAGGATAGCAATGTAGAAATAGCACTTCTTTTTTTTTTTAGAGACAGTCTCACTTAATCGCCCTCTGTAGAGTTCCGTGGCACCATCACACAGCTCACAGCAACCTCCAACTCCTGGGCTTAGGTGATTCTCTTGCCTCAGCCTCCTGTAACTGGGACCACAGGCGCCTGCCACAATGCCTGGCTATTTTTTTT
>NW_003852449.1:11735941-11740096 GCF_000181295.1 Otolemur garnettii | reverse complement strand
CCCCTAATTTTCTCATAATTTCTTCATTTGAAATAATGATGATCTTTCATTTTTCCCCCACTCTCCTTTGGGTACATTTTTGTTATTTTTTACATTCATTTTTTAAATTTCAGATTAACATAAGGATACATACAATTAGGTTACACTGGTTGCCTCTGTTGGGTCAAGTCCAAGTCGCAGCTGAGCCCTACACCCAGGAGGTGACCTGAGTAAAGGGCTTTCCTTTACTCAGTGTTGATGGCCTGACGGCTTCGTAACTTTGGTCTAACTACACATAGAATGAGAAGGGTGGAGAGTGCTATTATAATAATCAACCTGATAAAAAGCATGCTTGATTGACATTGTTAATGAATGTATTTTTTCTATAATTCTCAATTCTAAAATTGTTCCCTAAACATTTTCATTTTACACATGGGTATTGGCACGTTGCTTCTCTTGGATTTGGGTTAAGACGGTGCTTCATTTAAAAAAAAAAAAAAAGAAAAATATATTGGGATGCTAAATGAACACTGAATAAAATTTGTACTGGGTTTTATGTTTGATATGACTGATAAACTTCAATAAAGACAACAGACCAGATTGAAATAACTGTGTGGTCTGTAATAAAACACTATATTTGGTCTAGATGCCTATAGCATTTATTTGCCACTTTCTGGAGTCAAAGTAGGCCTTTTTGAGAGAGATGACTTTTTTGTGCTGGCATAATAGTCCATTTTGTTAGTCCTGGGCTCTCAGCTGCTTCTTAATGAGATACAAGCATAATTCAGAGAAAAATAGACTAAGAAACCAAGACTATTAGTAGCAAACGATGTAATAAGAGTAAGAGAGAAAAGCGAATGAGCCACAAAAGGACTTTTTACCAGGCTACCCGATGGTGCACTCTGTGGGCAGACACAGATTGAGACTCAACATTGCCTTCAAAAGTTACCAACTGTTAAATTGGCGATTTGATGATAGAAAGAGGGGAGTCTTAAAAATTTCTGCAGCTCAGGATAAAAGTCATCCTTTAGATTGGTATTTGGAGCATTTTAACTTTTCTGGATAATTAAAAAGCTCTTTGGTGCAAGTGCTGGGACTCGTGGTGACAACATGAGTGCGTAAACCTGATCGATAATTTGTAAATAAAATAACTGATAGATAATTTGTAAATAATATAATTGATAGATAATTGGTAAATAATATAATTTTTCAAATATTACCAATTGATTATTCTGATATTTTCTGGAATTTTTAGTATCCATTTACTCACAGATTAGAGCTAACACTTAGCCAATGGCATATATATTTTTTAAATGCATTACAAGTGGCCAAATAGATGAGCAAATAGAATTCTATTCACATGAAAGATGCTCATCTCATTTTGTTGAAGAAAGTATTTTCATGGTAATTACCCAAAGTATTTAATGCTCCAAATGGTAGTATTGGGAGGTACTTGCTGAGCATAAACATTCTTTACACAGTTAGTAGGTAAACCCTGAGCAGGTCCCTTGAGATATTATAAATGGCAGATCATAGGGAAATTTCTGCCTTCCAAATTACAATCTTACCAATGGAACTGTGATAAGAAGGGGTGTCAGTGGAAATGAAAAAGTAAACACACAATGGAATGACATCATATAATCCATTTTTTCTGGCTAGATAACTTTCAAATACATCTAGATTTATTACATCTATACATTCTAGATGTATTACATCAAATACATCTAGAAACAAAAGCATCTAGGTATTTGTTAGTTTTTTTGGAGGTGGAGGCTATGCATTCTCTACAAGAAATACAAATGAATAACCAATTAGAGCTAATCTAAATTATTAAGAAAGAAAAATTGAAGTTATATATTTAATAAGGAATGTGTATAAGTGAAAACTATTTTCATTGCATCTGTCATACGTAAGATCTTTCCTATTGGATACCAACTCAAGTTGATTTCTTTCTTATCCCATTCCCTTTAATCCCCGTATGTTAATTAGCACTCCTTGTAAGCATTGGTGAGATACTGTATTGCAATTGACTTTGTCCTGTTTTTGTTGGAAAGAAGAGATATCATTCTGACATGAAATGCCATCCAATTCACCTTTATGTAGGGAAAGAAAGTTTTAGTTCCAATGTCTAAAACAGAAGGTTGCTTTCCCTTTAACATTGCTTAAAGTTTTATGATCTTTTACATAATTTCGTTGCTTAATTGCCCTTACATAACGGTAATTTCATTACTTAGTTACCCTCATATAAGGCACAGTTTTATCTCTGAATCTAGGGTAACATAGTCTGTTTTCTGGGCTAAACTGTTTTCCTTTAACTCTGAGCTAACTACAGAAGTCCCTGGGAATGACTCTTGCAGACCCCTCTGCTTCCCTTCAGGTGAAATGCTTCTGTCGTTTTGGCTATTTTTTAATGAAGTAGCTCTACGTGGTTTCAGTGCCTATTCAACAGTTCATTCAAATGGTGCCTTTAGTTCTGAAAAAAATGTCCTTAATACAACAACCGTCTTTCCTCAAGAATAGGTTCCCTTATCTGAAACAAGCTAAGACAAGTTGTAATGCGTGGAAGTTGAGGAGATACTGTTTTAGAGAGTTAGGCTTATGGAATTGCATATTGTGTAACTTCAAATCTGCATTTACAGAATTACTCTGATTAATGAGGTTGCTCATTAGAATTGCTATACATGTTACCTAGACTCTCTGATGTTAGTCGGTTCGCCATAGGACTGACGTGAACTTCCTAAGGTTGAAGTTCTGCTTACAACGTTGACACTAAATAAATATGTGACCTTGAATAAGTTTTTTCATCTTTTGTGCACCGCATTGCATACCTTCAATGAAATATTATAGTGAGACTGTGTGTGTGTACACGTGTGTCTATGACCTCCAGAGTAGATTTTGTATGTAAATAATTTAGAAATTAATTTTGGTTTGAGAAATTGGTATGTAATTTTTGAAGTTCCGAAAAAAAAAAACTAGCTCTTCATCGTTAAGTTTGTAAAAATTTTTTTATCTGCTTCTAAAAAGCAATATGTTCTTGTATTTACTGCCAAAGGTGGTTTAATAATGTTTGGCTCCATTAAAAAGCTTAGTATTAATTCTTTAGGGTTTTAAATATCATGTGTAAATATAATGTATTAAATTTCTCCTTGAAATATTTCAATTTTCTGATTGATAAGCTGTTTAAGGCACTGAATAATTCTTATTAATCCAGTATATAAGACTTACAGATATGGCAAAACTTAAAGTAAATTAATATTGGAATTTATGAAATTGGTTTCATTTCAACTTAAATCACCAAGTTGAATGCTTTAATTCAATTATGCCTTTTAGAGTTATTAAAACTTCCTCTAATACTCAATATTCTCTTAAACATTGGAAATGAACAAAAAATATGCATATTCTTAACATTGTTTTGATTTTATAAATATTCTTATGCTTAATTTTTAATTAATTTTAATTAATAATTGTAATTATTTCTCAGATAGAAAAATACTTAACTAGTATAGAAATGTTTATATTATTTCCCACCTAGGTTAACTTCTGAGTATTTTTAGAGAAAATGCTAAGATTTCAAGAACAAAGACTGGATACTTATTAAAGCCACTGTGTAACTTCAACATGGGTGTGGTCACATATTTGCATTTCATTAGTAGATTACATATATATTTTTTGTCTACTAGATCGTATAAGTCGTTCACATGATTTAATTCTTTGACTCCTAAAATATTTAACTATCTTTTCCTTTAAACTGTACAGTCATTTGCACTTGGTGAAATCTTTCATACTTTCAAATTTGTAGAACTATATTAATTTTATAATTAATAAATTATTGAATGTTGGATATCTTTCATTGTTCTAGATGATTATTCAATTATAACTTCTAAGGTCATCCGAATGACATAAAAGATAATTTAGCACCATCTTTCAGCATTACTATTCAATTCACTTAAAAAATTGTACTTTTGCTATGTGTGATAAAATTTCTAAGAATTTAGAAAAATAGAAGGTTCATCATTATCTGGTCTTTCAGGGAACTAAAATTTAATGGAAAATCCCTTAAAGCAGAATGCAAGTGCAGCACAATATGTACAGCGATGTATTTCTATAGCTGTAAAAAGAGTACATTTGACCCTTGAGCCTTGTGGGTTTGCACTGTGCAGTTCCACTTATGGCTTT
>NW_003852449.1:11723627-11735727 GCF_000181295.1 Otolemur garnettii | reverse complement strand
GCCAGCCCCATATGAAGACCTTTATTATGGATGATCCATTTCTACTTAATGAGCAGTAAATGAATTCTTTTTTTCTTTATAATTTTTTTATTTTTTGATTTTCTTTTTCTTTTTTAAAATTTCAGATTAATGTGCTTTTTGTGATTTTCTTTAGTGTACTTTAAGAATAAACATATAAAGCATAAAAGAATATGTGTTAATCCACTGGTTATGTTTTGGTAAGCGTTCCCATCAACGTTAACCTACTAGTTGTTAAGGGAGACCAAAGTTACACATTGATTTTTGACTGTGTAGAGGGTGAGTGTCCTTAACGCTCATATTCAACGGTCAACTATACCAACAGGCTTTTGTAAAAGAAACATTATTAACTAGGTAAAACAAGGCAGATGTCTAAAGAAGGAAGTTTATAAGCTTATCACTGTGTGTGAGTTTTGAAAATGTTTACATATCCTTATGATGGTAGTTTCCTAAAATTATATAGTTTCTGCTTTCAGATATGCAAATTGTACTCAGACAAAAACTTGAGGGAAATCTCTTCTAGATCAGCTGAGCTCACTGTTGATGTGGCCCCCTACTCTCTGGTACTGTGCACCAAATATTCCAGTTACTCTGACCTCTGAGTCTGATCCTTGTCTTCTAAAATCAAAGACATAACCAGGCTCTCTGTGCGAGTTCACCCCACCTTTGTTGAGGTTTAGAAAGTGACTGGGTGATAAACTGGTATAATTGTGATAATTCTCCTTCTCACAGGGATTATGGCATCTAAGCATCCTTAGATGCTTATTGTGTCATCTTTGAAAATTATCATTTCATGTCTTTTGTCCTGTTTTCTAGTTAGTTGTCTAGGAAGGTAGACCTAGGACGGTAGGAGGGTAAATCCAATTCCTCTCTTTTCAACTAGACCAGAAGCAAAAATCCTGCAAAATCTGTGTTAATTCTCCTATTACATTTTCTTTTAATTCTTCTGTCATCCTTCTACATTTAAAAATTTCCATTTTATGTAATTTACAGTGTGCTCAATCCTTAGGGCATGTTTTCATTTCTCATTTCATTAATGTCAAGTTTTTTTAAACTTAATTTTTATTATAAATCGTAACTGTTTACATTTATGGGGTGCAATGTGATGATTTGATATGCATTGTGGAATGCTTAAATCCAACTAATTAACATGGCCATCACCTCACTTTTTTTGTGGTAAGACATTTATCATATACTCATAGTTGTTTTGAAATGTACCCTTGCATTGTGCACATTAGGTGAGATCCCACCAAATACCCTCCCTTCACTGGCCCTCCCCCGTCCTCCTTCCCCTCCGCCGTTCTCCTTCCCCTCCCCCTCCTCCTTCCCCTCTCCCCTCCTCCTTCCCCTCTCCCTCTTCTTCCCTCTTTCTTTCTGGACTCATTACTAATGTCTATCCAGATGAACAAAAATCATTTTACAACAAAGACATTTGCATCAAAATATTTATTGCAGCCCAATTCACAATAGCCAACTCATGGAAGCAGTCTAAATGCCCATCAACCCATGAATGGCTAAACCAATTATGGTATATGTATACCATGGAATACTATGTAGCCATAAAAAAGAGTGAGACTATATAACTTCTATGTTTACCAGGAAGGATAAAAGTTTATTTTGTCCTTTTTTTTTGTTTTTGTTTTTTTGCTTTCTAGAAAGTAGGATGCCCCACATTTTTCAAAATAATTTTTTTCTGACATCTGTTATACTTTTGCTAGTTCTTGAGATACAGACCCATTTTACTTCTGGGTAATTATCATACTCTGATTGCTTTGTTGTCTCATATTCTCATATTTGTTTAGTTAGGTCGTGGGATTTTCCTTTCTGTAGTGCTTTAAATTTTCTCAACCTTAACACATTTCACATTTTGACCAAAAACATTTTTGTTGAGCTATCTTGTGCATTATGGCATATTTAACATTTAAATCTCTACCCACTGATGTTAATAGTACCCTCTACACAGTTTTGACAATCAACTATGTCTCTATACATTGCCAAGTATTCTGGGGTGAGGGCAAAATCACCCTTGCTTGAGAATCAATGTTCTATTTGCTAAATCTTGGCCTGCTCTATCTACGTCCAGACTTCATTATTGACCAGTATTTTATTCACCCTTAATCCTATGACTTTATTGAAAACTAGATGATGACTTTTCTTAGAACTACCTGTATTTAGAAAACACACACATTTGTATATTTTAAAACTTATTCTTAACATCTAATATATGTTTATCTATTGCAGGTCCTCTTGCCTAAAATGGGATAGTCTTCTGATCCCAATGCTTGAACCTCTAACTCTATGAATTATGATGCTTATCAATTGACTACCCTTTTCTTTTTTTTCCCCCCAATGCTTCTTCTCATTTCCCATCCACACTTTGTCTATTGGGACTTCAGTTTAGCAAAATTAGGGAGATAAGAGAACAGTCAACAAGACTTTTTCTGCTTTTGAGAATTTGTAGAATGAGTCATTACTTGTGTTTTTAAAGCACATCTCTTCAGCTTTACAGTTAAGGGAAATTCCTTATAGATTTTGGATGTAGATTCTGACATTAATTTTATGGTTTTGACTTTTTCTGTTTCTTCACATATACTTTAATAGTAAAGTAAAGCAGGTGCCTCCTCATGTCGCTGTGTTAAGATTGATCTCAGCACAGACTACGTCTGAAGAACTGGAAGAGAGAAGGAGCCTCGATTTGTGCAAAGTTGAGCAAATAAAGTTTCTTCATTTGTTTGTAGAATAATAAATGCATGAAAGTATTAATGATAAATTATTTGGTTTGCTTGCATTTCCTCATGGTGCAGCTGCAATCTTACCAGAAACTGCAAATAATCTACTTTCTTCCGAGATTGATTAATCCTCTGTGTTGATAAATTAAGTATTGCCAGATTTCAAGTATTACTTTTACAAATATATAAAAGTATTAGTTTTGCTTTTATTTGTAAATTATGTCTGAGGTTTAAATCCTGCAGATGTCACCATTGTTTTATCATAAACTCTTTAGATAGGGCTATGCAAGATATAAAATAGTATTTTATAAGGAATCTTTAATTAGTAGGTAAAAGTACAAAACTTTAATTACCAATCGATATTTACAGTTTTTGCTACCACATATCTTGCACGTTCATTTCAAGATGAATTCGGTTATCTAACCTTTCGAAACATTTCATTTGTCAGTTGATTGGGTTTTAAAAACTCTGATAAGGTATTTATCTTTAATTCTAAAATATAATTACTCAAATATGTACTGTTGATTAATCATTAGTTCTGGTGATTTTAAAACACAAGATTTCAAACAACCCCCCCCCCAATCTTGATGAAGACTAGAATCATTTTATTTTTGTTTTTGCCATGAGAGGATTATAAATTTTTTAAAATAATTAAACTTCCGAACAACTCAAGTTAAACACCTGTACCAGCTTATTATTGGAGACTTTTAAGAACTGGCACCACAGTTCTATATAAGTTCTTACTGAGAGGAAGTGGGTTAAATAAATCAAAGGCTATTTTCCCTGCCTGAATATATCTAAGGGGAAAGTTACACCTTTCTTTTCAACATTAATTTTCTTGCTTACTGCTGTGTATTACTGCTGATAAATATGATTGATCTCCTTAAAGACTCAAGGATCAATTTGCATTGTATCCGTGACTCTCATCCTGGTAGAGTTTGTGGGTCCCTTCTGGGGCCTACTTGACCCTTACAAATTGATGGAAGCTTTTGTTTATATATGAATATAGACATTAATTCTACGCTCTTCTGGAGTATAACGCCCAGTGATACAAAAAGCCTTTTTGAGCCACAAAAGAGAGCAGAGCCCACTATTATTTACACATTTATTTCTAGTTTGATGGTATCATCAAAAAATTCGTGAAATTATTGATTTTGTGTTTTCCTTACCTTTTGTTCACTGCTTGAATATTTTGTATTTTCTGTATGTTATTAAGAATTTGTGATGAAAAATGACTTATAACTTCCAGCGCTTATGAATCTTACTCAAGCCTTCTAAGATAAAGATGACAATGTTTTTTAAACTTTCATAAGGAATTTGATTTCTGCTATTATTTTTAAAGAATGATCGAGAAGAACGACTGGTAGAAATAAAGGAAAATTGTGTTGAATGCTAGAATTTCCGAGCTCATTAATTTTTGTTACTTTTCTGAAATCTCACTCTCTGCAGGTTGTTGTTCAGAGGGGGGTAACTAGAAATAAGATTCCAGTCTATGATCTGCGTTGTCACTAGTATGGATGACAAGGACCTGATGTTAGCGTGTGCAGGGTGTTGACTCAAAGAAAATAATTTGTTGCACTAGAAACAATACGTTTATTTTTGGCAATATGTCACAGAGCACATCTTTTAAATAAATATGTCCTTTTTAAAGCTTTTTTTCCATAAAGGAGTTTGGCCTTTTTTACATATTGCTGAAGTGAAAATAGGAATGTTTGTTATATTTTAATACATTGAGCCAGTTTGATGTACCTACTTTAAAATTCATGGATTTTGATTGCATAATTTAATGATTTTTTTCGTAAATTGATTGAGTTGTGCAACCATTTTCACAATCCAGCTGGAGAACACTTCCATCAACCCCTCGATTATGTCATACAAATTTGCAGTCATTCCCGGCTCTTTTTCTTAGTCTTCAGCAACCCTTGATTTCCTTTCTGTCTCCAGAGTGGCCCTTATTGGGCACTTCATAAGGAAGGAACCACACTGTACGTAGTGGTATGCCTTTGAATTCTTTCATCGAGTTTAGCATTTTTGGAGTTTTATCCATGTGATAGTGTGTATTGATGGCTCCTTTTGATTGCAAAATGATGTTCTGTTTGTGGGTAGATCACATTCTGTTTATACCTTCACAAACTGATGCACATTTGAATTACTCTCAGCTTTTGGTTAATATGAGTGACTCTTCTATGAACAACTTGCATGTGGGTCTTTGCATAGGCGTGTCTTGGTTTACCTTGGGTAGATGTCCAGGAGAGGAATCGCTAAGTCACCTGAGAGGTTGATATGTAGATGTGTAGAAACTGCCAATCTGTTTTCCAAAGTAACTGTACCTTTCCACCCCTGCTGACAGCGTATGAGGGCTCTAGTTGCTCAACACTCTTATGTTTGTTTTTTGTCTTTTCTTAAATTGTAGTTCTGTTGTAGTTTGCAAAAAATGTAGGTGAGATTGTGTTGACTCTATGCATCGTTTTATGGGAGAACTGCTATCTAAAAACTTGGGCCACCAAATCAGTGAAAATGGAATATTTCTCCAGTTACTTAGATCTCTAATTTATCTCTGCACTGTTTTTTTTTTTTTATTTTTGAGTGTTCTATTCTTAAATATTTTATTTCTTTTGATATTGCTAGAGATATAATTCTTGTGTTAATACAATTTCCTAACTGTTCTTTAATACTATATGGACTAACGACTGATTTTTCTATGTTGATTTTCTATCCTGAAACCTTGCTCCCAGAATAGAGAGCAAACAAGTCATTTTGTGTGTGTGTGTTCATTAGGATTTTCTATGTAAAGGATTATGTTAGCTGCTAATAAAGACAATTTTAATTTTTTTTTAGATACCAATGCTTTATTTCCTTCCCTCCCCCTCCCTATCTTCCCTTCCCTCCTTCCCTCCTTCCCTTCCTTCCTCTCCCTCCTTCCCATTTCTCCCTCCCCGCTCCTTCTTCCCTCCCTCCCTCCTTCCCTTCCTTCCCCTCTCTCCTTCCCATCCTCCCTCCCCGCTTCCTTCTTCCCTCCCTCCCTCCCTTCCTACCCTCCTTTCCTCCCTTCACCTTCCATCCCTACCTCTCCCCTCTCACTTTCCCTCTATTCTTTCCGTTCCTCTTTCCAGTTTCCCCTCTTGTTCTGACACAATTATTACTAGTATTCTCTTTTACTTTCAAAAGTATCACTGAAGATTATAACAAGCACTATGGATGAAAACATGGAAATATTTCCTCACATCATGGTATGGCTTTTTTCTCTAGGCCTGTCCCAGATTCCTGGAAAAGCCAAATGCATGAAAACCTTTTTCTTTAAAGTAATAGACATATTCATTGTTGCAAAAACTTAACCAAAGTCTGGCAGTAATGCGGGCAGACTGGTAGGGTTCCTGAAGCTGCTCTTATAATAAGACAAGGCTGATTAATATGAAAAGAGTGTTATCAACATCGCAGTTCATTGTAAAACTGGAGGCTGCTCATGAGTCATTTTCAGTCAATAGCAAGCAGTAATAATTGATTTCTAGAAAGAAGTTCCATAAGCAGTATTTCAGAGCTCCAGCATTTTTTTTTTTTTTTGTAGGCTGGATTGAAATTAACTAACTGCTGAATAAGTCATGCGTTGGAAAATAAGGGCATATTTTATTTAAAATGTTTTGTTATCATTACCCTCGCTGTAAAATATTGTTCTTGGACTATGGTTCTTAGAATAGGATCCTTATGAAATTTCTATCTTAATTTACTTTAGGACACATTATAATTTACAAAGAAAATTAATTTACTCTTCTTTTAAAAATAGTTTGGCACACACTAGCATTTAATTTCATGTGAGAATCTATGTTTATCCAGAAATTTTAATTAGTTTGGTTATTACTTCATCTCATATAACATTGAGGTCTTACACTAGATATTGTTTGACCAAGCAAAATGGCTTAATTTAAATGCTTTTTCAGTCCATTGACAATTAAATGAAGAGAACAGAGTAAGGAAATCTAAATATTAGTTACAAAGTATGCATTTTTCCTCCCTAAGGTTCATTCTATCTACTCCTAATCAATACATAATTAATAATTTCCACTAGCAGGATGAGTTTATCAATTTATTACCAAATACTTTATATATGTATTACATACAGATTTATTTTTTCATGAATATAAAATATTTTAGAGAATACCTTTTGAAGTATTTTAAGGGAATTTTGAGATATAATTGAATCATGTTTAATAATTAAAGGGCATTGTAGGTAGCAAATATTTATGGCATCACCACTCTTCTATAGACAGTGCAATTTCATAGATATACATGTTTAAGACTTTGTATCTACTTCCCAGAAGGGGACCCTGTGGAAGGATGTAGGGCTAATTCTTTTTTTGTTTGTTTGTTTCAGGTTCGTTGAGGGTATAAAGAATTAGGTTATGATTGCATTTGTTAGGTAAAGTCCCTCTTATTCTGTGTCCTGCTCCCAAGAGTTGTGCCACACACCATAACCCCTCATCCCCCTCCCTCCTATCCTCTCCCCTCTCCCACATTCCTCTGCCCCCCACCTTTAATTGATGAGTTTTTCTTTTGGGAAGGTATGTATTAGATCATCTACTGCCTTCATATTAGAATTTAATATATTGGATTCTTGCTTCTCTATTCTTGTGTTACTTTACTAAGGAAAGAAGAATGTGTTCTAACTCAATCCAGGTTAATACAAAAGATACAAAGTCTCTACCTTTTTAAATGGATGAATAGTATTCCATGGTATACATATACCATAGCTTTTTAATCCTTTTCTGGGTTGGAGGGCATTTAGGTTGTTTCTACATTTCGGAGATTATAAATTGAGCTCCATTAACAGTCTAATGCAAATGTCCTTATGATAAAAGGATTTTTTTTTTTCTTCTGGGTAGATGTCTGGTAATGGGATTGCAGGATCAAATGGGAGGTGTAATTTGAGTTCTTTGAGGATTCTCCCTACTTCCTAGGGCTAATTCTTTTACACATCATTTCAGATATCCGTTGATATCTTGCTGTATAACCAAACATTCTATATTATATAGAGATTAAAACAGGGATCCACAATTCATAACCTATTGGCCAAATCTAGTTTATGGCCTGTTTTTATGTGACCTGTGAATGAAAGATCATCTTTTTATTTTTAAAGAGATTTTTACTTAAAAAACGATGTCACAGAGACCATATATAGCTTACAAAACTAAAATATTTATTCTCTGGTCCTTTACAGAAAAGTGTTTGTGCTGTCCCCTGGCTTGAAATGAAATTTATTGTTAAAATTCTGTGGGTTGATTCTGCTCAGATTCTGGTTCTTGCTTTGAGTCTTTCATCTGGTGGTTGTCCTCTCTTGACTGGGGCTGCACCAATTGAACTTGACTGATGGTTCATTTGCGGCTGGCAAATGATGTTGTGGGTTGCCCAGGAACTCAACTGGGGTTGTGTGGCTTCTCTATGCGGCTTGTACTTCATGTTCTCACAACATGGCGGGTGGGTTCTTAAATAGAGCATCGTAGTGGTAAGTGTTACAAGAGATCTATCCCGACAAAGCATGGTTTTTATAGCTAGTCTTGGAAAATATAGAGTGTAATTCTGTTGAAGTTTATTGTGGTGGTGGGAATGAGTGCTAGGAGATGTGCTTCATTGGGGCTGGGGGCATCGCTAGAGACTAATTGCCATCATTTCCCCTCTGGATCCCAATGATTCTTTTCCTTTTCAAGAACAAAATAGACACACCCCCTCCCATTACTCCCAAAGCTTCATCTCATCATGCTATCAGGATCAGACTTGCTAGAATTTCATTATCTATGTCAGGTCCAGATGTGAATGAGACTCTTCAAACAAGATGCTTCTTAACCTGGAGAGCTATAAATCAGAGACAATTTACCTGCTTCTCATATACTCAGGGTTGAATGGTGGGACATGATGGATGCTGTTAAAAATGGGAAATACAGGACATAGGGTTATCCTTACTCTAGAGCAAGTCTGGAATCCAGCTAGACTCACTCTGCTTTGAGCATAGGAAATATGTGCTGATTAAGTCTCAGTCATCCTCTGGGGATTTGTTTAGTTCAAGGTTTAGTTCTACCCTCTGGGCTCTTGGCTTCCGAATGAGTTATTTTGTTTTTGTCCCCCGGAAATGCCCATATTCACAGCTGAGTAGCTATCACAGCCTGCTTCCTTCCATAGACATTTGAGGGAATTTTGACATCTTTTCATTTTAACTATCTGTTCCTTCAGTAAAAGTTGGGGCAATTATCAGAGTTATTTCTGTTCTTATGTATCAAATTATAAATATGCTCCACCAGACTCACACCCACGTTTCTCTCTGTAGCAGTTCTTTCTCTGCCTTGGTCACCTGTGAGGCCACTGTGGCATAACACCCTCACAATTTTCAATTACCAGTCCTTGTCTGGTAAAGAGCGTCTAAAAGGCAAGTCTCACAGATTCATAACAGACTTCTTTTTCCTGAGGCAAGAAAATACACAAAGCATACCCTTTGAGATGTTTAGAAAATATTTTGTTGAGCTGAGCAGGTGTAATAGGCATGCCCTTGTTATTCTTAGAAGTCATTTTTTCTAGCTGAGATGGTCTATGAAGAACTGCCTTAAAACTTTCTGAAGTCTTAACAAAGGGTCTTTCTGAGCTCTTTCAACCTGAAATTTACACCAAGGCTGCATTTTACCAAAAGAGCTCTAAGTCTTTGCCCAGATGCTATTTCTTACTTTGAAAACCTTCTGCTGTCTGGAAAGACTAGGTATGAGAAACAGTCTATATTTTAAGTAAGCATAACCATCTTTCTTCTAATTTCTGATAAATAATTCTATAATACTTTCTGTAGGTCATCATTCTCTATCTGTATTTTATCATAGGCAGCTAAAATAAAACAGTTGTTACTTTTTATATTCCGTTAGGAAAAAATGCTTCCTGAGCCGCATCAACAATTCTGTGTGGTAAATACTTTGATAATGTAGGCAGTTGTTGATTGGGTGGAAGGCTGGTCAAAGCTGTCTCCCCAGAGTGCAGGCCATGGAGGTGGGTTGTCTGTCAAATATTTAAAAATAATATTGAAACTAATAATTTGTCTGTCAAGTATTTAATAATATTGAAACTAACAATTTTGACTAACAAAACAACTAAAGTTTTCTTAAAGTTTTTTTATTGAGACAAAGGTTCACTCTGTCACCCTGGGTAGAGTGCCATGGCATCATAACTCACAGCAACCTCAAACTCTTAGGCTTGAGCAATCCTCTTGCCTCAGCCTCCCAAGTACCTGGGACTACAAGTATGAGCCGCTATGTCTGGCTGATTTTTCTAGTTTTAGAACATCTTGTTCTTGCTTAGGTTGGTCTTGAACTCCTGAGCTCAAAGAATCCCACCTTCCTTGGCCTCTCTCAGAGTGATTATAGGTGTTAGCGCCTGCGCTGGCCAAAAGTTTTTCTTTTTTTTTGAATATAATATTTATCATCACCATCAAGC
This sequence comes from Otolemur garnettii, assembly GCF_000181295.1. Taxonomy (NCBI): domain Eukaryota; kingdom Metazoa; phylum Chordata; class Mammalia; order Primates; family Galagidae; genus Otolemur; species Otolemur garnettii. Next base: position 11,725,522 of record NW_003852449.1, on the reverse strand, counting down.
AGACATTGTAAACAATGTCACCAAAAATAATGCTGTTTCCTGCAAGGGTAGCCCACTGTCACTGTTCTCTCCTTTGGCTATGCTGGGATATCACTCACCCCATGATTATGTCTATATGATAAAAAGGATTTTGTAGATGCCATTAAGGTTGTTAATTAGTTGCATTAATCAGAGGGAAGACTATTTCAAGTCATCCCTACTAAACTAGATGAGTTTCTAAAAGGAGGTCTAGAGGTTAGAGACAGAAGTCAGAGAGATGTGATCCTCCCAGCCTTGAAGAACATGCATCCATACTCTAAGCTTCCTATGAGGGATGTGATTTCAGTGTGGTGAGGGTTCAGGAGCGAACCCAGAGATGCGGGGCCTAAATTTCTGACTTGAAGATACTTTGACATAATGATACAGTTTTAAGCTGCCAAATTTGCGGTGATTTGTTACACAGCAATAAAAAACTACTACCTTTGATTATATTTTGTTATGCTATGGTTTCCTTTTAGGTAATACTTAGAAGTGGAGAATAATGGTAAGTCACCAAATTTAGTGTGCTATTATAGAAATAGTTACTACATTAAGTCCTAAATATTTTTGAAGTCAAACAGAAGGGTTCTTGAAGAGGAATGGAGTGTGTTTTAGAAATATAGCTGAGGAAGCAATTATTTCTCCTTGATGGCTAAATAACAACTGCATTGCATTGACATTTGAGTTAGATCTTGAAGGATGAGGAACAGCTGGCCAGGCTGACAAAGGAGGAAAGGACCTTCTAGACTCAACAGCATGGGTTGTTCCCCCAAATAAAAGTTAAATGCTTGGGGGCAGCGCTTATGGCTCAAAGGAGTAGGGCACTGGCCTCATATGCCAGAGGTGGAGGGTTCAAACCCAGCCCCGGCCAAAAACTGCCAAAAAAAAAAGTTAAATCCTTGGGATTATGAAAAATACACAGACTGAGCATTAGGGTAACTTTGATGTATAGTTAACTCAGTACCAAAAGTTTAATTTAGAGGAGACACATTTTTGAGTTGACAAGCATCACTTTTTAAAACAATACTTACATCTTTTAAAAGAAAAGGATTGGGAAAGATTGAAATTAATCTGTTGTGTTTTGGACTTTATGATTAGTTAGTATCATGTAAAATGTGAAGCTGGGACAGGACAAAGTACTTGGAAATGGAAGTAATTAACATTACTTAGTTATAATAGTGGTCATAGTACAAAGAATATGTCTTTGTAACTGTATGCTGTGTATAGATATATATGCTGTCTCATTGAAAGTGTGATAAGAAGTCATATTTATATGAGATGCTGTTTTACACTTAAAATGTTGTCAATATTAAACTACATGTACTCCAGTTAAACATATTTTAATCCATAATAAAAATGATCTCTTATGTCAACCATAGGGGAATGCATTATTTAATTGTAACATTGAAGAAAGCCATTTCAAATTAAACAGGAAGTTTGAAGTTTGTGCTTCACAAACACAATAAAATAAAAATTATGGATGATTTTTATGTGAAGTCAGAAAAACTCATCAACCTGGGAGTTAGTTCAGAGACAAAACTTTAACAAATTCTGGCCACACAGCAACAATATTGAGATACTAAGCCGAGAGTAACACATGGTTATTATACTTTCTTTCTTCTCATTTAATTTTGCTGCAGAAATGAGTTCAGGTTTTTGCACAACCGGCATAAGGAAAGAACGAGCCAGTGCCTGTTAAGCTTGAAGTTTAGGTTGTAGTGTGAAATCTTTAGTGTGGTTTATAGAACAGAGTTCATAGTACTGTTTCTCTCTTTATCCCCTCATCTCCATTTTAAATTTGACTGGCTTATATGGTTTTTTCTTTCTGAGATGAGGAACTGGAGGCTCAGAGAACCTCAGCAGAATCACTGGATCTC
>NW_003852449.1:11711053-11723508 GCF_000181295.1 Otolemur garnettii | reverse complement strand
TGGGGTACAGTGTGGTGTTTTCACTTACAATTTGAAATATTTTCATCAAACTGGTTAACATAGCCTTCATGTCATTTTCTTAGTTATTGTGTTAAGATGTGCATATTCTACTCTTAGAAAGATTCACTTGTACCCTTGTAAGATAAACCATAGAAGTGATTCCTCCAATCACCCTCCCTCCACCAAAACATTTTGAACATTTTATCACTGCAATCTAGTACCACTCAGCTAGTTCTCTAAGTGGGTCAATGGTTGAGTAAAGATTAGAATTCAGATCTCATTCTCCCCTTAACTTGTTTTCCCTTTGACCTCTCTATGTTGTCTATGAGCCAATTGTGTTAAGTAGAAAAGAGCAAGGCAGTGGGAGAACCCTGGTGGGACAGCCTGTGAGTGTTGAAAGCTTTGTTAGTCTTGGAGTTAGTCCTGTCTTTCTTGCTGTCTAGAAAGCATTCTTATCCTAAATCAAAAGACCACCGAAGGCAGGCAGATGACTCAGTGTCACTTCTTGAGTATGAGGCAATCTGTCAAATCTATCAGTTCCCCCCCACCACACTTTTTTTTTTTTTTGGGACAGAGTCTCACTCTATGCCCTTGTTAGAGTGCTGTGGTGTCTGTCATCATGGCTCACAGCAACCTCACACTCCTCGGCTCAAGCGATCCTCTTGCCTCAGCCTCCTGAGTGGCTGGGACTACAGGTGCCTACCACAACACCCAACTAGTTTTTTTCTGTTTTTAGTACAGACAGGGTCTCACTCTTGCTCAGGCTGGTCTTGATCTCCTGAGCTCAGTAATCCAGAGTGCTAGGATTGTAGGTATGAGCCACTGCCGCCAGCTGTCAAATCTTTAAAAATAGCTCTTATCCCTGAAATCTAGTACCACTCAGCTAGTTCTCTAAGTGGGTCAATGGTTGAGTAAACATTAGAATTCAGATCTCATTCTTCCCTTAACTTTTGTTTTCTTTGATCTCTCTATGTTGTCTATGAGCCAATTGTCTAAGTAGAAAAGAACAAGGCAGCGGAAGGGACCCTACCTAACAAATGCAGACCTTGTGACCGATCGTTGGTGCCCCACATTAATCTGAAAGAAGGAAAGAGCAAGCCAACCTGGCCTTTTGTGAAGTCACACTGTCTCAGATATTTTTATATAGTTGAATTTTCAAAAACAAAAAAAAGCTACATAAATGTTTACATCCAGAAATTGTTTAGAAATTATATGTAATGTTATGTTATTTTAGTTAGTATAACTTCTAGACAGAAAGACGAAACTTAACAACTTATGGAGAGTAGCAGAGCTCGCTGAGACAACTTTCTGGAATAATCGGGCATACGCTTTCCAGGAAAGAATGAAGGAATACACAGCATTTGAACCTGCTTCCTATTGGACCGGCCACTGCAGCCATGAAGGATGCAGATTGCCTCTTTATTGCATTCTAATGGTCAGTTCCAAAGCCATTGAAAGCCATTATATAGGAAAATATCATGGCTATGCCTTCCTAAACTCTCCAGGGATTATAATAATACTTGCAAGGCCATTTTTAGAAAGAACATTCTGGCGGTTTTACCAGTTGATAGATGTGATCACGCCTATCTTGTCGTGGTTGTTTTGAATGGGAAAGACGAGCCCTTAAAGGAGAAAAGTCCTGCCGGCTAATTAGCACATGAGATGCTCCACCAGCCTCGCTGGCTTCTCACAAAGAACACGGTTCAAACTTGTTTGGCATTAAAAAAAAAAATGAGGCTTCCTTTTCCATTTGAACTGGTGTTTTTACATATGTGTGAAACATATGTCACAGTGCAAAAAAAATGTGAATAATGTTCAGGATAGACTCACATTACTTTCATTTGTATTTTATTATTTTTAATGTGTTTCATGTTCATATTTACACAAGACAGTCTAATGTAAGTGTCAAAAAGTATAGCATAAGTATAAAAAAAAACAATTTAAGTTTAGGAAATAAATAATGCCTTCATAATTATTTTATTTCACACACTTATATATTCACATGTGAATATATAAGAATAACTGAACTTTATTTTATAATGAAGATAGTAATCTCATCAATTTACAAGTTTTAATAACAATAAAGTTCTTCATAAATAAAGTTATTATTGGTTAAAAAAAGAAGGAAACTATTACTTTGGATGGTCAGTGCTTTATAATTTTGCACCATATAATCTAATGAACAGAGCACCCGAGAACTAACCTTTGGAAATGTGTTCATGTGGAATCTTTAGATCTCTCTTCAGGGATTCACAGTAAATCAACAGTTCAGTTAACAGAAGTGTGTAATTTTACAACATTCTTGCCATGGGAGAGACTCTGTAGGCTTATGAAATAATTCTGACATCACTTTGGCCTCCATTTGTCTAGGTTTCCAGGATTTTATTCTAAACTCCATAGCAAAAATAAATAAATTAATAAACAAACAAAATCGGAAGTAGGATTATCAACTGAATAGTCTTATGGGTGTTTAATCTGCAAATGAAATAGTCTTAATCTGGGAATACGAATTATAAGTTTAAAAAATGTAGCAATTTGTGAACTTGGTAGATGAAATCTCCCAAAACTGAAAATAATACCCTGTCTTCAGCAGGTTGTGTGCAGCGGCTGTGAGGCTTCCCTTGTGGTCTCTGCTGCTTTTTCCTTTGTCTTGTCCCAAACAGTGGCAATTACAGGGGTAATTTTCCTCCTCCCGCCCTTCTCTGCAGTTGACTCCTTGCCCTGCTTAGACTTATCCCGAGGGCTCCTTTATCTTCAGTGACGAAACCTCCACCCAACCTTGCCTCCCACAGCCGAGGCTTTGAATGAGATTTTACCTTCAACACTGTATGACTGCAGGTGCAGACCTGTCTTCACAGCCTTGAGCATTCAAAGCATTTTACGTGCGTCAAGCCCTGCCCTTGTGTTTTGCATTTCATTCTCCATCTTCACTTTCAGAAAGGGTCACTATCTTTTCTCTGTCTTCTATACTCAGTCTCCTAGGAGGAATTTCCCCACCATGAATTAAAAATATTTTCATGTTTGTTGGTGTTAAAAATCAAACAATAAATGCATACAATTCCTTTAACTTCTACTTAACCTTTGTAGCTACTATCCTAGCTCCTTCTTTTAAGAATTAAATATATTTTAAGAATTATTATTTTTATTCTCTCATAATTTTATAACCACAATAGATCCCATTCCTTCCTTGAGCCATTGCAACCTGGCTTCCTGCCCCATCACTGCCCTGAAACAGCACTCAGTAAGGTCACCAAGGCCCATTCTGCTGCCTTATCCTGGTGGCTATTTATAGTAATATCCCACTCAATATAACAGAGTAATTTTAAAATGAAGACCACTCTTTCCTTCTCCAAAGCTTCTTTTTTTTTTTTTTTTTTTTGGCCAGGGCTGGGTTTGACCCTGCCACCTCCGGCATATGGGGCTAGCGCCCTACCCCTTTGAGCCACAGGCGCCACCCCAAAACTTCTTTTCTTGGGTTTTCATGTTAAAACTTTCTTTCCCTCCCTTTTCTTCCCCTCCCCTCCCGTCCCCTCCTCTCTTCTCTCCTCCCGTCCCCTTCCCTTCTTCCCTTCCTTTCCCTTCTCGTCCCAAATGTTCCATCTGTATCTCTGTCCATCCTTTCTCTTTCTTCTTTGCATGTTATTTCAGAACTCAGCACTAGGGCTTATCATCCTCTCACTGTCACCCCTGTTCCCCTGGGAATCTCATCTCGGTACAGTGCTCTGGTGACCTGGGTGGAGATGACAGCAGAGCTCATTGCCTTCCTTTCCACTGCTCCCCTTTCCCTTGTTACTTATCTGGAGAACGCTCCCCTTCAGTGCGTCAGCCAGAGCACGGGCACAGTCGCAACACCTCTCTCCTCACTCGTTATGACTACTTAAGCAAGTTCTGCTGACATTTCCACTTAAATATCATATAAATTCATCTCTTGTTCTCATTTCCACCAGAGTCAGCACCACCTTTACCAAGCTACTAAGAGTTTTCGCCTGGATGGTGCCATCACGTCTTGTTTAGGTGCGTTCACTCCATCTTTTCTCCAATTCTCTATATGGCAATTGCTCACCTGCCATTGCTGCTCTGTCTCCAACCCTTAAAATCCTTTGATCATTTCCCATTTTTCTTCAGATCAAAGAAATCTCCTTGAAGGCTCTTTTCATGGGGGACTAGAACATTTGAAGTACCTACTATATACATATATATATATATATATATATAGAGAGAGAGAGAGAGAGAAGCTGTATATCATAGGTACTCACGAGTATTAATGGGAAAAGATATTCAAGTGTTTTCTTAGATTTTTAAATACTCTATAATTTGAAAAGGCCAATTTATTAATTTAATTACTTCTGTTTCAGGCAGCAAGAGAGAAAAAATAAATAAAAGGTCCTAACCATTTTCAAAGAGCAAGGAATTTTGTGACCTATACAAATATAAACCCGGATAGCATATTGTAATTATAATTCAGTGGTCTAACCGAGGGAACCATTCCAGGTTTCAAATGTTATATGGAAAAAAATGGTACATTGCTTCTGTGTGTTCAGCCTGACCCCAGAAACCAGGCTACTGTTAGAGTGGCCAGGTGAGGTGAGAGGTGATGTGAGGCAGCAGGACTCGGCCCAGGCTGTGCGGCTGCTGTGGCCCCTGTGATGCCCTTGGGAGACGAGTTGTTTCTCCCCTGCCAAGGTCAGCCAGAATCCTTGCAGATGCCAGAATCACCCCCACCTCCTTGCTTCCTAGGCAGCAGCAGACACTGCACCCCACAGGGAAGAGAGTAGCGGGAACTCCTTGGGCTGGGATATCCCTTTCCTTATAGGGTACGGACGGGGGATATCAATCTGTGCTAACAGTGCAAAGAATCACTCATGGTGAAGGAAGGCAATTGTTCTGGAAATAAGAATTTAGTTTTCATCAGACTAACAGACTCCCAGTTGCTTAAGTTATTGAAATATTATGCTGGCTCCCTCTAGCAGTGGTTCTCAACCTTCCTAATGCCGCCATATATTTTCATTGTTACAAAGGGGTTGCCACCCACAGGTTGAGAACTGCTGCAAGGGTACTCAATAATATAATCCTGTTTTTATGAATGTTCTTAACCATGTGATCAAGAAACAATCATTTCCTCAGTGGTCTCCAGACAATTTTTTCTTTCTCCCTTTTTCATTTTGTTTCCCCCCATCTACTGTTGTCTCCTCTTCTCTGAATCTCTGGAATTTATATCAGTGCCACATCCTTTTGACCCTGACTGGTTTTCTCAGTGAGGGTATATAATTCTCAATAATTTTTATTTCTGTTTGTGCCGACTAGTGTCTAGCACGTAACACATGTAGAATGTGATCAATACAGATTTTTGAATGGATAAACAGAAATTTGTTTGTAAGCCAAGAACAGATACTATCAGGGGAAAAAAATCTTCTTAGAAGGTAAATTTTGGCAATTTTAGTATAAAACTATAAAACAGGGACTTCATTTTTAAAACCAGAGATAGGAAAAACACCTAAAAGAACAATGAAGCAGTTTATCAGTTAATTAAACTCTGAAATTAATCGTTTTTATATGCATGCAATGTCCCTGTTTTTACTCTAAGTTCAAGTATGAATGCCAATGTTGAATTCAAATAGAGCTCTTGTGAATGACTAACTAGCTCAAGGTCAGCAGCAGACTAAACATGCTGCTTGTCTGCTTCCCAGGAAGTGTCCTCAAGTTGCAAGTGTAACTAAAAGGTCACTGCAATACCCGAGAATTTGCATGATGAAGGCTTCTGGGAATATGACTCCACATCATAGAACCATCTCTTAGGCTGCTTAAATTTTTAAAGCGATGAGTTTTATGACCTTGGGAAATGATATCTCTTCCCGTAATCACCTTCTGAGGCATAGCAGGACATAATAATGGCAAAGACATTAAACATTCTTATAGAATATCGATCTGTTGAAAATTATATTCAGGTTAGTAGAATCTACTGGCCATTCCCATTCAGAGCAACTAGTGCTGATGACTGGTTTTGCATTGATTAAGTGCTTTTGTTTTCACTCAGATGATATTAAACCATTGTGTGTGTGTCAATGATGTTGAGATGTATGGTCTCCAGTGATGGATATGTTGATTGATTCCACATTTTTTGCTATTGTGAATAGTTCTGTGATAAGCATATGAGTACAGGCATCTTTTTGATAAAATAATTTCCTTTCTTTTGGGTGGGTACCCAGTAGTGAGATGGCTGGATTGAACAATAGGTCTACTTTTAGTTTGTTGGGGAATCTTCATATTGTTCTCCATACAGGTTGTACTAATTTACATTCCTACTACAGCGTATAAACTTTCCCCTTTCTCTATATTCTTGTCCACATCTGTTCTTTTTTTCAACAATAGATATTTTTTCATATACCATAAAGTTCACTCACATACAATATAAATTTTCTTTTAAAATTTTTTAATTATGGATTCAAAATAGTTGTATGAATGTATAGGGTCCATGTGATGTTTGAACATAGGCATACCATGTATATTACTCAAGTTAGGTTGATCAGGGTCTCCATAACCGCAGGTATGTAGTATTTATCATTTCTTTGTGTTATGGATATTCCAGTTGTACTCTTTTAGTTATTTTTAACTTACTATTTAGTTAGTAATACTTAATAGTTACTTTTAGTTATCATAACTTACTATTGACTATAATCACTTCATGTGCTATCAAATATTGTTCATCCTAGCTAACTGTCTAACTACAAATTTGTACCCATTAACCATTCCCACTTTGTTTCCCACCCCAGCTGCTACTCTTCTTGGCCACTGATAACCATCATTCTACTGTCTTCAGAGATCATTTGTTTTAATAGTTAGCTCCCTCATACAAGCAAGAGCATACAAGATTTGTCTTTCTGTGCTTGGCTTATTTCTAAACATCATGTTCCAACATTCTTCATAGAAATAGAAAAAATAGTTATGTTTTGTTATTCATATGAATGTGTAAGTGATTATGTATTAATTTCATAGTAGTATTGAGTACATTGGATACTTTTTTCCGCATTCTTGAGATACTTTACTAAGAAAGTGGAAGGGGAGAGGAGAGGGAAGGGAGGGGGGACATGGGAGGAGGGAGGGCATTTTGGGGGACCTCACCTAATGTCCAGGATGCAATGGTACATTTCAAAACTATTAAGAAATGAGTATAATTTTGATGGATGTGTTACTTAGTTCAATGTAAGCATTTCACATTGTATATCAAAGCAGTACCCTGAACCCCATAGATGCATCAATGTACAAAGTTAAGATTTAGTAAAAATCAATAAAAGAAATAGAAAAAATAATTATAAAGTTTATAAAGAGCTATGTAATACCCACAATAGTGAAAGCCATGCTGAGAAAAAGAACAAAACTGGAGAAATCATTTAACCTGACTTCAAATTATACCACAGAGCTTTAGTGATCAAAACAGTGTGGTACTGGCATAAAAATGAGCACAGACCAATGACACAGAATAAAGAACCCAGGAATAAAATCATATTGAATCACTCAAATTAGAGCTAAGGTCTTGTCAATTTTTATTTAATTTAACATCATTTTGGGGGAGCAGGAGAGCATACATTGACATATATACATTTTCTTGACATCTCCCCAAAAGTTTATACTTGGTTAAAGAAAAAATAAATGAGCATAAGTCTGAGATTCTAATAACATTTGTAAAGCATTTGTCAAGATTATTTTATTCTCATAAAAATGTAATTACATATAAGGACTCAGGAACTGTGTAGGAGGGAAGATAAGGTTTTTCTCTTGATATACTAATGTCACAATTCATGACTTTCCAAATTCATGGTATTGGGTGAAGTTTTTCTTCACACAAAGGCTTTCAGGCTGACCATTTATGCTTCAGAATCCCTCAGCTTTGGAAGAATATGCCTGGTTTTTATTCTCCCTGCTCTCAGGTCCGTGGATACGTACCTACTTGTCTTTTTCAAAGAGTGCATTTAGTTTATCCATTATTTTCCTATTTAGTCTTTTATCTTAGGTTGAAAGTCGCTTGACCTCATGCATGTTCTCCTATTGCTGTGTACACAAACTCCAGTCTGGGACTGAGGTGCTGTATACAGAATGAAATGTGGAAAGGAGTTTTTGGAACTATAAGCCGTAAGTCACCAGCCATTCAATGAAACATGTTAAAGCAATTCACTTTGGTAGAGATGTTCCCGCAGAGAAATTCTAAAGTAGTAGACACTAAATTGAGGGCAACTTTCATTAAATGTGAAATATATGATGCCCGCCTGGCCTGCTGGTATCTTATATTGGCAGGTAATCATTTCTCTAGCTAAATATAACATTAAGAGATTTAAAAATAATGTTCATATGCATTAGTGCCTATCAGTAGAGTCATATTTAAAATAATATGGGCATCAGTTAAAGCAGGAAATATAAAAAGCCTAAAAGTCTGTAGTCGTAGACTCCTCTCCAAATGATTTATTCACTAACTCTACTAAATAATGAAGTTAAAACTGGTTTTTACTATTCCCAAATGAACAATATCACCACAAGGCACTAAATTACCCCAATTACAACTTGCTTAATCTGACAATTTAGAAGCAAATGGAATGGAGGAGTATGAGGCAGGAGCAGCCCCCAAAGTAGGAGCTAAAACATAGACAACAGACGCTATGGGACCTCATGTGGGTGGTTTTACGGTAGTTACGGAAATTGCTTCTCTCATACATGACAAGGTTTAATTCCTTTCTTCTACAGAGCTACAAACACTCCGTTTCCTTTTTTGAAATGTGTAATAAAATATCATGCATGTGAATCTTCCTAAAGACCCGATAATATTAAAGGTAGATCAGGATTAAGTAGAGTACTAAGATTCTATGACTAATGTGAAATGTAATTCATTGTACTACAGGCAGCGGGGAAGAGTTTTATGGAGAGGTTTTTCTTCTCCGATCTGCACAAGTCACATTGGTCTTATGACATGAAGAGACAAATTCAGCTGCAGGCAATGGAATTCCTCTCTTCACATTCTTTCACATTTCCCCACCTTGAGGAATGTTTACTTTGGATGTTTCATACAACCATCTCACTTACCTTCAAAGATCTTTGAGATCTCTTCCTCTAACATTCTCCACAGTGTGATGTTCTGTGATTCATTCTCCTCCTTTTTTCCTTTCTAAAGCCTAACAAGTCTTAGGAAGCTAGCTCAGGTTTACGCTTACCTTCCCAGATTCTGTCATGACACATTTCATGTTTCTGATGCTGTATGCTTGGTTGGAAGGAAATTTCCCATGAAAGGCAGGTAAGTAGGGCAGCGACAATGAAAATCACCCTTCAATTCAGCCAGGACTTCACTATCTCCAGGCTTCCTTTCATACTGACTGGATAGAGCATATAACTAAGCTAGCCCAGACCACAAGGGGCTGGACTGATTTTGAAGGTTTGTAAGAAAAACAATTTTTCCCTGTTTACAGGTGTTTTTCCTTCAGGTTGTCATGGAGGAAGAATCAGTGTAAAGGAGACACAGTAGGTAAAAATATAAATAATCAGATACAGCGAGGGTGACTGACCTCTCCATCCCTTGGTTCCTCCATATCTTCCACAGTTCTTCATAGAAATGATGCCTGTTTCTATTTACAAAATTCTTGCAGCCTCTTTGTTATAAGAAGGGGAAGAAGAAGATAATTGGAGGAAGAAAGAAATTAGAGTCCACTTGTCCTTTAAACTCATAGTAAGACCCCATGACAATGAGGTTCTAGTCATTACTATACGTGGCAGTTGGTTTCTGAGCCAGTTACATAACTTTGGTGCTCTAGTATTTCTGATGACACTGTGATTGTCAAAAACATTTTACAAACAATGTCTTGATGTCAGCCAGAGTGTATTCTTGGTAGGAATTTCTCAGAATGACAAATAATCGATCTGCCTAGACAAGAACAAGAGATACAAAGGCCCAGAGATACACGCATGGTTGTGTTTGGTGAATTAAAAGAAAGGGAAAGTGTGCCTGCGTTTTGTCTAATTGTTAAACACCGTTGCTCTCTGCTTCAGTGGCTTACCTTGTTGTGTAAATTAGTTTTCATTTTATGCCTTTCCAGAGTGTTCTTTACTTATTTTGGTTCTGGTTAACAAATTCCCATCTATTATTTTGTATTTTATTCTTCATTTTATCGTTCTATTATTCTTTGGGGGCATTTCCACTTTTAGATTGTGTTATGAAAAGAAGACTAGTAAGTTCAGTTAATTATATGCATCTGTTTTTTCTTGATAAAGCTGCACACATTTCACTGCCCTTTGTTGTTGGTACTATCTTACCATCTGGGGACCCTCATTCTGTTCTAAAATAATGTACTAGAGCAGAGAGATAGGGCTTTTACTGCCTCTCAATTTGATTTGTAAACTTTCCTCCAAATTATGTTTTTTGAACAGCTCTTTTACCAATATCACTTGTCTGATTAGAACCTTTGGGTCATTTCTTTTTTTATTGTGTACTAGATGTAAGTCCAAACTTTTTTACTGTCCACTGAAGATATTTCCCAAACTTGTCATGATTTGATTTGAAATTTTAGTTTTGTAAGATACCTTTTATTCAAGCAAATAATCACAACATACCTGTTATCCAGGATGTGATATATATCCTATTACTTGGAAAATTTTCCTCTGCCTTGTATCTTACATAAATCATAAGCATCCTTGAACCGAATTCAAATTTCACTTCTGGTAACATTTTAACTCCAAGTGTTCTCTCCCTCTTCTAATCAATTTATAATTGATTATATCTACTATTTTATTTATTTATTTATTTTTTGAGACAGAGCCTCACTATGTTGCCCTAGGTAGAAGTGCCGTGGTATTACAGCTCATGGCAATCTCAAACTCTTGGGCTTAAATGATCCTCTTGTCTCAGCCTCCAAGTAGCTGGGATTACAGGTGCCTGCCACAACACCCAGCTATTTTTTGGTTGTAGTTGTCATTGTTGTTTGGTGGACCTGGGTTGGATTAGAACCTGCCAGCTCTGGTGTATGTCGCTGGCACCCTAGCCACTTGAGCTATAGGCACTGAGCCTACTATTTATTTTGTAATTGATTATATATACTGTTTAACGCTTCATAAAGGGTTATTTGTAACCTATCTAATAAATTGAAAATGTCATGGAAAGATATCCTTCCTTTTTGCTTTTATTACTACTCTGGTATGGCTTTTCCAATAGTAATTGCTTGGGAAACACTTGTTGTTTGTTTGCTGGATCAATAGAGCAGATTTTACTTAATTAGGTGTAATCTAGCGATAGTGGTTTCTAGTGGTCTCTGAACCAAAGAACAGTTCTGAAAAATAAGGTAACACTGATCAAATCCATAAAGATACCAAAGGCAAGAGAAGTAGGCATGTAGATAGATGGTGCCTCGAGTTTATGCCCAACATGGTACCACTTCCCTTTGTATTATGAGCAGGTGGATTTGATTGGGATTATGATGTTACTTTATAAAAGGCAAAGATTGATTTGACAGTTACTGATGACTTTTTATTGGTTTCATTAGCTAATTATTTGAATTTCAAGATTTTATGAAATATCCACATTTTTTAAACCAGGATTTATATATCTCTTAATACCATTTGTCTCCCAATACCACATTACACAAACTCTCCCAAATTCAGCTTTGTACAACAAATACTGGGTCCATCAACATTGTGAGACATTTTGTAGCAAAAAGGATAAATATCTGCCTTTTGTCCTTGAGTTTTAGGTGTTTGAAACTGTCTCATTTTCTTTTGGCAAGTCTTGTCACCTTATGACCTTCAACATCTATGACTAAAATTTAAAAAGTGAAACAATGCCCACTGTATTAGATATATCCGATTTAGGGTCATTCTACCACCATCCAAGATCAGCAGGCAATATTATGCCTGGAGAGAGATGGCCGTCATTCAAAAAATACTTTGGCAGCTGAGCACGGTGGCTCATGCCCATAATCCCGGCTCTTGAGAGTCCCAGGCAAGTGGATTGCCTGAGCTCAGGGGTTCCAGACCAGCTTGAGCCAGAGTGAGACCCTGTCTCTAAAAAAAATAGCCTGGCATTGTACAGATGCTTGTAGTCCCAGCTACTTGGGAGGCTGAGGCAAGAGAATCACTTAAGCCCAAGAGTTTGAGGTTGCTGTGAGCTGTGACACCACGGGTGACAAAGTGAGACTCTCCCTCTCTCTCAAGAAAAAAAATACTGTGGTTATTGGAGAATATAATTATTGCCTGCTGGTTCATATTGACGGAGAAGGAAAATAGGAAGATTGAGGAAATATCATATTACTCAATTCTGTTGTAGGCACAATTCCAGGACACTGAGAACAGTGAGAGAGCTTGGAACAGGCCTTCCTAATATGAATAATTGGAGCTTAAGTTGTCTATGGAACATCTAAGTGGAAATGACCTTTAGGTAATTGAACGTATGTGTTTGAATCTTGACTGATGTGAAGTATAGAAGGAAT
>NW_003852449.1:11709990-11710661 GCF_000181295.1 Otolemur garnettii | reverse complement strand
CTAGGTCAAGATAGTAAACGCTAGGCAAATGGCAACTGCTTTACTTAGTATTATGGTACTTGTGAAAAATAAATGATGGCAAAAAATACTAAGAAAGTTTATTTCTCACTTGGGAAAAGTCCAGTGATAGGAGGAGCCAGACACCTGGCTTGTGGCTCTGTCAGACTCATGGATGGCATACAGAATTGCCCTGGTCACCTTTACCAAGCCAGAAATAAGGCTGGGGTCCCATAGCATAGAGGAGGACGTTTTAATGGTGCAGTCCAGGAGGTAGCACGCACCACTTGTTACCTCTTTTCATTGGCCAGCAGCTTCCTCATCTGGGCAGCCTGAAGTTAGCTAACTGTGAAGGTTTGCCGGCAATTTAGTTGACCTATGTGCCCAGAAATAAGAGGGAAGAGGTTGGAGAAACAGCTTTCATGTTTCTACCACATCCACTGATACAAATTGATTTCTTTTATGGGCTTTAAAACTACCAAATTCTAGGTCTCATTAGGGCCAAATACTATAAGAAGAAATCCTACAATTTTGAGCAGAAATTTAAGAGAGTTGTATGACAGCTTCATGTATTTCCCTTTTATAAAATGAAACATTTTTATGCCTACTTTGGAATGAAATTAAAAACTATCTGGCTTTTATGATCATATATAAAAGTAATTATTTTTTTTCAC
>NW_003852449.1:11705278-11709948 GCF_000181295.1 Otolemur garnettii | reverse complement strand
CGCCCTACTCCTTTGAGCCACAGGCACTGCCCCAATTTTAATTCTTGATGTAGTTTGATATTCAAAAGTTGAGAAATTAGTATTTATAAAATGGTGAAGTGCCGTAAATTGTGAACCCAAGAAGACATGAGATGTACTGCTGTATTCTTCAAGTATTTTGGGAAAAGTTTTCAGTTAGCAATGATCATGCCTTGGATAAACCTCATTGGCTACGATACTGCCACTGTGCAAAGCTTCTTCAAGTATTTTGTAATAAGTATGAGGGTAAATCCTTCAGTTTACCCATAAAATAATTGAAAAAACTGCTTTGCACAAAGATAAATATGAATTATGCATTTGCATTGATATTTGGTATTTTTAATGCAGAGACAATTTTAATTTAATGGAAGTCTATTTTCTAAAAGTAACCCCTGAAATGCTAATTGTCAACTAAGGATACAGAGATGTAAGTATATTGTCACTATCTTGCGTTTTCTTTATTCATTAAAGAAGGAGAAAATAAAGATCAACATGTTTTTTTCATTTTACCTCCAACTCTACCCTTCTACCTTGCTCCCCACAACCCCAAGTCCTCCCCCCACATATTTAAGACAAATAGATAATTTAGGTAGAAGAAAGAAAAATCACATATATATGTAATATTTTTAATTGCTTCCTTTAACACAAAACCAAATAGAATTCAAATCTTAAATAAAGCAGCAAAAGAACAGTAAATGACCTCCTTATTCTATGACACAAGTGTATAATTATTTTCCCTGGAAAACATATGGGCATTTTTCTAGTGCCACTAGGTATGCAAAAATCACTAATCATTATAGTTGTAATTCAGCCTGACTTCCTAAAACTACATTAAAATAAGATGTAGTCTTTTTTTTCTTTTAATAGATTAACATTTAAAATTAGTAGCATCTGGGGCATTGTACTTGAACTGAATAGAAACTGGGGCATCATGCTTGAACTTTGAATATTCAAATTCGATATCCTAATTATGCACGTTATACAAATGAAAAGCTATAGGGACTAAACTCTAATGGAGGGAGGAAAATAACTAAAAAATTCAGGTCTGTGTGGATTATTATAAGTATTTTAGCACTAATAACTCTGTTTAATAAAGAAAAACTTACAACACTGGAGATTTAAAATATGTACTTGTATTTAGACATGTCGTGGAAATACAGACAGGTTCTAATCATTGAACACTGTCCTGTGTTTCCATCCTTTCTATAGCTTTCCTTCCAAATTGTTTTTGAAAACTTAAGCCTTTTGCATGCTTAACCCTAAATGATCAAATCCTGCAGTGAAATTAAATCATGCGTGTTTTTACATTCTTTTGTGCTTCACATTGAACAATGTGAAATTGTTCCCTCTCATGGAGGGAGAAGGGGAAAAAGGGAGAAAGGACATTGGGAGGATAATTAAAGAAGACAGGAAATTCTGCCTGCTACTGTGCTCATGGTGTTTATAACCCAAGGTGAAACTTAGGAAGAGAGTTTGTCAGGGAGGTGGAGGTGTTTAGGGGCCAGTGTCAGAGGGCCTTTCAAGCTTGCATCTTGTAGCCTGAGTGTAATTTTAATGTTTGATGATTCATAATTGAGATCGTCATGGTTCTAAATGCCAGTCAAAACTTGCATCTGCTGCCAGCTGACAAAACATCTGTCTGATCCATTTATTGTTGGAGGAAGAGTTAGTTTCCACCCTATAGTAATTTGATTATGCAGAACATAGGAATTAAGGACTGGTTTTAGCACATTTGCTCAGTGTAAGATGGGATTCGACTGGATGGGACATTTATAATACTGTATCAGTTTTCTGTTTTATTTGTATGATTACGTATTTCATATTCAGTGGGTTTATTTGCATTCTTCTCTTTATTTCTCTGAAGAAAACTCACAATCATTTCCAGCATTATTTACATGTCCTGCTCCTCGTGTCTTCACCTTGTGCATTTCTCTCTCCAGAAACCAATCGTTGAAAGAGTCACAAGGCAGTAAGACGGAAGACTTTTCAACAAAGAAAGGTTTTCTTAAATTATAAAGAAATCAAAAAATTATTAGCTCCAAATATTATTAGAGAAGGGTTAATAAAGTTTAAATTTTAGGAAATTTGTGCAATAGTTTATATTTCTAAAGAGAAACGGAATAATATGAAGCATCCAACTTAAGAAAATGTTAGCACAATTTATGAAAATTTGAGCTTCAGGAATGTTATGTCTTGTAGTTGTATAAAAACAGCAAGAAAGAGAAACCTGGGACTCTCAGGGGGAAGCTTGATAGTAACAGTGGTCACCAAAGTAAGTGTTGTGACTTTTACCTGGACTGACTCATAGTGAGCTAGTGGGGCTTAGAATTTCTTATGATTTAAAATATTAAATATAACTTTGGAGATATATATGTATATTTTTTGCAGATTTTGGCTGGGGCTGGGTTTGAACCTGCCACCTCCGGTATATGGGGCCAGCGCCCTACCCCTTTGAGCCACAGGCACCACCCAACTTTGGATATTTTAACGTAAGATGAATATATTAATATAGCATTATGTAAATTATTTTTATATCATCATATACATTTTTAACTTTTCCTAAACTTTGTTTACCTATGATATTATATGTTCATTTTGAAAATTGTCAGTCTAGATTTCAGGACTCTGAATAAAGACCCTTTATGGAGACAGATGGAAATAAAACATTTGTTTTCTTGTAAGCATGTCTTATTGCTTTTAATATGATTTGTTCTTTTTCCCGTAGACCACAACTATAGTGAAGTTTCACAATTGATTTTGTACCAACTTGTAGTCATAGTAAAAGCTTCACCTGAAGTGGGTTATGATTATAAATCTTTGCGGAGGCTTAGAGGCTGAAAACAGTGTTGAACATTTTGCCAACTTTGCAGGGTATTTATGTAGGCCATGGACTGTAATCACAATACCTTTATTAACTTGAAGTTTGGGTTTGTAGTCTTGTCAGTATTATTTGACCTGTAAGAATCGCCCCGGGTGATACCTATATCTGCAACAGATCCTAGTAGGCAATGGCTTGATATATGGGAATGAGGTGACCTGGCATTAATAACGCTGCCAACTCCTCAGCGAGCTTTGAGAAGGAGTTACCCTGCCAACGTGAGCATCTGGAATGTCAGATGAGGGCCAATGAAAGGACCCCTGTTAGTTGCACTAGATCATATTGGAAAGTTAGTCCAATACACTTTCTTGGTTATCACTTATGAGAAATGGTTTGCAAGGTCTTTGGTTATTTAAAAATTAAGTCAGCCTTTCAGGTCCCCAGTGAAACACGTTTGTGTTTTTCCCTTTTGACAATAATCAGATACAATAACGGTAAGAAATCGCCTCAGAGTCACGGTGCAAATGAATGAAGCACCAGGAGGAAAACTTTCTTTCATTTCTGTGCCATTCACATATTTCTCTGAGTCAAGATCAAATCCAAACACTGAAATGCTGTATTTACACTCCCATTTTACTGAAAATTAAAAAAATATTTTTTGTGAGCTATATTTTTCTATGCATCTAATTATTTGAATTTTTTTCATGATAGAAAATTCTGATTTGGTTTCGTGAACTGAAAATCTGGCCAATGACCAGGGAGCCTTTCTTCAGGATGTTTTTGCAGTTCTGTTAAATGCTAATGAGCCCTAATGTTTTCTGCTTATTTTCAGGATGATATTTTAAAGATATAAGTTTTTGAATGCAGGCTGAATCTTTAAAACAGTGTGTCTCACAATATGGTTCACAATCACCTCAGGTGCTTATTAAAAGGCAGATTTCAGAGCCAATTGCCGATTAACGGAGTGAGAATTTCTGCATGCAGGGCGTGAGAATATGTGTTATAACAAGCACCATTAAATAGTTTTTATGCACTTTACAGTGGGAAAAACACTGTTAAAGTGTACAAAGTACTCTGGAAAATGTGCTGTACAGAAAAATCGATACGTTATTCTCATGCATGTTAATTTTTCAGAAAAAATAATATGAAGAAAACCTACATATTATTTTTACGTATATTTTGGTATTGGGGAATTCTATTATATTTCATGATTTTAAAGATATCACCGTTTTATTTTACTATTTCTTAGTTTCGTAAAACCGTAAGAGGGGCACTTTGAAGACATCATTCATTGGTGTAATAGTAACATATAAAAATCTTCAAGCAAATGCTCTCAGCTACAGAGCATGGATATATGAGAGTGGACAATTAAGTTTGAAAATTCTTCCTGGAGAAAGTGCTACATACCTCACTACGGTGACCCCTGAAGTACGCCTCCTGGGGAGCCATCCCCGGACACCAGTGCCTGGTCCACTCTTCAAAGCACTTTTTCTAGGATGAGTTTGCAAACTTCATTGTCTAACCTGGCATACGTGTTAATTTCGTGAGAAAGGCATTACAGATACTATACGTAATATATTAATATATCGTGGTGTACACTCATTAAGTGTGTCAGTAGACATTTTTCCAACTGTAACGTAACCTGAAATTGGGATATAACCCCTATAATTTTATAACCCCTATAATTTTATAACCGCATTTCGTTACACAACTGAATCATACCACTGGAGAGTCAACATTCTGTGCACAAGTGAAGGACTCGTGATGAAATGCAGTCAAACAAGGCAGCAGAACACGAATGTTTCCTTGATATCAGCTAAATGTGCATTCAAAA
>NW_003852449.1:11696967-11704633 GCF_000181295.1 Otolemur garnettii | reverse complement strand
TCTTTGGTCTCTTAAAACACTTTCTCTTTCTTAAGAACTCTTTCATCGTAGTGTAACATACAGGTAGCAAAGTATGGACCCCTTCGTGCATTATCAGTTCACGGATGTGCTTATAATCTCTGCTCAGTAAAAAAGAAATTAAACCTCACTACCACCCCGAGGCTACCATGTGGTCCCTTTCCCGGAAGAGCTTGACTTCTAACTGTGGTTTAGTGTTGCCTTCACTGTATGTAGAATCAGACAGTCTGCGTTCTTTTGGCAGCTTCCTTTGCTAGACATTACATTTGTAAAATGTAGTCATCTTTTCACTTGTAGTAGTTTTCCTTTAGTTTTACTGATGCAATCCTATTTGGGGCCAGAATATAGCACACTTTATTCATTCCGTTATTGACAGACATTGGGAGTTATTATAAAAGGCTGCTGTGAGTGTTCTAGCATGTGTTTGTTGGCTTATGTCAGCAGATAACTAAAACACATATGGTTGATTATGTGCAGCTATTTTCTTGTGTATGAGGAAAAACAGACTTATTTCTTCTAATATATGCAAAAAATAAAATTTGCATATAAGGAAAAAGGAAAATGGAGAAGAACAAACTGCAATTAAAACACTGCACTTTATTTTCCTTTCCTTGAGTAAGGTGTTGATTATCTGGCAGTGAAGGAGACCAGAGTTTTCTGTCTTTGGACGCTGAAAGGATCATCAGAGAAACCGATTTCCGGTGTTTAAAGATTCTCCAGCATACGTGTGGCTCGGGTGTTGAATGTGGACGTGTCAGTGGCAGGGCGTCTCTTGGTCTGACTGCCTGCCATCCTTTCCCAGTGGTGACAAGTCCACGTCATTTTCCACACACACGTGTAAAATTAGTTGTGCATTTGGTTGGTGGTATGGTTTGGATGTTTGGCTCCTCCACATGTCGTGTTGGAATCTGATCTCCTGTGTTGAATTCTGGGCCTGAGGGAAGGTGTTTGGATGGTGGGGGTGGATCCTTCATGAATGGCTGTGGGCCCTCAGCCCGTGACACTGAGAGAGGCTGTTCGTCTAAAGGAGCCTGGCTCCGCCTCCTCACCTTGTCTGAGCTGCTTTTCTCTCCATGTGACTTGCTCTCCCTTCCCCTTCTGCCTCCCTGAATCCCTCCCCAGAAGTGGATGCTGGCGTGATGCTTCCTGTACAGCCTGAAGAACTGTAGACCCAAATAAAGCTCTTCTCTTTATAAATTGCCCGGCCCTGGGTGTTTTACTTGTAGTGACATAAATGTTCTGATACAGTTGGACCATGTATTGTAGAAGTAGATATGAAGTTCATAGGCCATGTGCGTGCTCCATTGCCAGTTTTGTGAAATGCTTATCTAAGTTTAAACTCCCACTGGTGGTTTAGTAAATCATTATGCTAATTGTTTTACATTGTTTCCAACACTTTTTTATAACCACTTTTGCTGTATATGTTGTAGTATCTGATTGTGCTTTTAAAATGCATTAATTTTTCCTCCAGTCTGAAGGATAATCCAAGAATTTGACTATTCAATGCATCTTCCTTTCAATATGAACTCAATGGGTTTATGGGAGTGTATAAAGTATAACATGTTATAAACCAAACCTGTAATTTATTGTAGAGATTATTCATGGGATGAGTAATACTAACAAAAGACATCTAGTTGATAAGATACAGCTAAGATGGTAAACGGCAGGCACCGTGTGCTCCTGGGAAGGCTGCTGAGTGGCAGTGGATCTAGAAATAATTGCTTCACTGGTGGCCCAAGACCAGCTATTCTCTCTTGATTACCTGGAGCCTAAGAGAAAAGGACTCCAAAAGTAGCGTTTGAGAGTAGAGAGTCTCCTGTATATTGTCATTATTCATATTGTCCTGCATTCTTTCTTAATGTTTGGTGATACAAACTCTGTTGTATCTCATGAATTTGATGGCTCATCCAAAACTAAGTTTATTACTGTTGGTTAAACAGAAAGGGTTTGTGATTTATAAACGAAGTACACTCTCAAAATGTGTTGCCCCGTCTTTATACTACTTTAGGACATGTTAGAAAGTTTGTATTGATATTCTTGCCCATTTGTTCCCTATTAGATTATCTGCATTTTTCACATTGGTCTGAAGAGATTTGTTATAAATTTTGTATAAGAACCCTTTGTCCGTTATATTTATTCTGAAACTTTCTCCTTATCTGTTAACTCTCCTAAGGATGACTTGGATCATAAGTTCTAAATTTGAACACATTCCCATTTATTAATATTTTCATTATGGTCAGTGTTTCTGGTTATTTTCTGTTTAAGAAAATTTTCTCTACTTTAATATTCACTTACAACACTCTCCCAAATCAAAAGTCTCACCATCACATCACAGTTAACCTGTATTAACCTCCACACTAACATCTTCCCACGTATTATATAGCTACTTCGGTTTCAGTAAAATACTAATTGAACATTAATGCCCCCTTTTTTACACTAGTATTCACACTACTCTATTCGTGAGCATTAATCTAGCAATTCTCTCCTCTAAAAGATAGCCCCCCAAATAGTTGACATCAGTGACCTATAGCTAGGTAGTCTGGGTTAAAATCCCAACTTTATCACTATCTTATCCCTTCTGTGCTTAATTTTTGCATCATTTAAAATAAATAAAATATTTATTATTACTAATAAATATTAGTAGTCATATTAATTAGTATAATACTAATACTTATAGGATTGTGAAGAATAAGGGAGTTACTATTTGCAGATGATTTATGAGATTCATGGTGATTATTAGCCTGGTAATGACTTGAATTAATGAATCTCTCCTGCATCATGGAACTTCACTTTCTCCTAGATCATGTCCATTAACATACAGACATACTTTAAAATTTTCTATTTCACTTAGAAAAACTTCCTATTCAGCCCACCTACCTCTCTAGCTACCGGCCCCTATTGTACCTCCCTTTCAGCAAAACTCCTGGGGAGAATCAATTCTACTCTCCATCTCTAAGTCATCGGCTACTGGTCAGGTTTCTGTCCTCCCTACTCACCTAAATGTGCTCGTCTCAAAGTCACAAGTCGGCTCCATGCTGCCAAGTCCAATCACTAATTCTCCATTTTAATTTTCCTTGAACTCTTAGCAATATGACACAGTTGATTTCTCCCTTCTTTTAGCTATTTTTTTCTTCACTTGTTTCCAGGACTCCACACGTTCTTCATTTCCCGGCCATCTCCTCGGTTACTGCTTTTCAGTTGCTTTTCTAGTTATTTCCCACTTCCTTCACTGGTAAGCTGGTGAGCGCCAGGTCTCCAGCTCTGGCGATTGTCTGTTCTGTCGCTCTCTTTACTCTCTTGCAAATGCGTCTCTTTCCATGGGTTTTTAATCCTCCATCTGATTGTGACTCTTACTTGTGTTACCTCTCGCCAGAATCTGCCTCAAAGCCTAGAATAACAGAAAGCAATTCTTTCTGGACCTACCCAATTCCATACATCTATACCAAATTGTGACCTCCCTCACTACACATACCCAGCTAATAGTTCTTCCCATTGTAATTGCCATCCATTATTATAGTTTCTCAAAACAAAAACCTGGTCTTATTCTTGACCCATCTGTTTCTCTCATGTTGCCTGTCAAATCCTGCTGTTTTTATCTTCAGAACACCCAGAACTTGAAGGCTCCTGGTCCCATCCACTGTTACCAACTGAGGGTAAACCTTCCTCACCTCTTACTACCGTTCCTACAAGAATGGTGGTCCTGCTCTACTCCTTGGCCACTGTGATTTATTCCCGGTGAAATTTTAAATCAGAGCATATTATTTCTTTATTTTAATCATCTCTAGTTCATCCAAAATTCTTAGAATGATCTTCGATAGACTGAATGTGTTCTGCTGAGATTCATATGTTGAAATTCTGCCCCCAGCGTAATGATGTTCAGAGGCATGGCCTTGGGAGATGATTAGGCCACACCTGATAGGTCAGGCACCCTGGCTTTGCTAGAGGACCCCACTAGAAATATCACTCCAGGCTTTTCTGAAACCAGGATTCCTCATATGTATCATGATTTGGAAAAGAAGCACATCCTAGGCTATAAATCTTAGGGAACTACACCTGAAATCTCCTGGGCTCCCCAGGCTTGCCTCTGGTTTCCGTCTTTACTACTATGTGACACCCTTTCCCTGTGTATGTGTAAGCCTGTGACTTCTTTCAGTTATACGTGTGCAAAAATAGCGTGTTTATGATTATTTTCAAGGAATAAATTGCAGTCTATTTTCAGTACTGTTTTAAAATTATTTCATTATGACATTTCCTAATGTTAGAAAAATAGATAATACTTTTACAGGTTATCAGATGGAATGAATTTCCAGCTTCTCATACATCGTCATATTTTTCTTATGATTTTGAAACACCAATAAAAGGATCAAAGACCTTTTGAAAGGATAGGTTGAAAATCATATTTTTTATTATTATGAGATGAGTTGACTTTATAGTCATTTTTTGGTCATTTTTAAACTTCTGTATATCATATTAATATAAAATTTTAAAGCCATGTTGTGTTACTGTTTGAATGCATCCTCTTTTTTTTAATAACAGCATGAAATTATATTTTACACTAATGCTGTAACTCTAAAATTGTCAAATATATTTTTAAACTTAGCTTCTTTGAAGTGGTTGACAGGAATTACTTATTCTAACTTACCTACAAAGTCTAACAGGAATACTCCCTAGAAACGTACTGTCTTTGTTCATGAGCTACATTTTTCTGATGATTTTCACACAGTGAGAAAATTTATAAGATGAACTTTAAGGTAAAGTCATGTCATCATTGATCTCCTATTCCACAATCCCTGAAGCACTAATAACTCAAAATAGTTTCAATATTTTATTACCATGGAAATTGTAAGTGATGACTGTGACCTTGATGGATGAGTTGGTGACCCGAAACATGTAATGGATTCAGAGTCTCAAGGTGCTTGACAATTATGTTGGTACAACATTTTGGGGTCAAAATTTTGATCCTAAAAGGAATTCACATAAATATGTTGGTAAGCTCCATATTTTATAGTAATTTTTTATTCTATTTTAATACAGCTATAAAATTTCTGATAAGATCCTTTGTTGAATCAAAAACTATGATAGTGTCTTTAAATACTGATATTATTTAAAGAAACGTTTGGATAGAACACTTTAAAATCCAATTAGTAATAGGGACAGTTCTGCCTTGTGGTTTTTCTGCAGTGTGGTTCCTCTTCACAGCATGGATTTTCTTTCTGCTGTAACATTTTTAGATGTTACTCTGAAGTAACGTGCTATTTATATGCAAATGTTCCACGTGCTTTTGTGGCAAATGCTGGCTATGTGATCACCACCCAAATTTCCTCTTTCCAATCTTCCTTGAAGTTGTGGGGGGAAAATAACTAATCGTGGCCAACAGAATGGTGGCAGAAGTGGTAATTGTCTAGTCCTAGATCTCCCCAGAATATTTTCACATTATTTCTGTTCCTTTGTCTGTCAAATGGATGGAGATTTAGCACAGGACTCTGTAGTTGCTCTAAGTGAAGTAATACCATTGAACCACTGCTAAGAGGAGAGCCAGTCAACTAGCAAGTTCCACATTACACTTGGCGTGAGCGAGACCCGTACTTCTATTGACTTAATCCACTGAAAATTTAGTATGGAAAAAGAAGTTATCTTATCCTGACGAATGTAGCTTCTTGCTTTATATTTTAAAAATATTCACCATTCTTAAATTATCAATTACTAATATGAATTTTGCCATGTCATGACTTCCTTGATTGCAATTTTCTAAATTGTGTCTTGTCCTAAAACATAGATATACAGATTGCAGAATGAAAAAGTGAGGCACATTCTGAGGGTAGTGCCTTTTTAAAGGGGTGGAAAAGGGCTAGTGGTAGTTAAGGTAATGTCTAATTGTTTGGCTTACAGATTTATGACAATAATTTTAATACAAGGTATTATCTCGTTATCAAAACAAATGAATCCTATTAAAGTGGCGATCCTAAGCTTTCATATTATCTTTAAATACTAAAAATCCAGCCCCACATCTCCTCTGTTAGTACATTGCCTGAAACTACTCTTCTTTTTGGCCTCATATCTGTGTTTTATTTTAATCTTTTTTTTTTTTTTTTAAAGATTTTTATATTAAATCGTAGCTGTGTACATTAATGCAATCACGGGGTACAGTGTGGTATTTTCATATACATTTTGAAATACTCTCATCAAACTGGTTAACATGGCCTTCATATCATTTTCTTAGTTATTGAGTTAAGTCATTCATACTCTGCTTTTAGAAAGATTCACTTGTACCCTTGTAAGATAAACCATGGAGGTGACTCCACCAATCACCCTCCCTCCACCCATCCACCCCTCTTTATTTTAATCTTGAAATAAGTTTCTTGAAGACCCATAATCTACCAGACAAAACATGAAGTTCTAAGTCATCCCTGAATCCGGTCCTAATAAACTTGAGTTCTAATAGGAAAACATTTTCCCAACTCTTGATGATGTAAACAAAATACTAATTGTAATTAGGAAAAGTAAATGAGTGTAGGGGGGAGCTGTGAGAGTGTTACAAGGGACCTAATATGGGGGAGGGGAGAGATATTTGCTAATAAAAGGGACATTATTTGGGGATTACAAAAGAAAGAAAGAAACAGATGAGGAGAAATGGTAGAGGAAGGGAAGAAAGGAAAAGGGAAGGAAAGAAAAAAGAAAAGCCAGAGCCCTGGTTAATTTTGTAAGGAGATATTCTTGTTAGTTAAATGGGTTTAGCTTTCGCAATCCTGGCCACAAATCTTAGATCTGTATTATCCAGAAGACAATTTTAACTCGGAATTCTTATCATAAAGAGAGTTTTTTTTGAATAACTATGTGTATTTTATTTTCTTAAAGAATTACATTCTAAATTTTCCTGCAGATTAAGATGGACTCTCCAAATTTCACATCTAAAGATAACAGCTAATAGCATTAGAAACCACTTTTAGTGCTGGAGAATTGAGACTTCTTTTTATCAAAGGATGAATTGAAATGATTTACACAACTCTATTAAGGGATAGAATTCAATCTTTATGAACAAGCTAAGAGGTTTTAATTGACTACATTTTTAGGTATAAAGAAAGAGAGAAAAGATATTTTCCTGAAGAATTACTGGATCCATTGATGTTACCCATGAATTTAGATGTTCAGGAACTTGGAGTATTCTTTGACCAATTTCTACCTGTCTCGTAAGAGACTGAGGTTGTCCTAGAACATGTATGTTGTAGAAGAATGTAAAATGTCTTGTGAGCAAATAGACAACGTCTGTATAAAGTTTCTCTGGGGAACAGCGTTGGTTTTAATCTCAGTAATACTCACTGCACTCACTCTTGCCTGCAGGTAAAAAGTACCTTAATGAAACTTGCCAAGTGAATTGATGGCAAAAATGAGACAAAGAAAAAAACCTACCCTGTGATAATTCTTTGGCCTGTATAGGGAAAATTTACTCAAATGGCAGCATTTCTAATAAGAGTTAAAATTATTTTAAATGAACACATTAACCATTACTTAAAAAGGTAAAATTTCCCTTGGACCATGTTTTTATTGTAAGAACAGCACACACATAATAGAGAAAATGTAATAAGTAAAAGAAAGATGAAACAGGCTCATCCATCATGATCAAACTGCCAAAAAATAGTTACTAAAAATC
>NW_003852449.1:11683204-11696030 GCF_000181295.1 Otolemur garnettii | reverse complement strand
TAACCTTAGGTTGAAAGTATCTTGCATACCCTTTTTCAATTTAAACAATTTAAACATTTTCCACTTAAACACATTGAGATTAATTTTTAAAGTTATTTTTATTCCCAAGAGTAAGTTTTCAACAGGATTATGCAATGCTGTGTTGCCACAGTCATTCAGAAAGGCCATGGTCATGTCGGCGCAAAGCACCTTATGATTCATTATCTTTAAAGGAGCGTAAGGGATAAGCGCTGTTATTAACAACATATCAAAAGCAAACCGTCCTAGTTTTGAAAAAATAAAAAGATAAACTTCAAAGTGATTATAAAACTACAAAAACTATTGATATGTGTAAACTATGATGATGACATACATACATACATACGCTGTTTGTTAGGGGGCTGCTAACCAACGGAGCCTTTGCACACCTGCAACAAAGCACTTCGTATTATTAATACGTCTAATTGTATTTTTAGTATTTAAATTTACAAAGCTCCATATGTCTGATGAGTATGTTAGTCGACAATAGATGTCAATACTGAATAGTTAATGGCACAACTTTACCAGCTCCTTTAATGTTCGTGACCATCTAGACATAAAGGTCTAAACACACCAGAATGCTTAGGCTGTTCAAAGATTGGGCGGATTTCAGGGCGTCATCTTATTCTTTCTATTTTCATGTGGAGTCCCAGAGAGATACAGTGTTACGAAATATTCACAGAATATTCTCAATGTGTTGGCGACTTCTTTGTAAAAATTTTGTAATGACTGTTTTCTAAATAAAGGTACGGTTAGCTACAGTTTCCCTTTTTCTGTATGTCTGGTGACTTTGTGGCGACCTGTGGGACACCCTGTATAATACAAACTGACTGCATCACTTACATCTGATATAAAATGTGACTTTTGCCTGCAGATAAGTTCCCAAACCCGGTGTCTGCAGCTCAGGATTAGGATCATGTATAATACATCTCTTGAAAAGTAGAGAACTTGACGACCGTATGTGGAGGGTATCTAACAAATAAATCTCATCAGTTTGTTTCACACACTCCTGAACATGTTGCAAGTTATTTCCAGTCTTGTGTTATTGTATGTACGCCTCATGGGGTCCTACTTAGAAGTGACAGCAAAAGGAATTTCATCTGTGTGAGATGGCAATTCTGAAACTTAGTCTAGCATGCAAATAAACCCAAACAAACAAAGCAAGCCAAAAACGAGGTGATGGCGATGTCAGTCAGTTTGATTTAAACATTCCACACCGTATATCAAATCATCACTTTGTACCCCATGAATGTAGACAGTTATGATTTTAATTAAAAATTAAATTGAACCTCCCCCCGACAAAACCCAGCAATGTGCAACTGGCATAGAATAAAGAGATTCCAGCAAGCCTGCCTGGGATGGTTTACCAGAGGGATTGTATGTTACCAGCTCAGGGCAAACTCGATGTGCTCCTGAGCTCGGTGTGATTAGCGCAGCTAAAGCAGCTGTGATCCCACTAAACATCTTGTCAGTTTCTACCCCAGGACATAATAGAAGAGCACACAGGTACTAAAAGGAAGGGCAGGTCTTAGGGGAAATACAGTGATTTTCTTGTCAGGCATGTAATTGTCTTTAACAATGTTGACTAATGATATCAGACACCAACAGTTAATTACCTGAAATTATTTTAAGTAGTTTGCATTGAGTAATTAGTTTCCTTAAATGGTAAACAACCATATTTGAAGCTCCCTCTTCTGAGTGCGATTCAGAAAATCCTAACATTATAATAACAAATACCATATTCACCTTTTCATGAACAATGTTTTCACCTTAAATTGCTGTCTTGTTTTTCTATCTGGATTGAAGGTTACCTGGTAATGTACATGGCCTACTCTAGCCTCAATGTGACTAAATCCTTCAACATTTCTCTGAATTTTAAATCGTTATTTTTCTTCTGTATAGCTGTATAGCCCACCAAAAATTGAAAGGGACACACATTTCTTTAATTTCCTTCTGTAAACCAAAATACAAGATTTATAAAACTTGATATATAAGGACAAAAGAAGAAAATTGATTTTTTGATTCTTTGAACCAAGTGCTTTTGTAGGACCAGTGGAGTCAGAAGGTTAGGAATTAGTTGACATCATGTGCAGTCTTAGATCAGCCTAAGATTATATATAATTTAGTAGCAAGAACATTTTAGATTGTCAGGACATAGTATAGGTCAGGGAGACCTCCCTAGAAATAATAGGCATTACAGGTTGCTAAAGCTTTCATTTATGCTGTTTTATGTTGGGCAAAAGAAACTATTCTTAGATGGTTTAAGCCGGAGGTTCTCAACCTTCCTAATGCTGCAATGTATTTTCATTAGTACAAAGGGGTCGTGACCCACAGGTTGAGAACCGCTGGTTTAAGTAAAAATTGACTTATTAGAGGATATGAATAGTTCAAAGTCATTGGAAGGGCTGAAGACTAGATTGAGCTTTTGGGGACAGTGCCACTCATCACGGAACCGGAATGCATCTGCAACTTGAGAAAGCTCTGGACCAAATAGGTGACAACGGTGTGGCAGGCTCCAGTGGCATCTACTTCCTCTGTACCAGAATCTACTGTCATAGGTCGCCACTTTTTAGCCACGGTGTCTTTGCCGTGACTCACAGAGGCACATGAATATTCTGTGTGCTGCCTTTCCTTACATGTCTCACATCAGAATGTGGGGCTTGGGCAGGTGCATGGTGGAAACTAAATCATGTATCTCTACGTGAAGACTCAAGAGTTTCTAAGCAATGCAGGCAATGTTTCTAGGCTATGATTACAGAGTTCCTGTGAGATCTCAGGTCCCTTAATTAAGAATGTGAGTTCTTCAAAATCATTTTTCTTCTTAAGTATCATGGCTATTTTAGATCTTTTATCTTTCCATATGAACCTGAGAATCAGTTTGTAAAATACACAGAAGTAACTCATTGGGATTGTGATAGATTTGCGCTGACTCCGTAGCCCAAGTTGGGAAGAATGGACATGTTAGCAATATTGAGTCTCCCGGTCTCTGAACATGGAATATCTCTCCATTGTTTTTAGATTTTCTTTAGCACCTTGTATCAGCATCTTGTAACTTTCTGTATGCAGATCCTGTATCTATTTTGTTAGAGTTATACCTAAGTATTTCGTTTTTATGCTGTTGTTAATAACATTGATTATCTATTGCTCAAGCATACTGTATGAGAAAACAATTGACATTTGAATATTGACCTTTTGTACAGTGAACTTACTGTATACATTTATTATTTTCAAAAGGTTTTTTGTTGATTTTTGGGGATTTTCTGCATTTATGCATATCACCATGTCATCTGCACATAAATATATTTTGTTTTTTCTTTTCAAGCGTATTTTTTCCTTATTGCACTAGCTAGGACTCAAGATATTGAGCAGGAGTGGGGAGAAAGGACAACCTTGTCTTTTTCTTGAACTTAGAGTAAAAGCATCTAATTGTCATATTAAATACAACTTAATGCAGGTGTTTTGCAGATGTTCTTTATAAAGTTGAAGAAGTTTTCATCATTAATTAGGATTGGATTTTGCAAATATTGTTTCTAGAGCAACTGATACTATTATGTAATTTTTCTTCTCTAGTCTGTTGATGTGATGGAGTGCACTGAATAATTTTTAAAATGCTGTACTGTATGATATCACGTCATCTGCAAATGCAGGTACCTTTTACTCCTTTCTTTCAGATTTGGTTGGTTTTTATTTCTCTTTCTTTGCTAAGTGCTCTGGCTAGTACTTCAGTACTGTGTTGACTAGAAGTGGCAAGAGTGAGTATCCTTGCCTGCTTCCAAATTTTTTTTTAAAGCTTTCAATTTTTACACTTGAATGTCATATTAATATTAGGCTTTTCACTTATGGCCTTTATTATTTTTTTCTGTATCTAATTTATTGAGATTTTTTTTTAACCATGAAAAGGTGTTGAATTTTGTCAAAAACAATATTTTGTTTTGCATCTATTGAAACGATTGTGTGATTTTTATCTTTCTTTCTGTTAATGTAGTTTATGATGTGGATTTGTATATGTAGAACCATCTTTGCATCCCAGGCATAAATCCATGATGTTGGTTCTTTTATTATGCTATTGAATTTTATTTTCTAGCATTTTGTCAAAAATTTTTACGTCTGTGTCATCAGGAATATTTGCCTGTATTTCTTTTTTATTGTAGCATCTTTGCCTGGCTTGGGAATCAGGGTCATTCTAGCCTTACATAATGAGTTTGTTCCCCTGTCTTTGTGGGAACCAATTGCAAAATCCAATCCATTTTTTTGGGAAGAGATTGAGAAGGATTGATGTTAATTCTTTAAATCTTTGGTAAATTAAGGAGTGAAACTGTGGGGCTTCTTGAGACCCCCCCTTCTCATGTCCTTCATGTTTCTGACCTAACCCTTCCCCCCAAATGCTTATTAATCCTAATGATGAAATATTATGTGCCAACATTTTTTTGAGTCAATTTCATTGACAGGGTGAAATCTCACAATATTGTTTCTTTTTAAAAAGGATACAAAACTATATGATATCCACAGTATTAAGAAATGTAATAGGGGTGGAAATTTCATTATTTTAACTAGTTATAATGTTTATCTTAGGGGAGAAACTATTCTTGCTTAAAAATAATATAAGCATTTGACAGCGGTTCTCAACCTGTGGGTCGCGACCCCTTTGGACTGTATTAAAGGTTTGCAGCATTAGGAAGGTGGAGAACCACTGAGGTAGAAGGAAGGGACTAATGGTGGAGAGTTTATAAGAGCCTGGGCAATAGCTGGGAATGTCTCCACAGCTCTCTATGAGCCCAGAACCAGGGAAAAGGGGTCAGGAGGTATCCCTGGCTGAGGACAGTCGAGTACATTGTGGCTGGTTGGAATTCTCCGTCTGTGAGGACAGCCAAAGATGTATGGATTTAAAAGACCCGATTCCCTAGAAAATAATGTATATTTATACAACTGTCTGGTATAAAATGGAGGTGTTTCATAACCTTAATATTCCTTGCGGTATGTGCTAATCTTGTGCATCTCACTCAGAGACCAAAGACTGTGTCTCACCTGCAGAGGTAGCTGCTCCTAATGTTCTGTACCTCTCTCTGAGTAGTCTGAAATATTTACAGTGTGTGTCTCCTTGAAATTATAAGCGGACTTTTACAAAGGGCAAGAACTTTTATGCGTGTGAGTTTGTCTTTAGCTCCCATTTGTGTCTAACAGAGTTAGCTTTCGCAAAGTAAGATAATAGGAAAATATTTGGGACGTGTGCATAAAGTGATTATTTATCTATTTAAAGTTTCTGAGAATAGGAGGTTTTAAGTATGTAGGGATGAGGAGAAACTTACCATAATCTAGATTTAGAAATGTCACTAGGATATGTGAATTCTCAGCATCTCAGAATGTACCTCTGATGTCCAGAAAAAAAGAAAATGCTGTAAATAGGAGACCAAGCTTATCAATAACATGAGAAATAAAATATATATATTTTGGCTTTTTTACTTAATTGCCTTATTTCATGATAAAGTAAGGCTTGCAAGTTTTTCTTTTTTTCACGATTTTGGATAGTTTTCATGCTTCCAGAGGTCTGTATTTTTGCCTGTCATTCAACTGATATTCTTTGAATAGTGTTATGCCAATACAATAATTAAGCGTTATCCATGTAAATAGATATTTTGATTTAATTTATAATTTAGCATTCTAAAAATTATGTAGTAGTGTGTTATCAAGATGCAAATTAAATTTTCAAAACAGGTATTGCTGCCACTATAAAAATATTTAATAGTGATAGTTTATTACATTTCAAAATTGAAATTGTGGCATAGTAAATAACTAGGAAGGTAGTTATTACAATATAAAACTTGATATTTAAGTTAAAAAAGTTCAGTTAAAACTCAATGACAACGGGGAAGTAATTACATGTCATTTACAGTTTTTCAGTTGAATTATTTATTTAATTTGAGGCAGAGTTTTACTTTATCACCCTTGATAGAGTGCCACGGTACCATAGCAACCTCAACTCTTGGGCTCCGGTGATCCTCTTACCTTCTCCTCACTGTCAAGGAGCTGGGATTGCAGGTCTCCACACAATGCCCAGCTATTTTTAAGAAATGGGGTCTCATTCTCGCTCAGGCTGGTCTGGAACTCCTGAGCTCAGGCAATCCATGAGTGCTGGATTCAGAGTGTTAGGGTTACAGGCATGAGCCACCATGCCCAGCAGTAATTTTATTCTTTAAAAGAAAATAATTTAAGTTTTCCTAACCATATATTTTTACTATTCTTATAATCCAAAGTAATTTCAATGGATTTAAATAAATTCACATTTCTACTTAACACAAAATAGATGAAAACATTGGGCCATGTCCAGACTATAGGAGACTTTCCAGCCTTGTATGCTTCATCTTCTTGTTATCACTTGCATTTGAGTTGGTTAAATATATTTTGAGAAGACGATTGCATACAATAAAATGATCCTTCTAGAACCAACTAGATTAGATACAGCTCAGGGGGGAGATTTTACAAAACAGTATTCCCATTGTTGCCGTGTGCTGTCCTATTTGCTGTTCTATTTTTATATCAGTGAAAGTACATTCCACACCAGAGCTTTATAAAAAATAAAAATCCTGCCTCCAGCAAGTGTACACTTTGTGTACTGTAGCGCTAAGCGAAACATTCTACCAATCAAATCTGATGTTTGTGTTCAGCTCTGAAAGGGTTTGAAAATCAGAGAATGGATTTAAAAATGCATGGGACAAATCAGGTCCACCAGAAACTTCGTCTAAATTAAATTATTCTATTTCCTCTTCACATATTAAAATCTACCAAATGAATATGTTAAATTTGGATGAATTAATCTGCAAGATTGATAAGCTATTCTAGAATTTGTTATATTTTAAATGCCTGCACATTTATTATCATATGTCTTACCTATTTTATTAATTAATAGTAATTTTAAATCAGTTAGATAAAATCTGTAGGTATATAACTTAAAAATACTTCAATAATCATAAAAGTACTAAATCATAAAAATACTTCAAACTCAATAATCATAAACAAATCCAGCTATCTTATTTGTTGACTTGGTAACTTTACTTGGTATGGTATTGGCCTAGCAGAGTTTCTTCCTGAAGATGTTTGTAAATTCCAGTTATTGCCTGAATGTTATCAGTGAGACACTCTATGTCATTAATATTGTTCTCACCACAACGCCATCAGGTAGGCAAAATCTACATTTACCATTGAACACTGTAGGCCAAAGAGATTAAAATATTTTTTGCTGGTGGCTCATGTCTGTAATCCCAGCACTTTGAGAGGCTCAGGTGGGAAGATCACTTGAGGCCAGGAGTTTGAGACCAGCCTGAGCAACATAGTGCGATATAGTCTGTACAAATAAATTAAAAAATAATAACTAGCTGTGCGTGGTGGTGGTAGCACCCAAAGTTGAGCCACTTGGGAGGCAGAGGCAGGAAGATGACAGCTGGAATGCACAGAGTTGTAGGTTGCCGTGGACTTTAATTGCACCTTGGCACTCCAGCTCCGCAGCAGAGTGAGATCATGTCTCAATAAAGCAAAAAACAGCTGCAACGGCAACAACAGAAAATAAAAACGAAGACATCAGTATTTCCTTCTAGACTGTGGTATGGGACTTGTCTCAGCGAACCTGAAATGACCCACCTGGCCCCACTTTCTCACTTGTAGTTCTCTGGAGTAACTGTAGAATGGGATAGGAGTGTACGATCCTGACATAAGGGTGGGACCAGCTGGGAGAGCCTGCGCTCTGTTCAAGCTTCATTCCAGAACTAGGATGTCCTTCAGAGCTTTAACCCAAGGACTCACATGACCTCTGGATATAAAACCAGGATGGGCTTCTTCCCATGTGCCTCAGCTGAAGTGCAAGAGGGGCAGGCACAGAGGAGTCTCCATCTACCCTGGACAGCTGTCCTGAGCCTTGGACCAGCTCCCAGGGAGCCCTGGGCTTCTCTTTGTCCTTATTGCCAACCTGTGAGTGACAAGACTCTAATCGATTAGTATCCAGTTCAAGTGAACCGGTTTCTAGCAATATTTTTTATGATTGCCTTAATATTCAAGATTATGAAATCTGACTTGAATAAATTTACTATTTAAGGAGATATTTGCTAGTATGAGGATTAGTAGTTAATCTTAAACATGTTAATCTTCAATTATATATTTTCATGAAAGAGAATAAGAACAACTGTAACTTATCAAATATTGTATCTTCAATGAAACTGTAGATAAAATATATTAATTGTAACTATTTGCCATAAGCATTTTATAAATTTCTGATTCCTACAAAGTCTATATGAATTTCTTTTAAAAATGATGTAAGCAAATGAGATCTATTCAACTTTATTTATTTGTCAAAAATTGCTCTGGGCAATAAAATTCCAGCGGAAAGCAAGAAATGAGATGGAAAACGTTAATGAGCCAAAACAAAACTTTTGTATTTAAAGGAGAATTTATGGGATTTCTTTCATCTCTCTTATTAAGTAGAACTATCAGGTGAGCTGTAGCAGAATTGTAAGCCAGAGAAATGAGATGATTTCTGAGGATTTGGTGGGAGTTATTAATTTGGATTTTTAATTTTTTAAACTTTTTTATTGCAGTTCTGGCTGGGGCTGGGTTTGAACCTGCTACCTTGGTACATGGCACTGGTGCCCTGCTCCCTGAGCCCCAGGCACCACCCTAATTTGGATTTTTAACAGAAGAAAAAAATAACTAAAGTTCCCACATTGCACATAGTATTTCTCATCTTTCAGTCTGAGGGCTTTGCATCCGTTTAGGAGAGAGGAGGGCAACTCAGTTTCGTGTGTTTACCTAGGAAGCGAAATCCCTTAGTTTCTTACAACCTCGTATTTTTTTCTGATTTTTAAAAGATGTATATACACTTGGGTGGTGCCTGTAACTCAAGGAGTAGGGCGCCGACCCCATAGACCGGAGGTGGCAGGTTCAAACCTGGCCCTAGCCAAAAAGTGCAAAAAAATAAAAAATAAAATAAAAAGTATGTAAACCATTCTAAGTACATGGCCATGAACAGTGGGCATTACTCCTTGGAGCTCCTTGGAAAATGCGTGTCTGCCAGGGGCGAAGGAATGAGTGATACAGAGGAACAGAACAAAACAATTTCTATCGGAAGGAAGGGAATTCTCTTATGCAGTTGCCTGTGTATAAAATCTCGTATATCTTTTTAATTATATCTTATATAATTAAACAAGGAGTGAGGGACAAATTGTCTAAAGATAGGAATAGCAGTATTTTATTTTTAAGAAGCATTCTTGTTATATAACTTACATAATAAAAATTAACCTGTTTTAAATACGAAGTTTAATGTGTGTTAGTATATGTTCAAACTGTTACAAGCATCGTCATAGTCCAATTTTAAACATTTTTATCATCTTCAGTACAACCCCAGACCCATTCTCAGTCGTTTATTATTCCTCTCTGTATGCTCTGCTTATTCTGGAGTTTTTATATAAACGTCGTCATGTGATCATGCAACATTATTGTCCGTTGTGACTGGTCTCTTTCATTTAGCACGTTTCCGAGGCTCATCCGTGTCCCAGCATTTTGCATCCCTTCCTGCCTTTCATTGCCGAGTTATTCATCGTATGCATACGTCCTATGTTGTTTATCCATTCGTCAGCTGGACGTCTGGAATGTTCCCCTGGGTGGATGTTATTCCTAACGCTACTGTGAGCATTTGCAGGCAAGTCTGTGTGTTAACGTAGGTTTCCATTTCTCTTGGGTAGACACCCACGAGTGGAATTTCTAAGTCTACACTTAATGTTTTGAGAAACCGTTCAACTGTTTTCCAAAATAGTTACATCATTTCACATCTACATCGACAACGTAAGTTCCAAATATCTCTACATGATCATAAACACTTTTTGGAAATGTAGCTACCTAGTGAGTATGAAGAGATGACCCAAGTAGGGAGGAATCTTTTTTCTTGTGTTGACTTGGAGATCCGGAAAGGTACCCGGTCCATACTGAGCTGATTGGCTGAAGCATCATTCATAGTGATATTCCAGAGAGAATAACAAGGACTCCAATACAGGTGAGGTGCGATCACATACTATGTGTGTTTAGGCTGGGAGGAAGTTGCTTCAAGAAAACTTGAGAATTGGCAGGAATGAGGCTTTATTAAAGAGGAAAGTGGAGCGTGGAAAAGGAAGTGTAGCATGGTGAATCGAAAAACAAACAGAAAACGGAATGAAGCTGACCTTGCCATGGGGAAGCTGAACTCGCAGCTGGAGCGGACCTTTAAAAAGACCCTTGTAAAAGGTTTACTGTTAGTCTGAAATTTTCCTTGACCGTTGTTAATCCCTGTAGTTGCAAGAATATTTTTCTTTACTACATTATGATGTTAGATACCAAATGTCTAGGTTAAGAAAATGGGGGTGGGGAGCTATTATTTGGGAAAAATTCAGTAACTATGTAAGTCAAGAGTTAAACTGACGGCTCAGAGCTGTATGAAACTGGCAATATCATTTTCAGGTAGGAGCCATATTTCATTCCGGACACAGGCAACTGCTTAGATTGACTAACCAGAATAACTGATACAATTAAGACGCTCCTCAAATCACCCCCCGTAAAATGTATTTGAAGAAGATCATTCTGGAAAAGGAGAGGCATGCACACTGGTTGCTCATATAATGAAACATCAAGGGTTTAGGCTTTTTGACATCAAGTAATTCCCAGCCAATCTGTTTTTAAATGTCAGGCAATTTACCTCAATCAAATATTCCTGTTTCCAGTGTCACATCCTCCAAAGTGTTCTCCCCACAGAGGGAAGATCAGCAAAGTGATCTCTCTCCAAAAGCAAATTTAATAGTCTCATTTCCTGGCTTAAACATTCTTCAATGACATATTGAGTAAAACTACTTTTTAGGATCTCCGGGGTTTTTTCAGCCTTTTAACCCTTCCTATCCTCTCAGAATTTCTTTACCCACTCTTTTCATCTACTTCCTATCCATCTTCTTAGGATATTGTTATCATCTAAACAGCTTCTATATTTTATTGCTTTTATTTATTTATTTATTTTCCCTCCACTGGCCTGTCTGTGATCTTCACCAAAGCAAGAATTGCATCTTCCATCTCTATGTGCTCAGTGCTTGGCTCCTAGACGCACACGGAGTCATTAACCAGCAGTATTTGTTGAATGAGTGGGCAGGTGGTGGCCTATCTATCCCCCCCGGTCCTATCAGTGCTAAAATACATTCTCTGATGTTATAGCTGTGCACTTGCCTATTCAGATCCAGGTAATATTCTCCGTCTTCAGTTTTAGTTCACTGTGGTCATGTGAAGATGCTCTGATCAGTGGGAGGTGAGTGGGAGTGCTGAGTATAACTGCAGAGTGAAATTCTCTCTTAAAAATGGAAACCCTTCACTTTCTGTTTCCCTTTGCTGCAAGCCAGATAGCAGACCCAGTGCCGCTGACTCAGATTTGACTGTACTGAGCAGTCATCACTCTGGGAAAGGTAAAACAGAAGGGACCTAGATCTTTGGGAAACTTCATGGACTGATTTTTTGTGCTTTTGCGGGACTGCGTACGTGGGGGGAATCTCTGTGCCTGCAGTGTAGGCTGTTCCCTAGCACATCTGGGAGTGCACTGGGTACCGTGGTCACATTGCTTCTCCTGTGGGATTGCACAGAAATACATTCTATTTGCTGATGCACGAGCCACCCCGCATTTTTCTCCTTAAAGCAACTTCCCCAAATTTGATCTTTAAAACAAGTACTAAATTTTGGAGATGAGAAAGATATTTCTTCTCTCTGGAGTTTTTGCTAGAGTTCTTCTTTTTTTAACCTTAAATAGAAAAAGCATCCTTCAGCAAGCATCTCGGTAGGTGACTAGGAGTGACTTGTTCGCTAATACTCTTTAAAGGTTACAATACACACACACACACATTTTTTGGAATCTTTACTCAAGGGCTTTTGAGCAAAGTATCCTTACAGTGTGACTACAGTGAAGCTCTTGTACATGTGTAGAGGAGGTCCGTGTAACAGGCTTGTTAAACTTGTGAACGTTCTTAGTTTTCTCCCTAGTCATGCTGGTGAGGTTCTGTGATATGGTGAGTTTTTGATGACGGTAAGCTACTTCTGGAACATCTGTGGAAATCTGCACCACTATTTGAACTGTGTGCTCGGCGAGAGTTACTTCTACTTGTTTCCAACCCTGTGTGTTCCAGCGAGGAGGCTGAGTACTCTACCGGTTCCAAGTCTGGACTCGGCGGTCAGACCGTCGGTGGCATTCCTGTGCTGCCGGGTGCTGATTGTGTGACCTTGGGAAAATGTCTTCTGTCTTTTACCATGTTTCCTCATTTATTAAATGGGAATAATCATAGTTAATTATGCTTAAATTATAAATTATAATTGGGTTCTTGTGAGGATTAAATGGGTAATATGAACAAATCTCTTAGATTGGTAGGTAAAGAGTATTTACTGTGGAAATTGGAGATAACTAAGAGCATTCAACACATGTTAGCTTACTGTAATTTATTTAACTATTACAAAAACTGAAACAATTTGACTATGCAAAGATGATGATATGTGTATGGACGTTATGTGTTGAATGCTTTGGGATCTTTCTAAAGAGATAAATGGGACCTCCATGGCCACACACACATACCCAGACACATACCCTTATACATTAAGGCTGGTCAGGAACTAAAAGTTTGGGGAAGAAAATTCATGACATCCCATGAGGGTTCTGCATTCATATTGATTTGCAAATAATCTTGAATAAACTGAAATGTAGTATTAGCACTTTTCATACAAAAAGACAATGCAGAATTCTACTCTGAGGAGCCATATGCAAAGAAAAGGCCTT
>NW_003852449.1:11676352-11682695 GCF_000181295.1 Otolemur garnettii | reverse complement strand
TGAAAATAAAGACAGGCTAAAATATTTTGAATCAATGTTTAAATATTTTGGAATAAATAACTAGGAAATGGCATTGGACAAGCATTGTACTCCATGGTTAAAAGGATTATATAGTTTCCATGTCTTAATAGCTTGAATTAAAATCAATATCTTATGTTATTGCAATATTAAAAATTCTAAGTTAAAATTAGTGAATTTGTTTTTCTTTTTGAAGAGATTTCACATTGGATCTGATATTGAAACATTCAGGTATCTAAATAATTGCAACATATTTGCCTAGTATTAGGTAGATTATAGGAAAGGCTGGTTTTCATTTTCATTTTTTTATGCTTTAAATAGCCTACTTTTCATGAATATTATTTGATTATTCAAACTCATGAGCTTTATCAGTAGAATTTCCTTCTGAATCAAATTTTGCAATGGCACTTTTGTCTTCAATGGTTTTGGATGATTTCCAGAGTAGCCTACTGGAAAAAAACGATTTTAGCTTCTGCAGCGTGGACGCAGACGTCAGCGGTGTTCATTTCCCATGTGTGCCGCGTGATAGAGGCGACCGAGCAGGCAGGCAGTCTCTAATGAGGAGAGGTCTGTCTGACATCTGCTTTGACTACTTTTTTTCTTTTGCTTGTCTAACTGCAGTTAGAAACCACAGTTAGAAACTCTTAAGCATAGAATAAATGGACCTGTAATACGTCATATCCTCCTGCTTCATTGAATACAGCAAACCATCTTATTACAGTTTATAGGGTTTTAAAGCTTGGCAACAGGCAATCGATTGTATACTTAGGTTTTCAGTTTAACTGTTATCTGATAGGGAATAATACTGCTTTTAAAAGCTTATAGATATAATATTTGTAAGTAACAGATATAATTCTTAGTTACAAATAGCGTCCACTTATACTGTTTGTAATAAAATCAGAACTAGATTTAAATTTTAATTTGATAGTGTATGTTTTTAAACATTGTATGTGAGTTATTTATAACAAGTAATAATTGCAGAGTCAGACCAACATCATGTCAAACTCTACCTGGAAATCTTGTGCTTGGTGACTGTTTAATTAGTCCAGAGATGGGACCAGTCAGTGGCAAAGGGATTTCTTCAAAATCAGTAGTGAGTCTGTGAGAAAGTGGTGGACAACACCGGAATATCAAAACCAAAACAAAGCAGTTGTGTCAGGTATTTGTGTAAAGAGAAAAGGAGGTTTTTAACCATGGCCTTCTTTTTATTATTATTTTTGAGGTTTCAAGAGAAGGTGGGATACTTTTAAAAAGCTTTCCAGCCTGGACTGAGAAAAGGGGTTCTGTGCCCACAAATGTAAGCAGGATGATTTGCAGACTGTGTTTTTCTCTTCACCGAGCCTGGTCTTACAGATCCAATCCGGGGAGCCTGGGAGTGGCGGCCGGAGGAATTCCTTTATGTTTCCCACTGAAGCTTCACAGGTTTCATTACTGTGACCTAAGACAATCTATTTTCTGGTGATAAGAGCAGGTGGTCTATATTATTTTTTTCCTTTAGAGTAGTAATAGACATACAAGAATAATTCTCAAAGTCCATTGACAATTTTAATAATTAACAGTTGAATCTGGTATGTTCAATTAGATATATTCTCAAATAAAGGTTATTATCTGATTCATGTAATAAATATTCCACATCCATTGTTAGTGAGTTGTATCAAGATACCCCTGATGAGCTTGCCAGGCTCCTGAGCTCACAGAATTCATTTTAGAATCTCTACCTGAGACATGTCTAAGGTAATTCAGGAAGGAATGGTCGCTGGGGATACTGCATGATGAATTCCAGATTTTATTATTATTATTTTTTTTTCTTTCAGTTTTTGGCCAGGGCTGGGTTTGAACCCACCACTTCCAGCATATGGGGCCGTCGCCCTACTCCTTTGAGCCACAGGTGCCGCCCAAGATATTATTATTTATTGGCATTAGTATTTGCCCATCAAGAATACTCTCGAGAAAATTGAAATAATATATAAAAATGTAGAATGTAGTTGTTACTTTATTTTCATAGAATCTTCCAATAAATACCCTGTCTAAATAGGATTGCTCATAATTAGCGTAGATTCCTCCTTCCTCATCAGCTATGTAATCCTATTTCACTGCATATTTTTTCTGTGTTTAAACGTCTTTTCTCTATTTCTAGTGCCTTCTCAAGCCTAGCTCATGATATAGCAGAGTATTTTTCTAAGAGCTTCCAATCATTTCCCTTTTCAAATATATCAGTCCATTTCATGCTTTGTCAGCAGAGTAATAAAAAGTTAATTGATCATGCTGCTATCACACTCAAAACTTTGAGGAATTCTATAGTCATGCTTCAGGTTATGGTTTGGAAGGAAAAATTATAAACATTATGGCAATTTGTGGGAATTTAAACTCCCTATGTTGGAAAATTATGGTTTCAACTCTACAGAAAAAAAGCTGAACTAACCAAAAGTTAACTACTTTTCTTGGACCCATCAGAGAACTGAGGTCACCGGCTTTAAATCCAGAGAAACAGGCAAATACTGAGAGTTATGATGAAGATCTGTTTTTGTGAACGAAGTCACTGCAGCAATGAACTGATAAAGATACTTAAATTATAATATTAATGAATTTCTCAAGACTGAGGACAAGACATTCTTGAAAACCTGTTGATTTAGAGGTCCCTTACTTCTGTGAATTTTAACTCCAGAAACCCCACCAGGGCTTCAGTGTGAAGATTCAGGGAAAATCCCCCCTAGTAGGTCTGGCAGGGGGATGGGAAAGTGACCACATGAGCCGTGACTAGGGCATCCTCCACGATAGAAAAGGCTGATTTTCCAGGGGAAAAGGTTTTGCCAGAGCTTTCGTCCTCCTGAGGGAAACGTATTTTTCTGAATTCTCTTCTAGATTTCTTGTTTCCCCTAACAGGGGAGAAGTTAAGAAACCCTTCTGAAGGTCACAGACCATGGGGACAAGTCCACTAAATGACTGATTTTAAGACTTCAGCACTAAACCGCTCTCTGTCCCATTTGAGTGCCCATCAACAGGCCTCAGTTATAACACTGGATTTGCTGACACACTTGCTGAACGCTGATTCTTTCTAAGGAGGAGTTCTTACAGGAACCCAAAGGCAGCAGAGAAAGGAAGGAGAAAACTACGGAGATTTTAAGCCCTTGACGCCTACAAGTAGAGCAATATTAAACATAGCCGAGTCCCACTCAGATTGACGTAAACCCTCACACTGAAGGCCTCTTTGCCTCAGTTCCTACTACCAGACACATAATGTTTAGTGATTAATTAAAAAATTGTAAGACATGTTTAAAGATAAACAAAAGCCAAAACCCAAAGCAAACAAACAAGGCCCAAATACGATCTAAAGAGACAAAGCGATAATTAGAACTGGAATCAAATGTGACACTAATATTGAAATTGTTAAACGGAGGATTAAAAATAACTATGATTCATATGTTAAACGCTTCAGTGGAAAAAGTAGACAACATATAAAAAGTGATAGGTAATGTAGGCAGAGAGACAAAAATGTTAAGAATGAATCAAAATAAGCTTTTATAAATAAAAAATATGGTAACGGAAATGGATAATACCATAGATGAGCTCAGCAGTGGACTGGATGCAAACAAAGAAACAATCAGTGAGCTTGAAGATAGGTCCATAGAGTGTCGCTAAGTTGAAATTCAAAGAGAAAAAAGAATAGAAAAAATGCCTCAGAACATTCAAGAGCTGTAGGACGATTTAAAAAGTTTAGGTAAAATTGGATTATCAAAGTAAAAGAAAAAAGGATAGTAACAGAATACATAAAGTAACAAGGGCTGGGATGCTTCTAAAATTAATGTCAGGCACCTGCTACTGACACCTAAGTTCAGCAAACACTAAGCAGGACAGACACCAAAATGTTATACCTGGCTGTATCATATGCAAACTGCAGAAGTTAAAACAAGATCCATTGCTAATGGATCTATTTGGAAAGAAATGGTAAAGAGAATCTCAATGTAAAAGGGCAACGACACAGGTTAGAAACTTACCTGAGAGTATCAGAGAAGGAATTAACAAAGGTGAAATAAAATCTCTGTCTTATTTTTCTCAACTGATATAAAAGAGATCTTTCCTTAGCATATTATATAAAAACGTATTCGGTGATCATAGCCTACAGATAAGTCAAATAATGACAGCAATGTCATAATGGTCATGGGATTGAGTGAGAATACTGTTAGTGGTATTACACATCCAGCAGATTACTGTTTGGTGGAGAACTCACATTAGTTAATGTGCATTGCAGCCTCTGGAGATGTCTCTAATTTTTTTTTTAAGGTTTAAGTTATATTCTAAGAGAGTAAATGGAATTATATAAAATGCTCTATTAATATCTGAGAAGACAGAAAAACAGGGAATCCAAAGAGACAAAGGACAAGTGTGATGAAGAGCACACATTTAAACACATGTAGATATTGATCACACTCTACTAGTAATGAATGGTCTAAATATAAAAATTAAAAGACATAGATTGTTAGAGTGGATAAATATACCAACACATCTCCTGTCTACAAGAAACTTAAAGTATAAAAACTCAGGTTAAAATTAGAAAGATCAGGGAAGCTGTTTCACGATAATATTAATCTGAAGAAGGCTAGTGTAGCTGTATTTCAGATGCAGCAGGCTTCAGAACAGGATAATGATAAAAGGGTCCATTCACAGGAAGACACACAGTACTTCATGTGTAAGGCACAAAACTTACTTTGTGTGTTTTCCTCATATGGAAAGCAAGAAAAATAAAACATCCTTTAGTGCAGTGGTCCCCAACCTTTTTGGCAT
The DNA here is from genome assembly GCF_000181295.1 of Otolemur garnettii. NCBI lineage: Eukaryota > Metazoa > Chordata > Mammalia > Primates > Galagidae > Otolemur > Otolemur garnettii. The sequence goes on along the minus strand of NW_003852449.1, from coordinate 11,677,895 downwards.
GAGGGTCCAGTTTCATGGAAGAGAGTTTTCCACGGGCGGAATTGGGGGGAGGCATGGACAGGAGGTGACGCTGTGTGCCCAGTTCCCAAAAGGCCATGCTCAGGCAGGGGCTGGTTCACACCTCTGGGACTGGGGACCTCCGTCTTAGTGGGCTGTGTAATAGCAAGTAGGTAAAATCAACGTGTTAGAAGTTTCAGTGTAAACAGTGTTGTCTGTGTAAAAAAGAACTTTTTCTTCCTTCTTTCCTCTTTGCCCCCCTCTCCTCCCTTTCCCTTCCCTTCCCTTCCTTTTCTTTTTTTTTCACTTTAATTCATAGACTATGACCTTTCCAAACTACAGTATTGGATAAAAAAGGTAAAAAGTACCTCACTTATTCTTGTCCTCAACTTTAGTGGTAGAACATGTACACTATTTCATCAATAAAATTTGACATCAGTTGAATTTTATTCACAGATGGCATTTTTCAGATTGAGGAAGAATCTTTCTATATCCTGAGAAAATTTTGTCATTAATAAGTGTCATGTTTTGTCTAATGCTTTCTTTTTGCATCTGCTAAACAACCATATGATTTATTTTTTTTAAATGTGATACATTACATTCATTGATTTCCGAATGTTAATATAACCTTGAATTCTTGGCATAAACTCCACTTAACCATGGGATGTTTTCTAATTACACATATGCTAGATTGCCTGCTATTTTCCCACAGATAATTGGCTTCTAATCACTTGTTTTTTTATTTTTTTCTGTACTTCCTTTAAGGTAATTTCCAGGGTACTATTCATGGGTCATTTCTTTTTCAATTTAATTCTAGTGTGAAGCCCACTTTATATTGAAGATCATAGAATTTCTATATTCTAATTGTTTTCTTTGCTGAGATTTCCTACCTGTTTACCTCTACCCCCATCTGTTCCTTTAATTTCTTATACTTATTTAGAATGATTTTTTTAAAGTCTATTTTTGCTGGTTCTGATATACACTTATCTGTGAGTTGGATTCGTTTGGTTTTCTTCCTTGACTGTGAAGTCCAGTTTTTTCCTTCATGCGATTTACCTGTTTCGCTGCACACCACACACTGTGTACAGACACTGTGTGCAGAAGAATGAGGAGGTTCAGAGTCACTGTTGTTTTGTTGTATTTTCATAGAGTATGCAAACTTTTTCTTTTTGAGACATAGTCTCATTTTGTCACCCTTGGTACAGTGCTGTGGCGTCATAGCTCACAGCAACCTCATACTCTTAGGCTCAAGTGATTCTCTCGCCTCAGTCTCCCAAGTAGATGGGTCTACTCGTGGCAGCCACCAATGCCTCAATATTTTTAAAGACGAGGTCCCCTTCTTGCTCAGGTTGGTCTTGAACCTGTGAGCTCAGGCAATCTGCCATCCTCGGCCTCCCAGAGTGCTAGGATTACAGGTGTGAGCCACTGCACCCTGACAAACTTTTTGTATTGATGAACTAAATGAGAAAGTAATCATTTGAATTTTACCACTTGTTGAGTGCCTGAAATTAATTGAGTTACAACTTTAACATGAACCTCACTTCTG